>NW_022589711.1:56153396-56691813 GCF_004348235.1 Phoca vitulina | reverse complement strand
AAGAAGAAGAAGAAGAAGAAGAAGAAGAAGAAGAAGAAGAAGAAGAAGAAGAAGAAGAAGAAGAAGAAGAAGAAGAAGAAGAAGGAGGAGGAGAAGAAGAAGGGGAGGAGGAAGGAGAAGAAGAAGAAGGAGAAGAAGAAGAAAAATACTATCTGAGATGATGGATATATGAACTAGCTTGATTGCAGTGATTATTTCATGTTTATCTACAGCAAACCAGCACATTGTACATGTAAATATATACAATTTTTAGTTGTCAAACATTTCTAACAAAAAATAAAGAAGTATAGGTGGTTGATGATGGTAAATATCCTCCCAGGAGACAATAGCTTGAGTAACACTTTTCAAAGTTTTTAGCAAAAGCAGAATTAATAGCATTCTGTATAAACAGAAATGGGAAACTTTTTTCTTTTGCTCTCAGTTTTAAATTCTGAATTATTCTCTTTTGTGTATTGCTCATCATTAAGTGATTATTATTTCTACATACTAAACTTCGTCTTTTACAGTGTTTGCACATCATCATTTTCTACAAGTAAAGATATTGTTCAGCATTAAAAGTAGAAGCACTTGAATCACATGCCTTTTGTTTTCATTTTTTGGAGAAAGACATAGGGTTTAGAGAGGGTTGAAGGGATAAATTGCATGTTGGGACTCTATGTTATGAATGACAGAAAACCCAACTCTCACTTGAGAGGAAAAAAAAAAAAAGAATTCCCTTGCATGATGGAAACTACCAGAGCAGCTATTCTGTCATTAGGTAAGCCTTGAACCAGAGGCTCAAGGGATATCAAAGACCCTTTTTCTATCTGTCCTTCCAGCAGTGTAGGCTTAACACTCAGGCTCTATACAGTATACTGCTAGGCTTTTCATCACGATATCAAATAGACTGACTGGCAGCCTGCCAGCTCTGGTATCCTCCCACCACATTATCTGGCTAAAGGCACATCCTCTTTTCTGGTGGTTCCCATGGAGGAGAGTAGAAGTTCTCTTTTCCAGAAGCCCCAGCAAGTATATCCTTGCATCTCACTGGCTCTCACTAGGTTGTATGCCCATCTCTGACCAATTACTTCAGTCAGGAGGATGGACTATACTTATTGACTTAAGTTGATTAGGGCTCAAGCTGGAGAAAGGGTATTTTCTCTAATTCAAAACACAGTTATCAGCAGTGGGAGAGTGGATGACGAATGTGAAAACACCTGTCCACCATGAACTCTTAGTGTTATGTTTGAATTTTCTTAGGTTTCTCAGAAAGATATTGCTGAAGATTACTGTTGGTTTTCTCTAAAATTTCAACAAGTAGTGGACATCTGGTCATGCTCGCAGCCCACATCTGGGTAGGGTGGGATCTTCACAGCATTGGACTGGACATGGGGTCACTCACTTTAAGCTCTCTGGAGCAGGGCCAATTCTTTGTGGAAACGGAGAGAGCAAATCTGCACAGCCCCTCCTGAGAGGAACTGTGGCCAAGATTTTAGGATTAAGGGTCCCATGATATCTTCACGGTCCCATCATATCTTCAAATATAATTATGCATTTCTTTATTTCTCTTCAGTTCTGCCAGCTTTTGCTTCCTGTATTTTGGAGTTCTCCTGTTAAGTGCATTCTCATTTAATATTATGTCTTCTCAGTAAGTTTATTCTTTTATCATTATATAATGCCTTTCTTTACCTCCAGTGATTTGCCCTATTCTGAAGTCTACTTTGTCTGAAAGTAATATAGGCATTCCAGCTTTCTTTTGATTACTGTTTGCATGGTATATCTTTTCCCATCGTGTTGCTTTATCTCTATCTATACAGTTGACTCTTGAACAATGTGGGGTTTCGGGGCACCAACCATCCACATAGTCAAAAATCTGTGTATAACTTTTGACTCTCCAAAAACTTGTCTACTGTAGACCAAATGCCTTAATGACAACATAGTCAACTAACACGTACTTTGTATATGTATCATATGCTATTTTATTCTCTTTCCTAACTTTTTTATTACCTGAATATTTCATAGTATTTTATCTTAATTTATTTATTGAATTTTTGGCTATGTCTTGGTATTTTTTAGTAGTTGCTCTAGGAATTACAATGTGTACACCTAACTTTTCACAATATACTTAGAATTAATATTTTACCACTTCAAATAAGATACACATGCCTTATAATCAAATAGGGTTCTGTGTCCTGATCCCTTCATGTTGTGGTTGGTGTGTATACTACATCTATATCCATTGAAACATTACAGACAATGTTATAATTTTCGCTTTCAACAGTCCTCCATATTTTGAAGAATTTAAGAGGCCCCAAATACCCTATTTATCTAGATATTCATCATTTCTTTTATTCTTTCTTCATTCCTAAAGTTCTTTTTCCCTCTGGTATAATTACCCCTCAACCCAAAAAACTTCCTTTGCCATTTCTCTTAGAGCCATTTCTTTTCTGCAAGTGATGAATTCTCTTAGTTTTCCCTCATCTGAGAATACCTTTATTCTGCCTACATTCTTGAAGGATATTTTTGCTGGCTATAGAATTCCGAGTTGACAGTTCTTTCCTTCCAGCACTTTCTATTTTTAAGTAATTTCCACACCCAACGTGGAGCTTGAACCTCAAGATCAAGAGTCACATGCTCTACCAACTGAGCCAGCCACGCACACTTCCAGCACTTTTTATGATTATTTATTTATTAATTTTTCTTCTAGCACTTTAAAGATATTCTCTCATTGTCTTCAGGGCACCGAGGTTTCTGATAAGAAGTAGTAATAGCTTCTCTTATGTGTAATTTATCATCTTTGCTTCCAGGTGCTTTTAATGTGTTTTCTTTACCTTTGGTTTTCAACAGTTTGATTATGATATATCTGGGTATGTTTTTTTTTTTTTTTTAACTTAACCTGATGGGATTCATTGAGCTTCTTGAAACTGTAAATAGATACCTTTCACCAAATATGGAATGTTTTCTGCCATTATTTCTTCAAATACATATTCTGACTCAATCTTTCTCTTTTTCTGAGATTCCAATGACATGAATGTTAGATTGACAAGCACTTAAGGATACATTAATTCTTTTCAATCTTTTCCTCTCTGTTCTTCTTATTGTATAATTTCTCTCTCTCTCTTTTTCTTTTTTAAAGATTTTATTTATTTGACAGAGAGAGAAAGAGAGAGAGAGGAAGCAGGGGGAGTGGCAGAGGGAGAGGGAGAAGCAGGCTCCCCACCAAACAGGGAGCCTGATGTGGGGCTCGATCCCAGCACCCTGGGATCATGACCTGAGCCGAAGGCAGAGGCTTAACCAGCTGAGCCACCCAGGTGCCCCTGTATAATTTCTCTTGACCTATCTTCAGGTTTTCTTTCCTCTGTCATCTCCATTCTGCTATTGAGCACATCTGGTAGAACTGTGAATTTCAGATATTGTAACTTCTAGTTTAAAATTTTCCATTTAGCTTAAAAAATTGTTCTTCTTTCTCTGCTAAGAACTTTATCCTCTTATTTCAAGAATGTTCATCTTTACCTCATGGTTATAATGGGTGTTATAAAGTCTGTGTCTGGTAATTCCAATTGGGGTCATCTGTTGATTACCTTTTCTCCTGAGTACTGGTCAGATTTTTCTGGCTCTTTGTGCATTCAGTAATTCTGAATTGTATCCAGAACATTTTGAATATTATGTTAGGAGATTCTGGGTTCTGTTAAAATCTCTAGAGAATGTTGATTTTTTGTTTGCTTGTGTTAGCAAGTAATCAGTTGGCTTCGGTCCAAACTACAAGTTGTATCTCACCTTTTGTGGGTGGTGATTCCAATGTCAGCTCAGTTTTTAAATCTTTGCTATGGTATTTGGGTCGATCTGTCACATGCACAGCTCTGAATTTAGTCTGGGTCTTTGGTAGTTTAGTTCTTGAAGCCTTTGCTACACTTCTTTGGGTCTGCCATGCATGTGTACAATTGGTATATTTTAGATATTTGTTTTTTTGTATTTTGTCCATAAGTTTTGGTTGTAATCAGTGGGGAAGATAGACTGTTGCTGGCTCATTGCATCTTGGCTGGCCCTGGACATCTTATGTACTGTGATACTCCTGAAGAAGGAAAAGGAGAAGGGATTGAGAGGTAGCAGGGACCCCAAGAAGGTACGTAATTTACCCTGAAGTTGATAGAGGTCAAAGAAAATAAGTCCAATCTTGAGATAGACCCTTGTTAAAGAGAGAACATGGAAGGTACCAAAAACTCCATGACCAAGGGAGGCTGGGGCCAAGTAAGGTCTTGATTGTAACGCCAAACTCTGAATTTTACTGTGCGTGGAGTGGTTGATGAGAATACATTACATTCTGTGCAGAGACTAAAGAAATCAGCATGACCCCACCAACAGGGACCAAAGCAGAAATATTTACCTCCAAATTCAGAAATTTTATTCTATATACAGTGTTTTACTTAGGAATGTTTGGAAATATCCAGGATTTTAAGAATGTTTAGAAAAAGGGGCGCCTGGGTGGCTCAGTTGGTTAAGCGACTGCCTTCGGCTCAGGTCATGATCCTGGAGTCCCGGGAACGAGCCCCGCATCGGGCTCCCTGCTCAGCAGGGAGTCTGCTTCTCCCTCTGACCCTCCTCCCTCTCATGCTCTCTGTCTCTCATTCTCTCTCTCAAATAAATAAATAAAATCTTAAAAAAAAAAAAAAAAGAATGTTTAGAAAGAACTAGATTTTTTCCTTTAATCTTTTAGTTTTTACTCAAGTATTTTACAGTAAATAAACACGATTTCGAATAAAATTCACTATGTAAAAACCACATTTTCCCAAAAGTAAGTGAAGCAAGATCTCTTCACTTTCTCATTTATGTGTGTTTCACAATATCAGTGTAAGTGGAATTCCTGGGCCAAGATTAAGGTTAATGTGGTGCTCAGTTTGTGGTTAAGATTAGGGCTGTGACAGGTTAAGGGTCAGTGTGTGGTAGGGGCTAGGTGTCGTGGACACCTGCTGGCTGTTCTGCCATTTCTCCACTCAAGGTGGGCCACCCCCTGCCCCTTCACTTCAAGCAGTGAAGGTGATCCATTCTGTGGTCCATTCTGATCCCTTTCTCCTAGAGGCCATTGAATGGATAAGGGCAGGTGTTTAATCTAAGCCAGGCCAACCAGAGTGCCTCCAGGAATATAAATTAGGATGGATGCAAAACATGCAGATTCAAGACTCATAGGTGACCATCTTCTGCCATGCAGTCTAGAGAGAGAAAAGTCTCACCTTGGAGAAAGAAACAGTCAGAGAGAAACAGAACTGAAAGTCGGAAGGAGGGAGGGAGGGAGAGGGAGAGAGAGGGAGAGAGAGAGAGAGAGAGAATTCTAGTTCCCAGAAGCTTTTTTGGTTCCATTCCTTCTTGACACTCAGTTATATCCCTGCCTATGAGTCCTATGAGACACCAGTTCCTAGATTTTTGTACAATTTCCTCTTTTAACTTAAGCTAGCTTGAGTTGATTTCTGTTATTTGCACCCAAAGAGTACAAGGGGTCAGGAATTACTCTGTGAATGTGCTCAGGAACCAGGCTGAGATCTAGTTAGGAAGAATACTTAGTAACAGGGTAACAGAATTAAGGCACTAGACTGGAATTTAAAATAAATTTTTTTTTCAGAAAAAAAAAAAAAAAAGTCGTTAGGCCCCATGAAATCAAACCTAGAACTCCAATTTTATCTAGATTTATTTTATTTGCAATTAATTTCCTCACTGGCAAATCTCTTGTGGGCATAGACTTTCTATTTAATCTCTGAATTTTTACAGAGATCATTTATTCATTCAACACATATTCATTATCTATTATGTGCCAGGCACATAATAATTTAAAAAAAAGAGCAATGACAATAGTATAAATAATCATTTTGAGGTACCTGCTTGAAATGCATTTTTTTTATTTAATTCTTGCAGCACTCTGTAAATTAAATATCATTGACCCAACTGTCACATGAGAAAATTGGTGCTTAGAGAAGCTAAGTTGTGGTTCAAAGCCATGACTAGTAAATTGCAGAGCCAGGGTTTGTACTCAGAGCTGCCTAGCTTCAAAGCTCATGTTTGTAGAAAGAATGAACCCCAATCCCACCAGCCTTTCCTTCTTTCTAGTTTCAAGACATTTGGAGGACAGGGCATTTATACAACCTGTAGCTCTAACGTCAGCAACCCTGTAAATACTAATAGTGGAAAAACTTGCCTTTGTAAAATGAGTCATTAAATTTGCTGCATGACAGAAAGTCTGGCTGTTAAAAGGAAATATGATGAAATGTCTCACTCATCATTCATGTGGACAAGTTCTGAGGACTGCACTGAGGTTCTTTGTAAGTGTGGTACAAGAAAAAAACGACCTTGCAAAATAGCTTGTTTTTGCCAGCTGAAATAGGTTGAGTCAGTGTTCAACCATTTGTTACTGAAACATTTTATGAATTAGAAATAGAATGCTATTTCCTTAACATGATAAAGAATAACAAATTCTAAATAGTGTCTAGCATTATAATAAACAAATATGCACACCAAATATGTCCTTATCAAAATTGGGTACAAAACAAGGACAACTACTTTTTCTGTTCTTACTTATCAATGTTCTGGAAGTTTCATTACTTTATCCTCCTGTTGTTGAGCTCCCTCTTATTTTATTCATGTTTTCATCACAGTCTTCCATAGAACACACATTCTTGGGAAGTATTTATTTTTTAAGATTTTATTTATTTATTTGAGAGAGAGAGGGAGAAAGCACAAGTTGGGGGGGCAGAGGCAGAGGGAGAAGCAGGCTCTGCGCTGAGCAGGGAGCCCGATGCGGGGCTCCATCCCAGTACCCCGAGATCATGACCTGAACCAAAGGCAGACGGTTAACTGACTGAGCCACCCAGGTGCCCCAGGAAGTTTTTTTTTTTTTTTTCCTTGACTTGTATTTTTTTCTCCCTGCCTGGGTTCTTGGCTCCTCTTTGGCATGTTGTGCTTGATTACTATCTGATTAATTCTAGCTTGTTTGTATTGAATGTGGGCAGCAATTTCCAGAACTTCAGCTCTCCCTGAGACAGTGAGGATGAGTTCTCCATGACTTCCATCCCTGACACGCATGTCTCCCTTTCAGGCGACAGGGTGGGGCTAAAGTCTCACATTCTATCTGCTCTTCTGAGACTGAGGACAGAAAGGGTAGGAACAGCGTTCTGCTGGGGCTGTGTGCAGCCTTTGTTGAGTAACCTGGGTTTTAGTCTCTCTTCTGAAATGATGTTAAATATCTGGTACCAGGAATTAATCTATCATGTTGGCCATGCATCCTGTCCTCATGGTAGAATACCTCTGGGTTCCTGATAGTTTCCTGGGGCTTTTCCTGTGTCCACTGAGAGCTGAAGTTGGGGCCTTTACTCTGATGAGTGTTTTCTTGGGCTGCTAGCTTACCTCTGAGTGTTTTCCTCTGGGTTGGGCAGTATTAGTGAGAACTCTCAGGAATTTGTCCAATCCCCCTCTCTCATCGGGGCCGTCATGGCGGGTAGGAGGCTGCAGTGGGATTAGAAGCCAGGCCTTGCTCTGACAGACTCTTTCGTTTCTTTATTCAATAGCCACATTTTGAAGTTTCTGACTTGTAGTTTTACCCCTTTTCTTATTTTGTTGCTGCTGGTGAATTTTCAGAGGTGTTAGTTTTTTCCTTTTGTGGTGATCATTTGAAAGAGCAAACAGATGAGACGATATAAGAATAAAATTTTAAAAATAAAAACTTACAAGTGGGAATGGCAGCTAGCCTTACTAGTTGTTGAAGCACATTACGAAAACATAGCAATTAAAGCAGGGTATTCCTGGCATAAGAAGAGACAGATTAATGGAAGATAAGATCGACCAGAATTAGACCTTAAAATATGTGAAAGTTTAATATGCGATCAAAGAAGCTTTATGCATTTCAGTTGTTTAGAACAAAAGAAAAATCGTGGCCTTTTCCTCACATATGCTTGAAAAAGATTGCACATAGATTGGATAGTTAAATGAACTTAAAGTAGAAAGTAAAACTATTAAAAATACTCTAAAAGTATATAAAAATGACTACCAAGACTCTACATGGGATAGAGGAGACTCTTGAGTCTAAAAGGAGAGGAACATGGGTGCCTGGCTTGCTCAGTCAGCAGGGCCCTCGACTCTTGATCTCTGGGTTGTGAATTCAAGCCCCATGTTGGGTGTAGAGATTACTTAAAAACAAATAAATAAATAAACTTAAAAAAAAAAAAAAGAGAGGTCAAATTGGTAAGAAAAACACAACATCCCCAGTAAACACGTGGGTAGAGACAAGAAGAGACAAGCAACAAAAAGGAAAAAATAAATGACTAATAAGTTTATGCAAATGAATTTCTCTCTAATAAATACAAATTAAAACAACAAAGTTATGCCGTGTCATTTTCAACCATACAACTAATGAAAGATCGTTTTAAGTGGCAATATTTAATGTAGTCATGAATTTAGCATCTTCATGCACTTTTGCTGAGGTTATTAATTATACAACTGTTTGGATATAAATTTGTCACATTTTATCATGGACATTTAAAATGTTCATATGTTTTGCACAGTAATTGAATTCCTGAGATTATATATGAAGGAAATAATCCTAAATGCAGGAAAAAATCTCTGGGTACAAAGATATTTATTGTAGTATAATTCATAATGGAGAAAAATTGGAAACAAGTTAAGTATCCAATAATGGAGGGATGGTCATAATTATAGCATGGTTGCATGATGAGATATCCATGAACAATGATATTTGCAAATAATTTTGAAGTACCCAAGAAATGCTTCCATAATTATGTTAAGTTTTTTAAAAAAAGATATAGAATTGTGGTATATGATTATTAGTATGCATGGAAAACGATTGGCATCAAATGCACAAAAATACCAGAAAAATCCAGTAGTCTTTTGATGGTGGAATTAACAGTACTTGTTTTTCCCTTTTATACTTTTCTGTTTCATTGTCGACTCTCGGTTACAAGCAACAGAAACCCAACTCCAACAAGTATGAGCAAATATAAAAATTTATCAGCCACGTAACCAAAAATCCCAGGGATAGAGCACACTTCAGTCCGGATCCAGGGGCTCCAATGACATGGTGATGAGTCTAACCGTCCTCTCATTTCATCTCGTCTCTGTGGCTTTTTGTGTATCAATAACATTTTTCCGTGATACAGATGGCTTCTTTTGTGAGACCAGAGAAGACGGCTGAAAAAGATCTCCACTTCTGTCATTCTCATAGCTCTGTATCCCAGAACTGAAGAAAGTTTCACTCTTCTGATGCCTGTATGTCAGACGCTCCTGAGGACAAACTTGTGGTTGCCGGAGGGAAGGGGGTGGGAGGATGGGCAGCGTGAGGGAAAGGGAGTGTGAGGGACAGCCTTCCAGTCACAGAATGAGTAAGTCATGGGATGAAAGGCATAGCACAGGGAATAGAGTCAATGGTACTGTTGTAGGGCGACAGATGGGAGCTCCGCTTGTGGTGAGCACAGCATAGCATGGAGCATCATCGAATCACTACGCCTGACATCTCAAACTAATGTAACATGGTGTGCCAACTATATTTCAATTAAAACAAAAACAAAACGCCCTGCAGTTTGTGATTACCCTTGTTAGGTCACATGGCTACCTTGTTCTAATAAGCACACGCCCACTTCTGTTGTTAGTAATGGAGGAGTGGGGGGAAATGCGTGCATGGAGTTAGTCCCACTTGAATCACTTTTGATGGGAGATCTGCAGGAAAGAGTGCTTCCAAAATGTGGGGAAAGAGGGAAATACAACAGTTTTCTATAATAAGCAAGTATCACATATAAACTGAAAAAACAAACCTTTTTTTTTTTTTTAATTTTTAGTTTTTAGAGAGCTGGGTGGCAGAGGGGCAGAGGGAGAGGAAGAATCTTTTTTTTTTTTTTTTTAAATTTTATTTATTTATTTGAGAGAGAGAGAATGAGAGAGAGAGCATGAGAGGGGGGAGGGTCAGAGGGAGAAGCAGACTCCCTGCCGAGCAGGGAGCCCGATGCGGGACTCGATCCAGGGACTCCAGGATCATGACCTGAGCCGAAGGCAGTCGCTTAACCAACTGAGCCACCCAGGCGCCCGGGAGAGGAAGAATCTTAGGCAGGCTCCATGCCCATTGCAGAGCCTGAGGCAGGGCTTGATCTCACAACCCTGAGATCATGACCTGAGCCGAAATCAAGAGTTGGATGCTTAAATGACTGAGCCACCAAGGGGCCCAAACTTTATTATTTTTTTTTTAAAGATTTACCTGTTTTCTAGGGACCGTAGGGTTGCTGGCCTCTTGTTTTCCCAGCCTGTCTTCCGGGGGAGGGGCCTGCCGTGCTGTATCATTAGCCATCAGGGAAATTCAAATCAAAACCACACCGAGATATCACCTTACACCAGTTAGAATGGCAAAAATTGACAAGGCAAGAAACAAAAAATGTTGGAGAGGTTGTGGAGAAAGGGAACGCTCTTACACTGTTGGTGGGAATGCAAGTTGCTACAGCCACTTTGGGAAAGTGTGGAGGTGCCTCAGAAAATTAAAAATAGAGCTACCTGATGACTCAGCAATTGCACTACTGGGTATTTACCCCAAAGACACAGATGTAGTGAAAAGAAGGGCCATATGCACCCCAATGTTCATAGCAGCAATGTCCGCAATAGCCAACCTGTGGAAAGAGCCGAGATGCCCTTCAACAGATGAATGGATAAAGAAGATGTGGTCCATATATACAATGGAATATTACTCAGCCATCAGAAAGGATGACTACCCAACTTTTACATCAACATGGATGGGACTGGAGGAGATTATGCTAAGTGAAATAAGTCAAGCAGAGAAAGTCAATTATCATACGGTTTCACTTATGAAGGAAGGGAAAGATGAAGGGGGGAAATCGGAGGGGGAGATGAACCATGAGAGACTATGGACTCTGAGAAACAAACTGAGGGTTTTAGGGGGGGAGGGTGGGGGGATGGGTTAGCCCGGTGATGGGTATTAAGGAGGGCACGTACTGCATGGAGCACTGGGTGTTATATGAAAACAATGAATCATGGAACACTACATCAAAAACTAATGATGTATTGTATGGTGACTAACATAACATAATAAAATAAAATTTAAGAAAAAAAATAAAGATGTATTTATTTATTTGAGAGAGAGAAAGCAAGAGAGAACAAGCAGGGGGATGGGCAGAGGGAAAGGGAGAAAGAGAATCCTCAAGCAGACTCCCCACTGAGCACAGAGCTGGATCCCAGGACCTAGATCATGACCAGAGCCAACATCAAGAGCTGGATGCCTAACTGACTGAGCCACCCAGGTGAGCCTCCCAAACCTTTTTTTTTTTTTTTAAGATTTTATTTATTCATTTGAGAGAGAGAGAGAGACAGAGAGCACAAGCGGGAGAGAGGCAGAGGGAGAGGGAGAAGCAGGCTCCCTGCTTCAGCTGGAACCTGACATGGGGCTCAATCCTAGGACCTGGAGATCATGACCTGAGCTGAAGGCAGATGCCCAACCATCTGAGCCACCGAGGCGCCCCGTAAACCTTATTTTTAAGAGCAAACTACCACCATCCACTTACCTCTCCCCAACCCTTCACCAAAAAAGGGAAAAAAAAAAAAAAACCCTCAGCATTTTTCAGATTTGACTGCTAAGAGTGTGCCATTTCATTTAGAAACTAAACTAATAAATTAAATAACCAAAAAAGAAATAATCTTATAATTGAAGGTGATACACAGTTATAAATTATTGGAAGCATCAAACCTAGCAATAAAGTGAAAAGCTATTTTGAACTAAAGCTCATACTATTAGAGAAACATATTAAGTCCTGAGTTATGATATAGAAAATCAAATTTTGAGTTAAAAATGCTGACCCATCCCTCAAAAGACCCCAAAAACCAAAACCAAAAAATGAACTCAAGTAAAACAAAACTAATAAAGACATGAGAACTGGCTTTTATCCAGCAGCAAAGTGTTAGAGGCTCCAATAAGAATTTGGGCTTTCCACATAACATTTTCTTGCAAAGGGAACTATTCTCATGGGAGTAATAGCTGAAGGCTTCTTACGTAAATAAGCAGTGCTGAGGTTCAGACTCAGGACAGTCTTACCCAACCCAATCATTCACGTTGCTTCACACATTGGCAGTTTGTTTTCATGGCTCAGTAATATTCCATTGTATGGATGGAGCACAATTTGTTTAGCCATTGATGGACATTTGGGGTTTTTCTAGTATTTGGCTATTATGAAAAAATCAGCTATGAGCAGTTTGTACAGCTCTTTTTGTGGGCATATGTTGCTATTTTTCTTGAGTAAATACCTCGAAGTAGAATTTATGAGCCAAATGGTATAGGGAAAATTTAACTTTTAAAGAAGCTGTCAAAGTCTTTTCCAAAGTAACTGTACCATTTTATATTTCTACTGGCAGCCTCTGAGAGTTCCAGATGCTTCACATCCTTGCCAACACTTATTATTTTCATTCTGTTTTACTTTTAGCTATTTTAGTGAATGTGAAGTGAGATTTCATGTTGGTTTTGATGTATATTTCCCTGATGACAAATGAGATTAAAGATTTTTTTATTATTTTTTTAATTTTAATTTTTAATTTTTTTAGATTTTATTTATTTGACAGAGAGAGACACAGCGAGAGAGGTAACACAAGCAGGGGGAGGGGGAGAGGGAGAAGCAGACTCCATGCTGAGCAGGGAGCCCGATGTGGGGCCCGATCCCAGGACCCCGGGATCATGACCCGAGCCGAAGGCGGATGCTCAATGACTGAGCCACCCAGGCGCCCCTAAAAATTTTTTTAAATGTACATAATGTGTATTTCTATATATTCCTTTGTGAAGTTCCTGCTCAAATCTTTAGGTCATTAAAAAAAAATTGAGAGGAAGCTGCAGAGAATTCTCATATACTCCCGGCTACACTTGCCCAGCCTCCCGAATTAACATCCTCCACCAGAGTGGTACATTTGTTACAATTGATGTACTTACATTGACACATCATTATTATGCAGAGTTCATAGTTTACATTAGGGCTGACCCTTGGTGTTGCATATTCTGTGGGTTTAGACAAATGTATAATATTATTTGTTATCATCCTTTTAAAAAATGTAACATTCGTTATGTATTCACTACAGTATCCTATGGAGTATTTTCACTGCCCTAAAAATCCTCTGCTCCACCTAATCATCCCTTGACTCTAAATCCTGGCAATCACTGATCTTTCTACTGTCTCCACAATTTTCCCATTTCCAGAATGCCATATGGTTGGAATCATACAGTAGTAGGTAGCCTTCTCAGATCGGCTTCTTTTGCTTAATAATACGCAAACTGTCAATCATTTAATTTTTTATCTTTTACTGCAAAATTGCCTTAGGGCCAATTAGTTATGTGCTGAAAAGGCTTGTAGCAAAAATGTGGCAAAGATGCTTATGGCAAAAGTACCTACAACCAAAGTTTCATTTCAGCTATTGGATTTTCCAATTTCTAGATGTTTGTTCGTTTTTTATACTTTGCATTTCTTATTTCATTATGTTGTTTTCCTTTATATCATTGAGAATATGAAGCATATTTTTCATAGCTGTTTTCATGTCCTTGTCATCTTGCTCCACCATCTCTGGTATTTCTGCATTGTTTTATAGTGACTAATTTTTCTTCTGCTTAGGAGTCTGTTTTTTCTTCTTCATAGACCTAGTAATGCTTGGTTGAATTCTGGACATTGTAAATTTTAGGTTGTTAATTTGTTGTTAAAAAAATTGGGACCATAAAGAATAGCCAGCATTTGCCCTGCTTTCTCAGATAAGTTGAATGTCATAAAATATAGTTTGTAAATGTGAATTTTTTTTTTTTTTAGAGACAGCCAGAGCATTGGGTGGGTGGGGGGGAGGAGAGGGGCAGAGGGAGAAGGAGAGAATCCGCACTCAGTGGGGCTTGATCTCACCACCCTGAGATCATGACCTGAGCCAAAACCAAGAGTTGGTCACTTAACTGACTGAGCCACCCAGGTGCCCCTGTAAATGTGATTTTTATATGGATGTATACTGTTCCATTATGTGGATGTTCCTTAGTCAGTCTGGGCTGCTATAGTAGGATATCAGACTGGGTGACTAACAAAATAGAAATTTATTTCCTAGTCTGGAGGCAGGGAATTCTAAGATCAGGGTGCCAGCACAGTCCAGTTCTGGTGAAGACTCTCTTCCTGGTTTGCAGATGGCCGTCTTCTGGCTGGGTCTTACTTGGTGGACAAAGAGTGATCATCTCCCTCGGGTCTCTTCTTATAAGGGCACTGATCCCGTTCACGAGGGCTCTACCTAATTACCTCGCAAAGGCCTCACCTCCAAATGCCAACATATTAGCCATTAAGCTTCAATAATAAATGGAATTTGGGGAGGGGACACAAATCTTTAGTCCATAGCAGGGTGTCACAGTGATTTGTTACAGTAATATTTATACCTAGAAATGAGACATGTTGGCAGATGTGTATAGAGACAGGGCAAAATGCCTGACTATTGACTATTTTGGGGAATGGTGTCAGAGCCCAAAAAACTTGGAAATCGCCACACTGGGCTGGTTGGCTGAGTATTAATGACAGCTGGAGGATGGAGATGAGGAGAAGGCCTCACAGACTCACAGATGAGTTTGAACAATGTTGTTAACAGAGTAAACTATAAAACCCAGGCTTTATGAAAGCGTAACTGTTTTCCTAATTTGAGTTTGTAGAAAACTTCCTTAATATTCTGGTCCTGTGTACACACAGGTGTTGACTAGCTGAGGTCTAGCAAAGGGCAAGTCAGGGCTTAGTTAAGAGTTGAAGTAGAAAAAAAAATTGAAGTAGCAGCTCTTTCTCAGATTCACGTGTTCCTTTTGACTTATTGGCAGGAAGATATTATCTGGTTCATAGTCTTGTTTACTTGGCAGGCACATTTATTGTGGTAAATAGGAATACATTACATCTGAATCCTGAAGACAAAGATCTTACTGTCTTCCTTACTCATGACAAAATCACAGCCACAAAAAAAGGAAGCACGAACTCTGGTATTCAAATGAAAAGTTCTATTGAGTTGCTTTCCCACCCTGGAAAACTTTCTCTCAGAGAATAATTTCATGATGGGTAACACTGTGAGGAATAATACAATGCTGTAAATGTCCACATGCCAAACTGCTTTCAACAAGTGAGTGTTTTCTCTGGAACTGGAAATTGTGAAGCAGCCCAGGCAAGAGCTTAGTCCCTGTCTTCAGTCACGAAGAGAAGGAACATTGGGTGGAACTCAGGTGTAACAGAGATTGAAGATATTTATAAGTAGTAACCTGATCAAAGATGAGATAAAGATCTGTCCTGATTCCTCTATTTAACAAAAGAACGTATCATTACACCCCATCTTTTCCTACGATAGAGCAGTCTCATAAAAAAAAAAAAAAAAAACAAACCTGCATTTATCGAGAGAGATGGCTTCAAAAGGTGTAGGGAATTATGGTTCCCGCCGTGAGCATGAGAACTGAAGTGAGAACCTGTCGTTTCCTTTGCTGTTCACTTATCTTTCTTAGATGTGAGTTTCTCCTGAGGTTGAGTATTATCCATTCTATAAAGATAGATATTTTTCACTCAGTATAGCTACTGATGGCAACTATTTTGTGTATACTCAAAATTCTTAAAAAAGATTGTTAAGGGTAATTCTAATAGATTTGGCTATTGCCTTGAGCACTGTGACACGGACTACTGGAATGGCCCGATACTTGCATGCTCTTCTGTATTTCCCAGTAGTTAGGTTGGCTCCATGACTAGGTCTGGCCAAAGGAGCAGAGATGGGTATCACTTCCAGGCTGAAGTAATGAAGTGTCCGACGTGCCTTCGCACACACTGGACTCTCCTTCCACGGGGAGAGCAGAGGCCAAATGTTAATGACGAATAATGAGAGTCACAGGATGAAAGGACCCTGCTTCCCTGAGCCACCTTTGGAGGAGAGCCTCCTTACAAAGCTCCCCAACTTACATCAGATTGTGACATGTGCAAGAAATAAACTTTTGTTTTGTTAAGATTTATTGTGTTATGAAAAGTCTGGGGTCATTTATTATTGTTGCTAGTATTTCTTATCCTTTAGAAACCATCTTCCCACCTCCAATGTCAACTGTCAGATAAACTCAGTTCTCCATCCGTGTTTTCTCAAGACAGAGTGCAGCAAGTTCCTGGATGCTGTCCTGGAAATAAACATGTAATTGTTGAAGAACACCTCTGAGATCAAGTGTTTTCATTCAAACTCTCAGTTTCAAGTTTTTCATAATTTTGGTTAGAGGGTTTATCCTGTTAAGAAGTGATCTTTAAAATACTCCGTGTATGATTTTGGGGGTATAATATGATAACATTTCCTGATTCTTGAGTTACATAATTAAATTAAATATATCAATTTCACTGGGTTCTGAAATGAGTACTATGACTTTCAGGTGCCTCCTAGATACATTTGGGAAGCCTTCTATTCTTCCGGGCTAGAAGGCATGTATAATCAAGAGGTGGCCTTGAAATGTAAAATATTGATATTATTCCCATCCATCCATTTAGCCATTTAACAAAAATGTATTGATCACCTACTATTAGGCAGGATCTGTGGTGGACAGAGTAGAACTGTGTTGTCCAACTTTGTAGCCACTAGCCACATGTGGCTTTTTAAAGTTAAATTCAAATAAAATAAAATAAAATAAAATAAATAAAATAAAATAATTTGGTTCTTCTGTCACACTAACCACATTTCAAGTACCAACAGCTACATATACCTTATTGGACAACACAAAAGAACATTACCATCATCCAGAAAGTTCTACTGGACAGCACTTACCTAGAGGGAAGATAGACATATAAACTCATAATTTCCCTTTATCGTAATAATTGTTTCTATAAAAAATAATAAAATGTGGTTCAAAGTTAAGAAGGCTTTAGGCTCTCACAAAGGTCAGGAAGTGCATTGAGCTTTGGGGATAACATTTGAACTAGGTCTTAAAAAAATGAGAAGGAGGGGCGCCTGGGTGGCTCAGTCGTTAAGGGTCTGCCTTCGGCTCAGGTCATGATCCCAGGGTCCTGGGTTCGAGCCCCGCATCAGGCTCCCCGCTCAGCAGGAAGCCTGCTTCTCCCTCTCCCACTCTTCCTGCTGTATAAAGATAAATCTTTATCTCATCTTTGATCAGGTTACTACTTATAAATATCTTCAATCTCTGTTACACCTGAGTTCCACCCAATGCTCCTTCTCTTCATGACTGAAGACAGGGAGTGCTTTTAAGAAGCCTGCTTCTCCCTCTCCCACTCTCCCTGCTTATAGCTCGCTATATCTCTCTCTGTCAAATAAATAAATAAAATCTTTAAAAAAAATGAGAAGGAATTTACTAAACTGAGGAGTAAGGGAGGACATTCCAAAAGGAGTGGAGAGCAGACACAAAGTCAAAAAAGCATAAATAGGCTGATAAGGCAAGGTGAGAAATTCATTGTGACTGGAAAGAAATATATGTAAGAGAAAAGACCAGAGATGAAGTTGGGTGTGGCAAGCTCACGAAAAGAGACTAGTAGGTGGAAAGTGTTTGGATTTCATCTTTGGTGACGGGAAGCCAACCAAAATCTTTTAAGCAGGAGCATAATACGATCAGACTGGCACTGTATTAAGGTCATTTGCTGGCATTATTGCTGTTGAAAGACCAGATTAGAGGCTCTTTGTTATGAGTCCCAGCAAGTGAAGACAAAAGCAGTAGTGATTGAGTTGAGGAGGAAAGACTCAATTCTAGAGATATTTCTACATTAGAATTATAAATTTAGGACATAATCATAGCCTAGTTTTTGCTGTTTCATTCAGTTGGAGTGTATGATGAGCCAGGTAAGAGGAGAAGTGTGAGTGTGTGTTAGGTGGGTGTCTCAGCCTCTGCTTACAGAGAACAGACGTAGGATTTATACACATCTCTATCCTATCACACTAACGCTGTACTCTTGAGAAATGGTGTGTATATCAGTTCAATAGGGAAACTCATTTGTGACCTTCACCATTGGATATTGACGTTAATAGAAGCCCACTTCTTCCCATGAAATCTGTTTCATTGAAGGGACTCTTTGGATGTTATCTCTGTATTGAGAATTACTGCCTTCTAATGAATTTATTTCATCATCTTACATTTCCATAATCTACTCTGAGTTATTTTAACACAGGGCTATCTGTATATTGAGGGATGATATTGTGGGTAGCGGGGGGGGGGGTGAAGTATTTGGAATTTATATAAGTATGAGTCTTATGAAAATATCTTGTAAGGCTGACCGGTGCCTGTTTGTGAAGAGATTTTAGGAGTTGATCACAGTTGATAGGAGCCTGGTTCTTCAATCATGAGGTTTCTGATTTGCTTTTTAGTCTATCCAAGTAAATTTTCAGGTCACTTTTAGTTTCTCAGAAAGGAACAGGAAGTATTTATAGTAGAGTCAGTTGGCCATATTAACCAGAGGCACCAGTTCCCTTTGTCAGTTAATCACGGAGCCTGGTTTCCTTCTCTACTGGGTAAACATCCTTTTTATATCCCTGTTTTTCCTCGAAGTCAGCACTTGCTTAATGATTTCCTGTTTCTGAGCAAAATCTTCCTGAAATCAAACATGAAATCAAGCAGGAGAAATTGGTAAGGCTGCCATGATGAGAGAATGTGAAGTCCTAGAATTTGTCTGGGTTATGGGCAGTTCAAGAATTAGAAGGTGGAATGTCTGGGGTCCTCAGCCTGCTAGCCATTCCCTTCCCTCAGGACTGTCTGCAGGGATAGAAGGCGCCAAGGGACCCAAAGCTCTCCATGGAAGTTTCTTTATAAAGCTCTGTGGGAAAACAACATTTAAGTGTCTCTTCTTTTTCTTTTTTTTAAAGATTTTATTTATTTGAGAGAGAGAGAGAAAGAGAGAGAGAGAGAGCGCATGAGTGGGGGGCAGAGGCAGAAACAGACTTTTCGCTGAGCAGGGAGCCCAACACGGGGCTCGATCCCAGGACCCAGAGATCATGATCTGAACTGAAGGCAGATGCTTAACCGACTGAGCCACCCTGGTGCCCCTTGAGCCCCTCTTCTTAAATGTAAAAGGATTAAGTGAGAAATAAATGTTTCTCACTGAAGAATGTCTGGTAGCTTCTAATTAGTGTAGTGCTTATTTCTAAGGTTGAAGGCTAGAAATGCTTGGAAGAGAATATATTTCTGTTGCCTCCTTTATGTTGTGGTAATTTTTCCTGAGCCACTAACAATGTTATTAGGGGAAGAACCTTCTCCTAAGTGATCATAAATTTGATAGCTTATTTTTCTGATATGCAAAAAAAGTCTTGTTTGTTTTGAATGCTTTTGTTACATTGTTTATATTACTATGTCACAACTCAGTGTCTAGTAGGGAAACTGATGATGAATTCAAACTATATCCATTGATGTAAAATGCTATGGAATAACTTCACTAATCCCTTCTTAAAGATGCCTTGTATTAAAACCTATAAAAGCTCAATTTGTCATGGGGTTCAGATGAACACCTTACTTAGTCACCTTCTTCTAACAGGGGAAACAAAAGTGATTCTGGTAGTTTTCCTGAATATTAAATACAATGGAAAACCTTTGCTTTGTTTAAATTGTTTTTGATAGCCCCCAAACCATCCTTTCCTCAATTCCTATGAAACACACAGTAACTAAACTGGTCATGCTTGCTCAGACAGGCTTGCTACACAAGTAATGCACAAAGGCTGGCTAGAGGTAAGCAACAGATATACTGTGTTGCAAGAAGCTCCTGTGGGAATCATCTGGAAATCCCTACCCTTTCTTCATGCTCTCTGTCTGTTCACTGAGCTACTATACCCTTGTTGGGGAATCCTGGAGATGTGGCACTGCAAATAAGACTACCAGGTAGCAAAGCAGTGGTGAAGACCAATCAGAGATTTTAGGTAGATTTACCCCCACTCTTTAATAATCCATTCAACAAAATATGTTGAGTTTCTCCTCTGGGCCTGACATTGGGTTGCTTGCTGGAAATCAAAAGATGAGATTCAAAATAAGACATGGTTTGTGCACAGAGAGTATTATAAAAATCAAAATCATAAAAAATTTTTTATTAAAAAAAATCTCAAATTGATCTACAGAGTCAATGTGATTTCAATACCAAAAAGGTTTTCATGGAACTTGACAGGCTGATTCTAACATTGCTATAGAAGAGTGAAGGGCTGAGAAGAGTCAAGATTCTCTGAAAAAAGAACCTGGTTGGAGAATTTGTCCTTCCAGGTAATAAGACTTATTATAAAGTGATAGTAATTAAGACAATGTGGTTTAATTCAGGAATGGACAAAGAAATGGAATCAGATATGAACCCATGCGTATATGAAAATTTCATTCATAATGAAGGCTGCTTCACAGATCAATGGGAAAATAATGGATAATCCAATAACTGATGCTGGGATAATTGGTTATATAGATTTTAAAAACCATGAAATTGAATCCCTTCCTTGCATCATACACATAAGTTTAGTCTAACAAAATTAGAGACTTAAATATGAAAGAGAAAATCTTAAATTTTTAGAAAAAAAATATGTGGATAAGAAAGGATTTTATAAACAAGACTCAATAGGCTTAAACGATGGAGAAAAATATTTTCAATCTTATCATAGTAATATTAAAATCTTCTATTAATCAGAAAATACCCCTAAAGAAGGTAAAAGGGACAAGCCACAAATTGGAAGTATTTACACCACATATCATTGATGACAAAGAATTAGTATCCAGAAGACATAAAGAACTAAAAAATAGTCCTATAAAAATTGAACAAAAGTATGAAAGAATACATAATTGGTTAATATATGAAAAAATTACTATTCTTATTAGTAATCTAGGAAATTAAAACTAAAACCACAATGAGATGACATCTAAAAAATATAATTTGTAATAACATCAAACTATTTAAAGCCTCTATGTTTAAAATCATAAAACATGTTGGAGCACCTGGGCGGCTCAGCAGGTTAAGCATCTGACTCTTGGTTTCGGCTCAGGTCATGATCTCATGGGTCATGGGTTCAAGCCCCATGTTGGACCCTGCTCAGTGGGGAGTCTGCTTGAAAGATTCTCTCCCTCTGTCTCTCCCCCTTCTCATGCCCGTGGACATGTATGCTCTCTCTCTCTCAAATAAATAAATAAATCCTTAAAATTACAAAACATGTTGATAAATTTAAAAAATCTAAGTAAATGGTGAGATATACCACGTTCATGGGTTGGCAGTTTCAATATAGTTAAGGTGGCAATTCTTCTCAAACAGATCTATAGATTCAATTCAATTTCCACCAAGATCTCACCAGAGCTTTTTGTAGAATTTGACAAGCTGATTCTAAAATTTATTTGGAAATGCAAAAGACCTAGAATAGCCAAAACAATTTTGGTAAAAAAGGACTAAGTTGGAGATTTCAAGACTTATTATTTGGCTATCGAAATCAAGACAGTGTGGTATTGATAGAAGGACAGTCGTATAGATTAATAGATTAGAATAGGGAATCCAGAATTAGACATACACATTAGAACCCTCACAACTCAATAAGACAAATAACCTTATTTTTTTTTAGAAGGGACGAAATATGAACAGATACTTCACAAAGATATATGAATGTCCAATAAGTTCATGAAAATATACTCAGCATCATTAATATCAGAGGACTAGAAGTTAAAATCATGGGGGTGCCTGGGTGCCTCAGTCAGCTGAGCCTCCAACTTTTGGTCTCAGCTCAGGTCAGGATCTCAAGGTCCTGGGATCCAGCCCCATGTTGAGCCCCACCTAGGTCTCTGTGCTGGGCATGGAGCCTGCCTAAGATTCTCTCTCTCCTCTCCCTCTGCCCCTCCCCCATCCATCTATAAAAAAAAAAAAAGAAAGAAAGAAAGAAAGAAAAATCATGAAGAATACCCACTTCATAAGCACCAGAATGGCTAAAACAGTCTGACAATGCCAAGTGTTGCTGAGAATATGGAGCAACTGGAACACTCCGATTTTGTTGTTAGGAATGTAAAAATGGTATGACCACTATAGAAAAGCAGTTCAGTAGCCTCTTATTAAAAAAAAAAAAATAAACATGCATTTACCATACAACCCAGAGAAAAGGAAAAGTGCTACAAAAAGAGTTGTATGTGAATGTTGTCATGTAAGTCTCTGACATTAAGCTTTTTAATTTTAGTTTAAGTGTCTGACATTAAGCTATTGATGGCCAGGACATCCATTTCAAAATCCTCCATCTTGAATAAACACATCACCGCTGTATGACACAGCTACTAGCAAAACAACCAGATAAAAAATTGGGCTGCCCGCACCCATGAAGTTCTCTCAGAAAGCCCTGGGGAAACTAAATAACTGACCATTTGAGTGACTCATTTCTCCCTTCCTATACCCTAGTTCCCCTCTATGCTTTAAATTAGCCATTAAAGAGTGAACCATTGAAATTCTAGACATCCTTACCCTGGGACCCTAATAAAGGCAGAGCCCCAGGCCTATTCTCTCTCTCTCTCCATCCTGCAACCCCAGCTGCCACCCAATTCCCTTGCTGTGTGGACTTTGGGTGTGCTGTTTACCCTCCAGGACCTGTGAGTAGTAAATCTTGTTCCCCAGAATTCCCTGATGGGTTCTGCTCAAGTGTGTCCTGTAATTATAAGAAGAACCACAGGGGCTGGTCCAGCCACAACACTGACCCTGGTTGGGGAAATATCTGTGGGGGCTTCCTACAAGTAATGTGGGCTCAGGAGCATACCTCAGGTATTCCTAGTGAAGAGCATCACTATCAATAAGCTGAGACCAACACAACAAATGTTCATTTCTGATTTATCCATAATTCATAATAGCCACAAACTGAAAATAACCCAAATCTTCCACTACAGATAAATGGATAACCATACTGTTGTATATTCAGTCATGCAATAGACTACCACTCAGCAATTAAAAGGAACAAATTTCTGGTATTTGCAACAGCATAGCTCGATCTAAAACATGTTATGTCGAGTGAATGTTATATTGACCCAGAAATGTAAATACTGTATGATTCCATTTATATGAAGGTGTAAATCAGACAGAACTATTTTATAATGATAGAAATCAAATCAGTGATTACTGCATAGGTGGTGGCAAGGGAGGATGGATGGCAAAGGCACCTGAGGATAATCTGTTTTTTGAAGCAGTGGTTGCTACATGGGAGTATACATTTTTCAAAACTCGCTCCACCATATACTTAAAATGTGTGCATTTTGTTGCATGTGAGTTATACCCCAGTGAGCTTGATTAAAAAGGTTATACCTCAGTAAACACTGTCAATGTACTCAAAGCCACTTAACTATACACTTAAAAATGATTAAAATGGTCACTTTTATGTTATATATGTTTCACCACAATAAAAAATACAAGGTATACTTTTTCTAAAATTATAATATTTAAAATTTCAAACACACACACAAAATGGAAAGAACAGTGTAATCATCCCCAGTATATCCTCTGTGCCTTATCTAGATCTAACCATTGCTAAAGCAAATATGGCAAGTTTTAGTTACATTTGTATATGTATAAACACCCTAGAGTAAGCTTAAATTGATAATCATATTGTTTTGATTACTAAATTTATTAATATTTATATTTATTATACCTGAGTAAATTAACAAGAATCCATTAATATCATTTTTTATCTAGTCAAGTTTCAAGTTTTCCCAAGCATTCCAAAATTCATCCCCAAATTTCTCTTTTATAGTCTTTTGTCCCATTTAAGATTTAATCAAAGTGTATGTTTTGTTATATCATTTTAGTCTCACTTAATAAAAAACTGTTTTCTTCCTCCTCTATGATATTGACTTGCTAAAGACACCCAGCCAGATAGGGAGAGTCCCATATTCTGGATTTGTCTATTTCCTCATAGTATCATTTCCCTTATCATTCAATTCCCTTTACTTCTTGTGATGTGGAAATTTTGCCGAGGGCTTGATTAGATTCGGGTTAATATCTTTGACAAGAATTATTCATAGATAAATATATATAGTTAATACTGCATCATATCATGGGACTCATAATATCAGATGGTACCACTGTTAGTGGTGCCAAATTTGGTCACTCAACTAAGTGATAGCCAGATCTCTCCATTGTAAAGATGCATTTTTTTTTTTTGCAATTTTTGCAATTTTTTTTTGCAATTTGCAATTTTGCAAGCAATGGTTTTAGTGTACGCTAAAATCTCAGATGATTCAATGTTTCTTTGGGGGTAAGAAACTATTTGAAACCCACTATATTGGCAGAAATTTAAAAATCTGATTTTGCCAAAGTTTAGTGGGAGTGCAAAGCCCCTAGAGCTCTTATCCACTGCTGATGGGAGCGCATGTTGATTCAACCACTTTAGGAAGCAAGTTGGCATTATCTGGCAAAGCTGAAGAGGCTGATAATTTATAAACCAAACTCTTTTCCTCTTTAGCTCTTTCTTAGGAGAAATTCTCATACTGGTGTACAAAGAGACATATGCAAGACTTTTCATAGTAGTATTGTTTTAAGAACAAACCTTGGGAATGATCCAAACGTTCATTAAAAAAGAATGGATAAATAAAGTGTTGTATCGTCAAACAATAGAGTAGCATAAAACAGTGATACTGAATCACCTAATGCCATGAGCATCAGTCTGATGAATCTCACAATCATTATACATACATGTTTTAGGAGAAAACATAGTATTTTTTCTTAAAGATGGTGGGATTAACATACATATCTCTGCTCTTTCTCCAAATTCCACTAAAACAGTAGCAAAATGTTTTTGAAGCCATGTTTGCACAAGGACAAATAGGAGTGTAGACAGTAGCAAGAAAATCTATAAGGCGGAAAAAGAATGGTAACTGATTTATTGGACTGGAAAATTTACTCTTAAGTTGGCAGGGAGAATGCAAAGGAGCATTTAACTATGTGCTCTGAAACACCCAGTGGGTTTAGGAATTGGTGGAACCAAGTATCTTTTGAAGTCTGACATGGCCCTGCCATGCTGGCGAGGCCAGGTGTAGGGCTTCTGGTAGATAGTCCCAGCAGAGCCCAGCTTTCCAGCTAGCCCAGCCAAGTGGCCAGACATAGGAGTTGAGGAACTGTACTGCAAGTGAACTCTCCAACCCAATCTGTTGCAGTGCTCAGCCATTTGAGTCACTCCCACATGTCTGAGTCGTCTCAGCTGAGGCCCTAGACATTGTGGGGCATCTTAAACTCATGATCCACCAGAATCTGCGAGCATAATAAAAATGTCTTATGCCACTGAGTTTTGGGGTGGTATGTTATAGAGCATTGACTAACTGGAACAAACATCAGGCCTGCAAGGGACATGATATGTTTCCAGGGTGGGACTCCATGTGAATCTAGTGGAGAGCTGGTCCAATGGGAGAGGCAGGCAGTGAAAGGGAATGGAAGGTTCTCCAGAGTGCAGGGAAATCAAACCAAGGCAGAAAATACCTTTTGTTCCTTATAGGTCAGAACTGACTCTTAGGAGCTTCGCTGAAGTGACTGACACTTTGAGAAGGATGATTGTATATCAAAACTTGAGAACTGGATGTTGGAATCAGAATTCCATACCCATTGGTAATTGATCATTTTTTCCTGAGCTCACCTGCCTGAAGCCTTCGTACGGCTATGAATGGCTATAATATGAGGTATGGTAGCATTACTGTAAACACCCACCGTCATGCTGTCTCCCCACAGGACTGTGACGGTGCCCCTTCCGGTCAGGCACTGACGTGGCCGGGTTCCTCTCTGGAGCTGCTGATGCTTCTATTTACTCCTTCACTGTATCCGCAGGTCAAGGTGACTTCCAGCCCAATAAAGGTGCGGAGGTCCGCTGAGTAGGGGGAAGGGTGGAAAGAGACTGACAGTTCAGACATGGACAGGGTGATCTGAGGGCAGTGTATACCGAAGAGAAGAGTCTGGGGAACCTGAAACCTTGCAGATGTAACCAGAGACAGGATTCAGGGTAAAATTTCTTCCTTGTAAATAGGCTGAGGCTTCCCCTCCCTTGCTACCTCTGATCTCTTCAATACCTATCTCCTTAGAGCTCCCATCTACTGTGTTTATTGTCATGATTACTCAAGATATCCTTGGAACATTCCTGCCACTGTGGTCCTGAGCTGTTGTTGAGGTAATAAATTGTTGCTCTGATTTCCAGTTAAATCATAAGAAGATTGCCCTCCAGGACTATGCTCATTCATTCATTTGGCTTAGTCCATTCATCAGTACAGCTTTAAGTGCCGAAGGACTTGAGAGATCTTCTTGCCCAGCCTTCTTCTTTTACAAATGAGGAAGTTGAGGCTCAAATTGGTGGGGTGATTTATAGTGACTTACAATAGGATCTACAGGGGTAGATCTTGTACTCAGCAAAATGTCAATTACTGATGACATCAAGTAGACTCGATATCCTTAATGACTAGATGAAACACTCAGTGTAACTTTTTCCAATGACAGGAATCTACAGGACAGCAGAGTAACCTCATGTACACACTGAAGTCAGTTATGTGGAATAGCAGATGAAAGGGGCTATTTTATAATGTACACCAACCCTAGAGGGAAGCCTTAAGTCTTTGGGGGCTCAAGATGAAAGATCTACATTTCAAAGAAAGAGCCCAAGGGCAGCCTTTCAGATCCTAACTTCACAAAAACTCAGAGAGGGCAGAAAACATTACCAATGATCTTCTTAGCAACATCCCCATTTTTACCCACTGAGAGGGAGGTGCTGTCCGGTCCACACGAGACAAACCTGGGAGATTTGGGGATGAAGATGCTATGAGGAATAAATTCCTTAAATTGAAAATTATTCCAGAAAGGAGGGAGGCAAATGAGTTTAGGCAATGACTAGAAATTGTCCTTTCACGAGAAGACCTGGTTAGTCTGAGGTCAGTCCAACAGCCAACTGATCAAGCAAAAAATCTCATTACACCAAAAATATAATAATCTTGATGTACATAAACAGACAAGGGTGCTCACTGTGGCAATGTTTATATAATAGCCTAAGTGCCCATAAAAGAGAATTAGTCAATGAATTCTGGTAGCTCTAACAGAATAAAATACCGTGTAGGCAGTAATCAGAATAATGTAGTTCTATGTTCACTGGCATGAAAAATTTCCATAATCATTTAGTGAAGAATATTATATAATTTATATGGAATATATATATTCAACATTATATGTGTGTGTGTGTGAGGGGTGTGTGTGTGTGTGTGTGTGTGTGTGTGTGTGAGTGTGTCTGTGTTTAGGGAGACCTTAACAAAGATTTCCCATAAAACTTCTGGGAGTTAGTATTTTTGTTCTTTAAAAATTTTTTAAAGATTTTCTACTATAATCAGAAAAAAAGACACAGGTATTTTAAAATCACAAGAAGCAGGTTGCCTGGAGAGAGGAACCCAGGAGAAGAAAGTGGAGTGGCATGGAATTAGAGGCACCTGTGGATGCCAGCGAGCAGCCCAGCTCTCAACCACAGCACGTGTGGTTATCCCCACTTACAAACCTGTACAAGGGAGAGGAGGCTGTCCAATTCTTCCTTACCTTGTGTTAGATGCCCTACCAGACTACTTGATGTTCCAAGTATGCAGTGTTTTAAACTCTATGCCTTTTTATTTGCCTAGAATGCCTTCTTACTTGGCCTACTTTCATAAGTTCTTCAGGTACCACCTCCACTTTGAAGCCCTCCTGGGTTCCTCCAGGTAACTATAGAATTGTAAATATTTGTTTATATATCATCTGACTGAGCTAGATTGTGGGTGTCTGGTGACAACCACAGTGATGGTGAGCATCCTTGGTGATGTGCCCTGTGGTATTAAGAATGGTCAATGTTACAGGAAAACAGGATTTGAGATACCACAGAGAAACAAACACCTAGGGTCAGATTAGTGCAGAGTGGGAGAAGAAAAATGCTGAAAATTTCAATTCTGAAGTTCAATAAAATAAACATGTGAAAAGTCACTTAACTTTTTCTATAATAAGTACAAGATACTATTTTTCACCCATTATGTTGGCAACAATCAAGTAGTTTTATGACACCACATATGGGTGATGTTATGGAGAAACAGAAACTTTTGCTGACTGGAGGGTACATTTGTAGTTTTTGGAAGATGATTTGGCAATATCTGCCAAAATTTTAAATCCATTTATTTTCAGCCAAGTGGTTCTACTTCAAAGAATCTATCCTACTTACATCATACACATATATGAAATGACATTATATACAAAATTACTCATTATGGCATTTTTATAATAGCAAAAGTTTTGAAACAATTTGAATACCCATTAATAAAGGGTTAAATTAATTATTAAACATCTATGCTGGGGCACTTGGCTGGCTCAGTTGGTAGAACATGTGACTCTTGATCTCAGGGTTGTGAATTCGAACCCCACGTTGGGAGTAGAGCCTACTTTAAAAAAAAAATCCATGTAGTGCAAAACTCTGGAGTCTTTAAAAAGAATAAAGCAGCTCCATGTACACTAGCCTGGAGTGATCTCTAAGGTGCTGTTTTATTTGTATTTTTAAAAAAGGTTTTATTTATTTATTTAGAGAGAGAGAGTGCGCATGCACGCACTCACACAAGCGAATGGGGGTGGGGGGAGGCTCAGAGGGGGAGGGAGAGAGAAAATCCTAAGCAGACTGTGCTGAGTGTAGACCCTGATGTGGGACTTTATCCCACAACCCTGAGATCATGACCTGAGCCGAAATCAAGAGTTGAATGCTCACCTGACTGAGCCACCCAGGTGTCCCTAAGACGCAGTTTTAAATGAAAAGAGCAAAGTGCATAATATTATATATAATCTGTTAAAATTGTGGACAAAAATATATAGTTTAGTCAGTTCAGGCTGCTATAACAAAGCACCATAGACTGGGTGGCTTACAAGAAACAGAAATGTATTGCTCACAGTTCTGGAGGCTGGAAGTCTGAGAACAGGGTGCCGGCATGACCAGGTTCTGGTGGGAACGCTGTTCCAAGTTGCAGACTGCTGACTTCTCATTGCGTCCTAACATGGCAGAGAGAGTGAGCTAGCTCTCTGGCCTCTTCTTATAAGGACACTAATTCCATTCATGAGGTTTTCACCCTTATTTTTGACCTAATCACCTCCCAAAGGCCCCCACCTCTTCCTAATACTGTCACCTTGGGGGTTAGATTTCAACCTGTAAATTTTGGTGAGAAACAAAATTCAGTTCATATATATATATATATATATATATATATATGAATATATGCTCCCCAAGATATATAGAAGTGTGTTAGTTTGCTAAGGGCTATGGTAACAAAGTACCATAGACTGACTACCTTGAACAATAGAAATTTATTTCTCACAGTTCTGGGGGCTCCAAGTGTGAGGTCAAGGTGTCCCAGGATTGATTTCTTCGGAGGCCTTTCTCCTTGGATTGCAGATGGGCACTGTCCCCCTGTATTTTTTCCTGGTCTTTCCTTCTGTCTGTCTGTGACTAGCCTCCTGTTGTTATAAGGACACCAGTTATATTGCCGTAGGGCCCACCCTAATGACCTCATTTAACCTTAATTATCTCTTAAAGATCCTACCTCCAAATGCAATCACGTTCTGAGGTGCTGGGGGTTGGGCCTTTGACATACGAATTTGGGGGGTGTGACACAATTCAGTCCCTAACAATAAGGTACACACGTGCTCTTGTATGTACGTTTAGGAGGCTACGTACCCAATGGCGATCATGTTTGCTTCCATGGGAGGGAAGAGCTGGACAGACAACAGGTAAAGGAGAAGACACGCTTCCATCCTTCGTAACTTTGAAGCATCCTAGGTAGGTAGTACCTATTTAAAAATTTAATTAGGTGGAAAATAAAGGAAAAAGTTTGTCTCTCAATCTTGTTTTTTTCTGCATTTTAAACATTTCTTCTTTTCTTTGCTGAAGATGAATAGTTTATACATTAAAATAGGCCTGAAAGGTCTGGATCTGCATCCTTTTGAGTTTCTCTAACGAGGAAAGCACTTGCTTTGTGCAATCCCAGCCGGCGCCTTCTGGGACTTGTCCCACATAAACTGAGGACCTATGTGTCTGGGAACAGATTCCTTTACAATGCCTTTACATCAACCATATGCAGTGGGGTAGAAATTCTTCTTATGGGTCTCCCATCACAGCCAGTATAACCCCTTTAAAGTTAGATAATGTCATTCTTCTGTTCCAAACCCTGCAAAGGCTCCCGTTTCACTCAGAGCAAAAGCAAAGTCCCGAGAGCAGCTACAAAGCCAGTGTGACCTGCCTCTCATCCTTCAAAGTGCCCCTTCTGTGCTCTCTGCCCCTTGCTCACTGGCCCAGCCGCCCTGGCCCCGTGCTGTCCCTGGAGAGCCTGCTCTGGAAGCCTCCATGCTCTGCTATAGCTCCAGGACTCCTCCCCCCATGACCTCCTGGGGTCCTCACCTTTAAGGGTTTTTTCTGGCTCACGTCCTCCGGCACCCCACCTACCTCGGCCGTTGTATTTACCTTCACACCTGCCTCTCTCCCTCTACCCCACGTCATTCCCTCAGTCCTGATTTCCCTTCATGCTCTATTTTTTTTCCCCTATAAGCATTCATCATCTCCTCATATACTGTATGTTTTAATTGTCTGCCTTCTCCACTGGAACGTAAGCTCCATGAGGGCAGAAATCTTTGCCTGTCTTGTTCACAAATGGATCCCAAGCACCTGGACTCAGGCCCGGCACACAGTAGGCACTCAATAAATATTTTGAATGACTGACTGAATAAATGACTGGTAAGCATGTGCCTTTCTTTTGTGCCTGAGGAAAGGACCGCTCTGTTCCAGACTTCATCGCCCCTTCTCTCCTACCATTCCTCCTCTGTGGAGAAACAAACCTCTGTTCTGATGAACGAGTTACCTCACCTCAAGTGTCAGGCTGGCTAGGCACTTTACCTATTACCTCAATGCTTAGAACACCTTGTAATTTAGGTATTAAGAACGTGCTCATGGGGCTCCTGGGTGGCTCAGTCGTTGGGTGTCTGCCTTCGGCTCAGGTCATGATCCCGGGGTCCTGGGATCAAGCCCCGCATCGGGCTCCCAGCTCCATGGGAAGCCTGCTTCTCCCTCTCCCACTCCCCCCTGCTTGTGTTCCCTCTCTCGCTGTGTCTCTCTCTGTCAAATACATAAATAAAATCTTTTAAAAAAAAAAGAACATGCTCATTTTGTACACTTATCAATGATAAGTCACTAGCTGAGGGTTGTCAACAATTAAACAAGAGCCCCAGAGCCTTTACGCAAGCCTTTCAGTCATAAAGTGAGATCAGAGGCTATCTTTCTGGAAACACCTCTGTTCTCCTCTCGTCCTCTCTCAGTCACCATCTTCCTAAAATTAAAATCTGCTTTCCCCTTTAACAGGAGTTTAATGAGTGAGGGCAGCAGAATGGTTAACTGAGAACTATGTTCATCCCGCATACATTTCGTGGTAGAATCAGATTCGTGGAGAAGTTTCCTTCAACAAACAAACTCCTGCCAGGTACCCGGCAGCATGCCAGTCCCTGGGTTCTTAAAATGACCCTCAGAGAAACTTGCAGGTAATCACACAAATTACTCCTCAAACCCTGCCTCTAGCTTAATGCACGTTTTCCTGGGCAAGGGCACACCTGGTCAGTATTAGCCCCAAATCAGATGAGCAGGGGCATGTCCAAGGCTCAAGAAGCCCCCATCTTCTTGATGGTCAGCACTCCTGATTTTAGAATTATTTCAGGTGGGGCTGGGGGTGGGTGGGAGTCAGATATGATTGCGCACAGCAGAAAAATCCCCCAAATGTCTCTTACCAGGGAATTGCTCTGCAGTTTCTCTAGAAGTAAATTCGCCTTCCTAATTATGGGTGCCTGGGGCTACAATTACAGATAAAGAGCATTTCCAAAACTTAAAGTTCTTCCTGCTTCCTTCTCCAACACCTTGCTGGCAAACTTCCTGGGCTGTCAGATCCTGCCGAGGAGTGAGAGGTAAGCTGGAAGGTGCAGGCCTGACCCAAAGCCCCGAAGCCCCAAAGCTGGAGGGGAGTGAGGGGCGGCTGTCATGGAGATGCACTGTCTAGACCCGCTCCGAGGGAAGCCGGGCTGCCCAGCTGCGGGGAGCCCTCAGCTCTGTCAGACTCTGCCTCAGCGCCAGAGTGGCCTCATGCGTGGTCACATCCTGCCTGCACAGCCTGTGACAAGGGACTGAGTGAAGTGAGGGACCTCTGTGCCCCATCCGAGGCACAACGACGTCCTCACCGCAGAGCCACCCACCGGGTTCGTGGAGATTTTGCATTGCGCTTCCCCTTGTTCCCGAGCCTGGTCCTGCCTCCTCTGTCTTCCTTCTATAGGAGTTAATCCCCAATAAACAAGAGTGCACCCTCCCACTCCATTACAGTGTCCACTAGAAAACCCAAGCTGTGATGAAGGGTCAGAGGATGAGGGGTAGGCCCAGCTGCAGACACAGACAGAAGAAGGTTCATGACCAGGGGAGCCCATCTGTTGGCTTTCGTGCCCTTCTTGGAGGAAGGGGTGTTCTAACTGGTGGGCAGAGCCCAGACATACCAGCGGGGCCCTGAGCCCCCCAGGCCTGTCCCTCCCACATCTTTACTCTGTAAGGGCCATTCCTCTTACCATCACTCTGAGCGCACACTCTTGCCCTCTCTTGCCGGATTCCATTTTGTGGGCTCCTAATTTCTGAACCCCCACCAGATAGATTGCTCTGAAACCTCTATCTGATCAGGCTAGCCCCTTGCATAAGACTCTTCAAAGGCTCTCCATCCACCTCAGCATCAGGATCACGGGAATTAGCAGTGGCTTGAGGTCTGGTCGGGTTTGCCTCTCTCGGCTCATCTAGTGGAGCTCTGAGCTCAGCCCGCACCTCTCCCGCTTCCCACCGGGCTGAGGGGGCTTCCCTTTTGCGTCAGGCTCCGGGGCCCACAACTGAGGACGACAGGCAGTCGCACTCTCCCCTTTGCAAGAGGGCCACCTGTGTAGGCATAGCCACCTCCTGGGGCTAGCTGAGAGGTGGGAGAACAAGCTCCACCACCCCAGCGATCTCCACAATCCCCGACACACTCGCCCAAGCCTGAGGAGGAGGGAGGGCAGTGGGGAGATGCGGGGATTGTCAAAGGCAAACAGCGGAGTATCCTGCTCATGATGGTGAGGGTCAAGTGGACACGCCTTGCTGGCACCTGGCCTTGGAGGGCTGAGTGTGGGGCCAGGTCACCCATCAGAGGGCCAGGCTCTGGGTGTGAGCAGCGGGGCAGGGGTGGGGGGTGGGGGTGGTGGTGGAGGTGTCGAGCAAGCTCCCATCTGGTATCCCTCAGAAGAGTTCTCATATGAGCCCGTGGCTGACTTAGCACCTGGACATCTGCCACACAGAGGACAGTATCAGCCAGTGTTAGCCAGAGAGGATTAAGACCCTGCTGGGTTAGGGAGAGTGACATTTCCTCTTCTCCCTCTCCCGCCTGGCCGCCCCTCATTGGAAGTGCTGCCCATTGTCACAACCTCAGCTCCAGCCTGTAGAGGTGAGTTTGAGGTTTTAAACTACCTTTTAATAAACCGGAAGGGGGGATTTAAAAGACCGTGGTTGATGACAGTGATTGAAGAAGAAAACAATTTTGTGTTTATGTCCCACTGAATCCTATTTTAGAATTTTGCCACCTTCCTTAAACTCGGACTAGACCACCTGCTGCCTCCTAAGTACTCCAGAAAAGAGTAGGGATATTGGGCTGGAGCGACCTCTGCTCTGTCCCTCCAACCTACAGACTTTGATAGACCACGGACCCTGTCATTTTCCCATCCTTTCTGTCCCAGCGTGACAGCGATTGGTTAAGTATGTTCCATCTGGCAGGCAGAATTTTAAGTTCTTGATGTGTGTTAACTCATGCTGTCTTTATAAACAACTCTTTAAGGTATATACTATTGCTCTCTATATTTCTAGAAGAGGAAATTAAGGCACAGAGAAGTTAAGTAGCTTGTCGATCCCTTATTTAGGGTCTCAGCTCCTGCTGCTAGAACAAAATGCCATAGACTGGGTGACTTAAACAACAAATGTTTATTTCTCATTGTTCTGAGGCTAGGAAGTCCAGGATCAAGGTATTGATTCGGTGTCTGGTGAGAACCTGCTTTGGTTTGCAGACAACTGTTTTCTCTTCATATCTTCACATGGTGGAAGGACGGATAGGGGGAGAGAGAGAGAGAAGCAAATTCCCTGGTCTCTTCTTTAAAAAGCACTGATCCCATTCAAGAGGGCTCTACCCTTACTCATGATCTAATTATCTCCCAAAGGCCCATGCCCAAATACCATCACACTGGGGATTGGAGGGGATTAGAGTTTCTGGGTATGACTTTTGGGAGGTCACAAACATTCAGTCCCTATCCCTTAAGCAAATGACAACAGTGACTTGAATCAGATAGTTTGGTTCAAAAGCCCTCCTGGGATTGCCTTCTATACTCCACTGTCTCCTGAGCTCTAGAAAATCCTATCCTCTGGACTTCTTGGGGAATCTCATACTATTGTTTATACTTCCCTTCTCTGAATTTTGAATTTCTGCTTCTCCTCTGGTCTTTTTCTCACCCACCATAAACTATAACTCTTTTCACTTCTGCCTGACCTCCAGCTCATTATTTAAGAGCAGACCATACCAGCTGCCTCCTTGATCTGCCTTCTTCCTCTAGAACTGCTCTCAGCTCATGAGTAATGACCCTGTTGAATATCTTTAGAGTTTTTGCTGCTATTGACCCCTTCCCTTGTTGAAAATTCTGCCTTGCTTGCTTTCTGTGACATCCTTCCCTGCAAGGTTTCTCTCCCCACCTCCCCCATACTCTTTTTCTGACCCAGACTGGTTTCTAGCTGGCTCTCCCACTATGCCTTAATGTTGGTGTAACCCTAGAGTCCATCCTGAGCACTCTTCTCAGGGAAATTCTCTCCTTTCATGGAAGTGTTCTAGTAGTGTTCCTCAGGCAACCTACACTCCACATTTCCAAGACTGAAACATCTTCTCTCCTTTAGAGCCTATTCTTGTCATAATCCCCATCAGGAGAATAGTTCTGGAACGATACCAAGACTGTTCTCTTGATCTCCACCAAACATTAGCTAAATCCTATTTTTTTTTTTTAAGATTTTATTTATTTATTTGACAGAGAGAGAGACAGTGAGAGAGGGAACACAAGCAGGGGGAGTGGGAGAGGGAGAAGCAGGCTCTCCGCCGAGCAGGGAGCCTGATGCGGGGCTCGATCCCAGGACCCTGGGATCATGACCTGAGCCGAAGGCAGACGCTTAACGACTGAGCCACCCAGGTGCCCCAATCCTATTGTTTTTACCTTGTAAACTAGTAAAATATTGGGCCTCTGGATTCTTGTAGACTCTTAAAAATCATCAAGGATCCCCCAAAGCTTCTATCTATATGAGCTATATTTAAAGGTGTTTATGCTATTAGAAATTAAAAGAAAAATGTTGAAATATTTATTTAAAATAATAATAGACCCATCATATATTAACATGAATAAAATGTTTTATGAAAATAATTCCATTTCCAAAGCAAAAAAAGGAGAGAGAGAGAGAAGAGTTGCATTGTTCTATATCTTTTTGCAAATCTCTTTAATGACTGGCTTAATAGAAGACAGGTGGATTATCATAGCTGTTTCTGCATTCAGTCTGCTGCAATATATTATTTTGGTTGAACTCTATGGAGAAAATCCAGCCTTAGACTGATAAGTAGTTGGAAGAGGGAGAGGGGTTTAAGCAGCCTTTTCAACTAATTGTAGATCGTTTCCTTTGATACTACATCAAAGCCCAAGTGATGGTTTCTTCAAGGTCAGCTGGGATGTGAATTCTGAGGCCTCACACCGAACTCTTTGTACTGTGTTGTATTACAATGTATCAGGCTACTTGACCTTTTGAATGGCTCTCTTACAGGCATGATTTTATGATATTATACATTGGGCTTTTGGAAATCCTGGTGCACTGCCTTATGCATATCTTTCAAATGCTGACACACTTTCCTCCGCAGTATCAAATGGCGACATGGGGTGTTACCCTCATTGTGTAAGTGTCCTAGGGTTGCTGTAACAAAGTACCACCCACCGTGTGGCTTAAAATGACAGAAACTCATTCTCTCCTATTTCTGGAGGCTAGAGATCTGAAGTTAAGGTTTTGGCAGGGTTGGTTTTTTTCTTGAGGCACTGAGGGCGAGTCTCTTTCATGCCCATCTCCCAGCTTTTGGTAGTTGGCAGCAATCCTTGACATTTCTTGACTTGACTTAATCTCAATGTCTACCCCATCTTTACATGGCCCCATTCCCTGTGTGTGTTTGTGTTTATGTATGCAAAACTCTTTTTCCTTATAAGAACATAGTGATTGGAGTTAGGGCCCACTCTAATCTAGTATGATCTGTTTTAAATTGATTACATTTGCAAAGAGCCTATTTTCAAATAAGGTCACATTTATACGTACCAGGCGTCAGGACTTCAACATGTCTTTTGGGCGGGACACAGTTCAACCCATGGCTATCAACTCATCTGAAAAATCTTTAAGAATTGGTAAATATAGGGGTACCTGGCTGGCTCAGTCGGCAGAGCACGTGACTCTTGATCTTGGCGTGGCGTTTGAGCCCCACATTGGGTATAGACCTAAAAAAAAAAAAAAAGGAATTGGTAAGTACAGTGGTGGGCAAAAGTTTTCCATTTCTAATTTTTTTAATTTTTAATTTTTTTTATTTTTAAAAGATTTATTTGTTTTTAGAGAGAGAGAGGCAGAGGGAGAGAGAGAGAATCTCAAGCAGACTCCTTGCTGAGTGCAGAGCCAGACGTGGGGCTCGATCTCATGACCCTAACATCATGACCTGAGCAGAAACCAAGAGTCGGATGCTTTAACCAACTGTGCCACCCAAGGCACCCCCCAAAATTCTAATTTTTTAAAAATATTTTATTTTTAAGTAATCTCTGCACCTAACCTGGGGCTTGAACTCACAACCCTGAGATCAAGAGTCACATGCTCTACTGACTGAGCCAGCCAGGCACCCCTCAAATTCTACTTTTTGCTTGAAAACGAAAACTCAAATTTCATTACTGGTAACAAATACAACTAGTAAAAAATACCACAACAAAAACAAGAAAAAGTTGTTTTCCTTCAAGTAGCAGATTCAACTTGTTCATTTTCAAGAAAATGTCTCCTAAATATTCAGGGGTGAATAACCTTAATTGGTTCTTTTCTTCCCCCCTTAGGTGAAAATGGTGTTCAATGAGAAAAGTGGTCAGTGCAGCTCATAACTCACTTGCAAATGTATTTTTCTTTGAGACAACAATTATATTTCTCTCTGTGACTGAGATGCTTTATGTATCCCTCCTACTGCATCATACAGTGTATTAAATAGGGAGGTATTCAAGGCCAAGATTTAATGAAATTAATCATTTTTATTCCTTCATCAAGGACATTTTGAAGAGGAATTGACTTTTTTCCCCTAGGAATGGATGGACATGAAGGATCCAAGACTATTAGTGGACTTCAGTGTCTTCTGCATTGCGCTAAGGCACCAGCAGTTTTAGCCATCATTGCTTTTGCACTGTTAGTACAAATGTCAACACAGTGGAAAAGCCAAATATTGCCTTCATATTATTGCAAAAATAGTTTTGACCTTGCAGCTCACCTGAAAGAGTTTCAGGGAGCCCTAGTGGTCTGTGGAGCACATTTTGAGAACCACTGTCCTAATCAGCTCTCCACCGAGAGTCTGTCTCTGCCTTAGGGCCCATCAGTTCTTAGGAGGACAATTGCAATAACCAGAACCAGTTGTCCATCTCCAGAGTCGTTCCTTCCAACCAGTTCTCCCCATAGCAGCCAGTGGGCTCTCAGAAAGGCATATGATCTTGGGACACTCTACTGCTTCAAACAAACCTTTCAGTGGGTCCCCATTGACTTTTAAGTGCCAACTCCTTAGTGTAGGGTGGCACCGGAGGTAATTGCAGATCTAACAGTAACTTACCTTTCCCACCTCTTCCCCAGCTGCATTTCCACGTGACATTCAATCCAACCACACCAGTTGTTTTAGTCCATCATGCTTTCTCTTGCCTGGAATGCCCTACTCTTCTCCCCTCTTACCTGGCTAAGCCTTATTCTTTAAAAGTCAACTTTCTGTTCCCTCGTCCAGGAAGCCTTCCTTGACTACCTTTTTGAATTAGCAGGATTTTCTCCTCTATGTTTCCATACCATCATGTACTCAGTTCTATTTTAAATTTCTAATAATGTACTGTAGTATCAGTGAATAATAGTAATTACTATTATTATAATCACAAATACTTATCTCCTACTTATATTTGCAGGATGTGATGTCTGGCACTTTAAATGCACCATAATTTCTAGCATATGCAGATATTATGCACATTAAGATTTGGAGTTCTTTAACCACACCCAGGGTACAGGAGGTAAGATAACAACGTGGGTAAGTGCATGGTTCTTTTTTTTTTTTAAGGAATTTTTTTTTTTTTTTTTTAATTTGAGAGAGAGAGAGAGCACGAGAGAGCACAAGCAGGGGGAGGGGCAGAGGGAGAGGGAGAAGCAGACTCCCTGCTGAGCAGGGAGCTCCACGCAGGGCTCCATCCCTGGACCCCGGGATCATGATCTGAGCGGAAGATAGATGCTTAACTGACTGAGACACCCAGGCACCTTTTTTAAAAATATTGTATTTATTTGAGAGTGAGAGAGAGAGAGAGAGAGAAGAAGAGCAGGGGGGAGGGGCAGAGGGAGAAACAGGCTTCCCACTGAGCAGGGAGCCCGACAAGGCTTGATCCCAGGACCCTGAGATCATGACCTGAGCCGAAGGCAGATGCTTAACTGACTGAGCTACCCATATGCTCCAAGTGCATGGTTCTTAAAGTGTATGAAACTTGAGTTCACATTGCAGCTTTAAGCTATGTGAACTTAAACAAGTTTCTCATTTTCTTTTCTCAAAAATATTTGTTTCTACCAAGGTGATATATGTTATACAGAGAAGTACCAGTGAGAAAGCAGTAAATGACCCCTAAATCCCACCATTCAGAAATAAAATTATTATTTGTAAGCATGATTATAGATATTTCCAAGTGGATCGGAATGTTAGGATGATACATCGATAAACAAAAAATTCTAGCCAGAGGATGATATTCCATATTCTATTGTTTGGAAGTAGAAAATACAACAACAACAACAAACTAGTGAAATTCAAGGGATTGCTGAAATTCAGATAAATGATTCTTTACCAGAAGGGATATTGGGATACGGGTAGTTCCTTTAAACCCCTCTTAGAGCAGGACCCTCGCCTGCGCCCAGCAAACTGTGCGTACTGACCCACGCAGGCGCCGTGCTTGGATGCATGCAGTTCATTTAGACAAATAGAAGCTAAATGTCTCATCCTGGCCACTTCGCATGCTCCCTGAGCACTAAGTACAAGGGCTGGGGAGCCAGACTTTTGGGATTTGAATTCTGGGTCCATGATTTGTTAGCTTTGGGTGATTAGCTAACTTCTCTGTGTTTTATTTCCTCTTTTGTAAAATGAGGCTAGTAATAGACTGTACTTAATGGGGTTACAGACAGGATTAAATAAATGAATCTGTAAAGAATTTAGGGCAATAAGCATACGGTGAACATCAATAAATGGTTGCTATTATTACTTGTTATTTGGCTCCTGTGCTAAGATGGGGGGGGAGGATGATAAAAACCGTTAAAAGTTGGAGTTATTATACTTTTAAAACCGTCATATTTTGATTTTAGATCCCACCAACTAATGGTTTGCTAGTAGATAGGAGACTAGCACCACTGCACTTCTTCCCACATCTTTCTCCCCTCCTATCAGTTTTTGCTTGTCAATATCATTTCTTTGTAAAGGTTATAACCATTCTGTTCCATTCCATTCTGTTCCATCACTTCTCCGTTATTTAACTTTGCCTATATTTAAATGGATTTCATGCTCACCACCAGGGTTTTTGCCCCCACATTTTTATTTTGGAGTTGTTTTATGCTGATTCAACTCTTGATCAGTTAGCGCTTGCGTGTTTAAGAAGGGCTTGTGCATGCCTGCTACATTCCTTGAGTTCTTGCTCATTTGAGAGTGTGTGCCTTTTGCATTTCTACTTGAATGACATTTTTATGGGATGGAATATATTGGGGTCTCTTCTTTCCCTTGGAACTTTGCAAACAATACTCCACTGTCCTCTTCCATTGAACATTGCAGTGGAAAATCTGATTTTTCACCCTTCTAGGTGATTGGATTTTTTTTTTTCCTGGATATCTAAGGAATTCTTTTTTCCCCCTTATCTTTCAACTTAAGTTAACAAACATATTTCTAAATATCTCTTTTTTTCTATCAATATTATTGGAAAACAGTATATCTTTTTGATTAGAAGCTTGAATTCTTACACTTTGGAGAAATTTTTCTCTATCACATTTTCCTATATTACAGTTTTTTCCCTTAATTGTTGCAAATCTTCACTTCCAAGACATCAGGAATTTTTATGTTAGATTGTCTTTCTCATGTATTCTTTAATTGCTTTACATTTCATGTCCTTTCCCTCAGTATTCATTATGATTATCTCAAGTCTGTCCGTGAAAATAACTTGATGTTCAGCTGTATCTCTTCTGTTCCATGTTTACTTTTTGACACTTCAAAAAGATCTGTTTGTTAGATCTGAATGAGGATTTGGCTACACATTCTGTCTCTTTAGCACTGTTATCTCCCTTTTAATCTCCCACTATTATTTGATCCTTTCGTCTTTGTGTTTTTATTTTGTTAAAGTCCTATTCTTGGGGCACCTGGGTGGCTCAGTTTGTTAAGCCTCTGACTCGTGGTTTCAGCTCAGGTCCTGATCTCAGGGTCCTGAGGTCAAACCCTGGGTTGGGCTCCACACTCAGCAGGGGATCTGATTGAGATTTTTTCTCCCTCTCCCTCTGCCCCTTCCCTGGTGCTCTCTCTCTCAAATAAATAAATAAATAGATAAACAGACCCTTAAAAAATAAAGTCATATTCTTTATTAGAATATGTATGTCTGAAGAGTGATGAATTCAGAGTATTTTGCTGCTTGGTTGGTTTGGGCTAGGTTTTCTTCCAGACTGGGTTGATTTTTTTCTCTGTATGGAATACTTTCCGAGTTACTGTCCTGTTTCTTTTTTTATTTAGCCTGTGACTAACATGGATTATTTGGTTTGATATAAAATATGGGTGACTTCTTGAAACCCTTCCTGTGTTATTTAAAACTTAGTTGCCTCCCCCTCAGAACTACAGCTTGTGGGCTGGGGCGAGTTGCCTGCTATCTACTTTTCTGTAGTTTTAGGACATGGGGAGTGGATAGGGCTGCATGCAGCCTGGCTGGGGGACCGGGGACCTGTGCTTTTCTGAGACCCAGTAAAATGTCCCGTTGCAGTAGGCATGCCACCCCGCTGGGTCTGTATACCATTCCTGTGGGCGTGCCTCCAGCCTAGCACAGTGATCTGGAAACTGTCCAGCCCTGGGTGCCCTTCTTCACTCCCTCATGGTCCTGCAGTGGAGTGCAGGGGCTTCTGCTCCCAAGTGTTTCCTTGTGATTTTTCTCCAGCTGCCTTTTCATTTGCTCAGTCATATTCTCTCCAAATGGGAAGAGGCGTGGGCCAGTTCCTGAATGTTACCAGGATTTTGCCATTACACCTGTTTTCCTCCATAAGGCTTCTCAGGAAGGAAGTATGAGATTATGATGCACGTAGCACCACGTCAGAACTCTTTGTTCCTTTCTTTGTTCCTTCTTTTCAACATTCATGGCATAAAGTTTACGATCCTCTCTTTTGTTTCTTAAATTCCACGTATCAGTGAGATCATATGATAATTGTCTTTCACTGATTGACCTATTTCGCTTAGCATAATACCCTCTAGTTCCATCCACGTCGTTGCCAGTGACAAGATTTCATTTTTCTGATGGCTGAATAGTATTCCATTGTGTATATATACCACATCTTCTTTATCCATTCATCTGTTGATGGACATCTGGGCTCTTTCCATAGTTTGGCTATTGTGGACATTGCTGCTATTAAACATTGGGGTGCAGGTGCCCCTTCAGATCACCACATTTGTATCTTTGGGGTAAATTCCCAGTAGTGCAATTGCTGGGTCATAGGGTAGCTCTGTTTTCAACTTTTTGAGGAACCTCCATACAGTTTTCCAGAGTGGCTGCACCAGCTTGCATTCCCACCAACAGTGTAGGAGGGTTCCCCTTTCTCTGCATCCTCGCCAACATCCTGACTTGTTAATTTTAGCCATTCTGACCAGTGTGAGGTGGTATCTCATTGAGGTTTTGCTTTGGATTTCCCTGATGCCAAGAGATGTTGAACATTTTTTCATGTGTCTGTTGGCCATTTGGATGTCTTCTTTGCAGAAATGTTTGTTCATGTCTTTTGCCCATTTCTTGACTGGATTATTTGTTCTTTGGGTGTTGAGTTTGATAAGTTCTTTACAGATTTTGGATACTAGCCCTTTATCTGATAAGACATTTGTGAGTATCTTCTCCCATTCTGTTGGTTGTCTTTTGGTTTTATCAACTCTTTCCTTGGCTGTGCAAAAGCTTTTTATCTTGATGAAGTCCCAATAGTTCATTTTGCCCTTGCTTCCCTTGCCTTTGGAGACGTGTCTAGCAAGAAGTTTCTGCGGCCAAGGTCACTGAGGTTGCTGCCTGTGTTCTCCTCTAGGATTCTGATGGATTCCTGTCTCACATTTAGGTCTTTCATCCATTTTGAGTCTATTTTTGTGTATTGTATAAGGAAATGGTCCAGTTTCATTCTTCTGCATGTGGCTGTCCAATTTTCCCAATACCATTTGTTGAAAAGACTGTCCTTTTTCCATTGGATATTTTTTCCTGCTTTATCGAAGATTAGTTGACCATAGAGTTAGGTCACTTCTGGGTTCTCTGTTCTCTATTGATCTATGTGTCTGTTTTTGTGCTAGTACCATGCTGTCTTGATGATAACAGCTTTGTAATAGAGCTTGAAGTCTGGAATTGTGATGCCACCAGCTTTGGTTTTCAATATTCCATTGGCTGTTTGGGGTCTTTTCTGGTTCCATACAAATTTTAGGATTATTTGTTCCAGCTGTGTGAAAAAAGTTGATGGTATTTTGATAGGGATTGCATTGAATGTGTAGATTGCTCTAGGTAGCATAGACATTTTAACAATATTTGTTCTTCCAATCCATGAGCATGGAACATTTTTCCATTTATTTGTGTCTTCCTCAATTTCTTTCATGAGTGTTCTATAGTTTCCTGAGTAGAGTATCATGTCATCTGCGAAGAGTGAGAGTTTGACTTCTTCTTTGCTGATTTGGATGCCTTTTATTTCTTTTTGTTTTCTGATTGCTGAGGCTAGGACTTCTAATACTAATAACAGTAGTGATAGTGGACATCCCTGCCATGTCAGGAACATTCCCCTTAGGGGGAAAGCTCTCAGGTTTCCCCATTGAGAATGATATTCACTGTGGGCTTTTCATAGATTGCGTTTATGATATTGAGGTATGGTTCCCTCTATCCCTGCACTGTGAAGAGTTTTAATCAAGAAAGGATGCTGTACTTTGTCAAATGCTTTCTCTGCATCTATTGAGAGGATCATATTGTTCTTTTTCTTTCTTTTATTAATGTAGTGTATCACATTGATTGATTTGCAGGTGTTGAACTACCCTTGCAGCCCAGGAATAAATCCCACTTGGTTGTGGTGAATAATCCTTTTAATGTACTGTTGGATCCTATTGGCTAGTGTCTTGGTGAGAGTTTTTGCATCCATGTTCATCAGGGATATTGGCCTGTAGTTCTCCTTTTTGATGGGGTCTTTGTGTGGTTTTGGGATCAAGGTGATCCTGGCCTCACAGAAAGAGTTTGGAAGTTTTCCTTCCATTTCTATTTTGAAACAGCTTCAGAAGAATAGGTGTTAATTCTTCTTTAAATGTTTGGTAGAATTCCCCTGGGAAGCCATCTGGCCATGGGCTCTTGTTTGTTGGGAGACTTTTGATTACTGCTTCAATTTCCTTGCTGATTATTATTCTGTTCAAGGTTTCTATTTCTTCCTGTTTCAGTTTTGGTAGCACCCTGAATATATCATGCCAGTCCTTTCTGGTCTGCCAGGTCTCTGTGATAGGTGGCTTCCAATCTGATGTTTTTAGCCTTGTAGGTTACAGACCTCTTGTCCCAAGCTGTTTTCAGGATTTTCTCTTTGTTTCTGAGATTTGCAAGTTTCACTATTTTATGTCGAGGCGTTGACCTATTTTTATTGATTTTGAAGGGGGTTCTCTGTGCCTCCTGGACTTAAATGCCTGTTTTCTTCCCCAGATTAGGGAAGTTCTCTGCTATAATTTGCTCCAGTATACCCTCTGCACCAACCCCCTTCTTCTTCTGGGATCCCAATTATTCTGATATTGTTTCACTTTATGGTATCACTTATCTCTCGAATTCTCCCATTGTGATCCAGTAGTTTATCTCTCTTTTTCTCAGCTTCTTTATTCTCCATTATTTCGTCTTCTATATCACTAATTCTCTCTTCTGCCTCATTTATCCTAGTAGTTAGAGCCTCCATTTTTTATTGCTTCTCATTAATAGCCTTTTTGATTTCATCTTGGTTAGATTTTAGTTCTTTAATTTCTCCAGAAAGGGATTCTCTAGTGTCTTCTATGCTTTTTTCGAGCCCAGCTAGTATCTTTATAATCGTTATTCTGAGCTCTAGTCCCGACATCTTACTTATATCTATACTGATTATGTCCCTGGCAGTCAGTACTGCCTCTTGTTCTCTTTTTTGAGATGAGTTTTTCTGTCTTGTCATTCTTGCAGAAAGTGGTCACTTTTCTATTTGTAGAGTTGCAGCTATTCTTTTCTTAGATTTCCAGTTGAGTTTGCAGGTGTTCAGAATGATTTGATAGCTACCTAGTGGAATTCCTGGGACCAGAGGAAATTAAGGTCTACTCCTCCACCATCTTGGACTTCCTCCCACTGAGCATAATTGCAGTAGCTACTTGACAATCCTTATCTAATTGCAACATCTGGATCATATTGGGGTTGGTATCAGTTGATTGTCTTTTCTTTTCAGCTTGAATTATATTCCCTGGTTCTTTGTATGTTGACTCATTTTGAATTGTGTCTTAGGCATTAGGAATTTAATGTTATGGAGATTCTAGGTCCTATTGTAGTCCTCTGAGAGAGTTGATGTTTTGGTTTAGGAAGCAGATAAACTTAGGTGGATCCAAACTGCAAAGCTGCCCTTTGGGGTGTAACTCACCTTAACTCATCTCCTCTGTCTTTGGCTTGGTTACTTGAGTCTGCTTTATGCTTGAGTGGTTTAGGATCTGACAGAAACATGGTCGGAGTTTACACACAGAATTTGGGGCTCTCTCTCTTTGGATCATTCCTTTCCCATATTTCCCCTTTCTTCTTGCTTTCCAGCATATTCTGTCCTCTGGTTCTTTAGGACAGGAGGACTGTGTACTTTCTAAAATTTAAGTTTTAGCCACCCCACATAATGCTGACTTCAGCCTATTCGCAGGCTGAAAACTACAAAAATAGGTAATTCACTCCTTGCCACAACATTCTTCTAAGATTTGACTCCCCTCCAAATTCTTTTTGCTTCTGTTTATTCTCTTGTGCCTTTAGGTTGTTGTTATTCATATTTTATCCAGAGTGTATAGCTGTTATCTGTGGGAAAGCATGGTCTGTTAGGTCCTTATTAGTAGAAATTACTGATAATTTCATTTGCTGTTTTTACTTTTACTGTTTATTGTGTTAAATATTGGGAAAGAGAGATGTTCTAATTTAGAGTTATTTTACCACCTTTACCCAGAAGTGCTTCTGTGCAAGTGTCTTATTCCTCCTGAGCCTCAGCTCTGTAATCTGTAAAATGGGGGAATAGTTCCTTCTTTGTGGAATTGTTATAAGGGTTAAATGGGATAGTGTGGGTAGAGCTTTTCAGCACAGTTATTGGCAGTTAATAAGATTATTGCCATTGTCTTTGGTGGCAGTATCTCATCCCTGACATAATCCCTGGTATCTGAAAGAGGTGAATAATGATCACTGAATAAATAAATTAGACTCATGAAAACGAAAGAGGAAGAGAATAGATATAAGAAGTAGTGGAATTGTAGGGAAACTGAGGAGCAACTTCAAGATGAGCATTTTCCCCTTGGACGTGGGCACATAGCAGACACACAGGCCTGAGGCCAGGTAGCTCTTCCCTCTGGCCAGGCTTCTATTTCACAAGGTCTTCTAACTCATGAGGTGATTAATTATGCAAGCTGCGGCATGAGGCCAAGCCTTCAGAAGTAGGTGAAGAGGCTCCACATCCCTACTTTTTATACTTTCCAGGAGGCACAGGGGAACTTTTTGGGATTCTGGAGCCTGAGAGGAACTCCCCCCACCCCCACCCCGTCCCATTTGTGAGCACTGGAGGCAATGGCTGAAAGTTGCATTTGTGTGGAGCAGTATCAGAGATAAAATGAAGAGGCCTGGGGATGGGGGAGGCCGTTCGTTGTCCAGACATGACAAGCCTGTTAACACTCTGACTTTAGGGAGGAATAATTCTCCCCACGGGAGGCCAAAGTGCCAACCCTCAGCAGGCAGTTACATGCTCCAAAATCATAATGGTGTTTTCCAGGGCAAAGGGGTTGGTTGGGTTGTTCAGGCATGAGCAGTGGCCATGTTTCCCCTCAGCATCTGGGGGGCCACTCTGACAGGATGACAGTGTGAACAAGGCCCTGGGCCTGGGAATCTTGTTCACCTGAGAAAAATACAAGACTTCAAAACATATTATTAATTGAACTGGACATGTAAAAATAATTAAAATGGCAAATTTTATATTTTACCACAACTAAAACCAAACACAATTATTAAAATAATACATACCCATTGTAGGCAGTTTGAAAAACTAGGAAAGATTTAAAGAAACAAAATTATCCATATTCCTTCCTTCTAACACTTTGATAAAGTTTTTTTTTTTTACACGCAAATGGATATTTTACTTAGTTGAGATTATACTATGTATAATGTGTGGTGGTTTTTTTGACTCTTATAATCTGAACATATTTGTTATTTGCTATTGTTTGAAAATATCATTTTAATGGATTAAAAGTAATTTATTTTATAGATTTATCAAGTTGTATCTGATTCCCTCAGTGGCTATTTAGGCTGTTTCCAGTATTTTACAGAAAAAAATAACACTTTAATAAACATCTTTAGACATTCAGTCTTTGTCTAAGAGATCTTCTGGAAGTGTAAATGTTTGTCTTTTCTTTCTGTTTCATCCTGCTCAGATCCTATACTTTTTTTTTTTAATTTAAAGATTTTATTTATTTATTTGAGAGAGAGAGAGACAGAGAGAGCTACTGAGATAATGACAGAGAGCACAAGCAGGGAGGAGGAGAAGCAGGCTTCCTGCTGAGCAGGGAGACCGATGCGGGGCTAGATCCCAGGACCCCAGGATCATGACCTGAGCCAAAGGCAGACGCTTAACAACTGAGCCACCCAGGTGCCCTGATCCTATACTTTCTTAAATGCCTGGCTCAGGTTTGGCCTCTGCTAGGACACCTTCCCTCAGTGCTTCAGCCTGCAAAAATCCCTTCTTTCTCTGACTCCAATTGCATTCATTCACTTCATTCCATTGTTCATTCATTTATTCATCAAATATCACTTGATAGCATATCAAGTATGCATACATATATATATATATATACTCATCAAATACTAATTTCTTCTCTAATAATGTGATTGCTTAGAATAATAATTGTGGTTAATGTCCTTTGAGCATTTACCCTGTGCTGGCACTTTTTAAAGTACTTTCCATGGATTATCTCATTTCATCTTTATAGTACTATGCATGCTTTACTATGGGAAAATTGAGGCACAGAGAGATTAAGTCACTTGCCCAAGATTGCTCAGCTCTTCTTTGGGTGATCTGGGATTCAATTCCAGCCCCTGTGGCTCCAGAGTCCATTAACTGCATTAACAATATACGTGCTGCCTCAGTGGAACTATTCTAAGGACTGGGGATGGAACAGTGAACAAAACACGTGTACTTCTTGTACTGTGGAGTTTGCCCCACTGGGCTCTGGATCGTAAAAGTCTTGAGCTGTTCCATCATGGCTGCGCCTCTTGCTTCTCCATCCTGTAAACTCCTGCAGGGCTGGAGCCCTGGCCCCCGCTGCCCTGCACCCCTGGGAGCTAGTATGCAAGGAGTACTCAGTAATGCCTTTAAACTGATGGGTGGAAGGGTGAAAGAAATCTGCTTTTGCTATGGGCTCTGTGCCTGGGCAACACAGGAGAGGTTTCTCTACCAGTCTGGTGCTTGTTTCCTCATGAGGGAAACGAGATAATCTTTGACATTCTTTTTTTTTTTTGTTTTTTTTTTTTTTTTTTTAAGATTTTTTATTTATTTGCGCGAGAGAGAATGAGAGACAGAGAGCATGAGAGGGAGGAGGGTCAGAGGGAGAAGCAGACTCCCCGCTGAGCAGGGAGCCCGATGCGGGACTCGATCCCGGGACTCCAGGATCATGACCTGAGCCGAAGGCAGTCGCTCAACCAACTGAGCCACCCAGGCGCCCCAATCTTTGACATTCTACGATTGTAGTAAAATCGCCAGTAATACCTTAGGTTTTTCTCAGACGGTGATGAGCAACCACTAGTACAAGACCTTCCTGGGGCCTCTGGTTCTCTGATCCAGTCCAAGGCCTGTCACTTTAAGATTAAATGTGAGAATGTCGTCTCCGTGTTGCTTCTTTCTCAATATGCCAGATACGAGCAGCCATCTTTTAGAAGCTAAAAAGCAGTGCCCGTTTTCTCATGGATGTGTGTCTATTTCATAAAGTAGGCTTCTTAATCTGTTCAGGCTGCTATAACTAAAATACCAGAGGCTGGGTGGCTTATAAAGAACAGTAACGTAGTTGTCACAGTTCTAGAGGCCGAGGAGTCCACAGTTATGGCACCAGCAGGCTCAGTGTCTAGCAAGGGCTAGCAGATGGTCATCTTTTTTGCTGTGTCCTCATGAGGTGGAAGGGGCAAGGGAGCTTTCTCAGGCAGCTTTTATAAGGGCATGAAGCCCATTCATGAGGGCTTCGACCTCCCCAAAGCCCACCTCCGAGTACCATCACCTGGGGCATTAGGTTGTCAACATGTGAATTTTGGAGGGACACAAACAGTAGGTAATTGCAGTTACAGTGTTTAATTTTTAAAGGGATTAGAAGAAGAGAGAAGGAAGAGAAGAAGGAGGCATTTTAGGCAACACCAAAAGCATTTATGTTTTTTTCTGAATTGGCCCCAGGGAAGTGAGTTGTTTGCCTCCTTTTGATTGGGGTCACATCTCAAAATCATCATCTTAGTAGGAAGCTATCATCTTTTGAGTACCTATTTGATGCACATAATAGCATTATTGCTGATCCTTACTGTGATCTTTCAAATGCTATGGTGCTCCCACTTCATAGCCTTGGAGGGTTTAAGGGTCTTTCCCGAAGCCACGGCTAGTACAAAGCAATGCAGGGGTCACACTCCGTTTGGCTTGACCCCAAAGCCCACTGGAATGCCACTACCACACAGACAGCTCCTGTCTCGTTAGTCATTTAGGGAATGAGCTGTGGCACCAGCCTCCTGGAGAGGACACTGCTGAGGCACGGCCTTTCTGGAATTTTATTAAAGACCTTGGAGGGGCTCAGAGAGGAAAACGTCAACTAAGAGGAGCAAGTCTGTTTCCTGGCCATGGATAAAGCCAAGAGGGACCCTCACTTCCATATCTCTATGATTCTGTGTCCAAATTTGGGGAATGGCTTAGAAGAAGATTCTGAACTGAATCAATTCACATCTCTGAATCTGTTAAAGGAAATTTTGTCCTGATTTGTGGATAGATTCATGTAAAGCTGTGTTTCTATGAAATATCTAATGCATATTTATTTGAAAGTATATTAAAAAACCCAACCTCATTTAGTTATATATTTAATGAGTGAAAAAAAAAATATGGTCCTGGGAAATTCTGCAAGTGTTTCTAAGACTTCAGAGAAGGAAGAAAGGGTTTTGGACTCAAGGCTTCCTGAAGAAGTTCAGGGTTGAATTCAACTGTAGAGGAGGGATTGTGTTCATGCAGGCAGAGCGAGACAAAGAGGACATTTCAGAGAACGGAAAAAGTACAAGCAAGTGCTAGCGGCAGAGATAATGGGGAGGTGAGTCAGGCCAACGTCACATCACTTTGCCTCCAAGGAAAAACTGATGATGAGCAGTGTGGTTAAAGAGTGGCTTTGAAGTCATGTACACGTTGGTTCGATCCCCAGCTCTGCCAGTTACAAGGCACATGGCCTCTGGCCAATGATTCAAACCCCTTAAGCCTTAGTTATCTCCTCTGTAAAGGCTGTTAATGACGCACACGCACCGGTTCTTTGTGAGGATTAACTCCGGCATAGTTTAGTTGCCCGTTCAGTAATTTGAGGAAGTCCTTATTTTTTTTTTTTTTTTTTTTTTTTTAAGATTTTATTTATTTATTTGAGAGAGAGAGAGAATGAGAGACAGAGAGCATGAGAGGGAGGAGGGTCAGAGGGAGAAGCAGACTCCCTGCCGAGCAGGGAGCCCGATGCGGGACTCGATCCCGGGACTCCAGGATCATGACCTGAGCTGAAGGCAGTCGCTCAACCAACTGAGCCACCCAGGCACCCTTGAGGAAGTCCTTATTATCTCTCAGATCATTCTGGAAGATCCAGATCCTAATCTTAACATGCTCCATTTCACCTCAGTAATCAATAAAGTGAGAATTATGATTTCTTCTAGCTCACGAGATCTCCAAAGTAGTAAGGGCCACCTCACCCTCTATGCCAAAAAACACTGAGGTGAAGGAAATGTACCATCAGGGGTCTAGCCTCACACAGATGAGTGACTTCCTTCTTCCCAGCAGAAACAATAACATTCCACCAGGCATCTGGCCATTCTCTACCATCTCCATTTATCACTTTCTGTGTTTTCCCTAGCCCTTTGAAGAGACAGGCCGAAAACCCAGCCTAATGATCCCTGACCACTCTGAAAATTGGAAAATAATGAGCAGAGCCTGATGCCTCTCAGGGGTCTCATTATGGGGGGCTGGCCCACAGCACTTTCTGCTTTTTAAGTCTCTGATTCTCTCTATACTTTCCGGTCTGCCCTGTGGCCCCTTATTAGCATCTATAACAGAGTCAGAAGATGTAGGCTCTAGTCCAAACTTTGCCCCTTATTAGCTAGGTAATCTTTGCCAGCCCATTTGAGTCTCTAGGCCTCAGCTGATTTATCTGCAAAATAGAGATCAATTGAAAGATATACAGCAAAGCATCTTGGGAGTCCTCTAAGTGAGGAACACATTTTAAAGGGGGTAGATTAAAATCAAGCAGGTGCACTGCGCCCCTTTGTTCTTAACCCAACCATCAGATGAGGCCCAGATTCTACACATAAAGATCTCTCCTGTAGAGTTAGTTCCCTCTGAATGTGGACTTAGGAGCTTGGAGTCTATTTTGGGCAAGGAGATAAGTTTCCTACTCTCCATCCTTTCTGCGAGTTTGAGAAAGACCTCACAGAGGACCTGGCCAAAGAGGTGTGATAGATGGTATCCCTTGCTCCCTGGAGTTACAGCTCATGTGATAGGACCCCAAGCTGATTTGATACAAGTCTTTTACTACAATGGTATATATTTAATACAAGAGTCTGTACTCCCCCCTCCTCCAAACCCTCAAGAACACACACAAATTTTCGGCCCAAGTGGGCCTGCCCTGGTGTCCCTGACTTCTGGATGGAGTCATTCTGAGGGCTTCAGGTCATGACTCTGCAGCGCTCTGAGCCAGTTCGGTTGACAGGTACAGGCTGTTATTCTCCTTATAGACCACTGCTTGCTAATTGAACTTGACAGTTGAGCACTTTATGTTATCAGCGAAGGAAGACTGTAATGGATAATGTGGCATTGTTCAGGGGCTCCTTCCTGCACTGAGCCTTGTCAGTGCTCCTCAAATGCCTGTCTGATTATGCACACACTTAGACCTTAGCAGAGCTGGTTATGGGTTAATTCGTGTCGCGAATGCCCGCACCAACTCCCAGCAAGATAATGCTGCAGCTGTGCACTCAGCTTTTTCCTGAGAAGCTGCCGAAGGTTTTGTGTTGTACCTGACACAAGGAGGAGCTGGAATGCTCATGCCGCTTTCCAGGAGACATTTGACCTTTAGGAGCTATGCCGGTGATGGGGAAATACGGCCCTTCCCAAAGGTTATTGTCCAGCTGTTGGTGGCCCATTAACTATTGGAGATGATGGGGGCGCCTGGGTGGCTCGGTCAGTTAGGCGTCTGCCTTCGGCTCAGGTCATGATCCCGGGGTCCTGGGATTGAGCCCCACGTCAGGCTCCCTGCTCGGCAGGGAGTCTGCTTCTCCCTCTGCCTCCCCCCGCTTGTGCTCGTGCTCTCTCTCTCTCTTTCTCTCTCTCTAATAAATAAATAAAATCTTAAAAAAAAAAAACAACCTATTGGTGATGATGGTCAACAAGAATGTGGCTGAGGCTGCAGCCATGTCTGAGCCACCCAAAGGTCACACTCCGTTGGCAGAAGGTCCCCCACTCGGGGTGATATTGGGAGAGAGGGCTCCCCTCATCATGGAGCACCGCCGTGCTCAGGCACGGTGGGCGGCTTTTTATTCTGTTGGAGGAACTTCTCTGGGACAAGTTAGAAAGAGCCTTGGATGAAACCTCGTGGACTCGTCTGCCAATCCTGCCCATCATTAACACTGCCTGGGGACCATGCTAACAATTACAGATACCCAAGGTCTGATCCCTGAGTCACTGGAATGTTGGAGGGGGAATAGAATTTATATTTTAAATGATTTCTGCATGTGATTTGAAAGGTCCACTCGGTTGGGAAACAACTAATTTAGTCCAACTGCCCTCATTTCACTGAGTAGCAAAGGGCGAAGTACCTGATCTGATTTCTGCAGTCTGAATTGTGAATGTTGGCGGTAGGAGTCAGGCCTGCTGACTCAGCGACTGGGGCACTCTGTGCTGTGTAACTTCTCCCATGAAACATCAGTTCTCTTTGCGGAGAAGCTGGTGAAGCACAGTAAGCAAGGACGTGATCCTTTGAATATCTAAACCACCAGAATTCAACTCTGGCTATAGGGTTGCTGTAATGAATCAAATGCCTTGGTTAAGAATCCAGCTTCACCACTTATTCCTTGTGTGACCCTGGTTAAGTCACTTACTTCTTTGTTTCCTCATCTATAAAATATGAACAATAAAACCAATCGTCTCTACCTAACGGGGTTGCTGCAGGTGTTCCATGACGGAATGGTTGAAGAGTATTTAGCATAGTGCCTGGCACTTGACAAATGCTCAGTAACTATCAGCTCTTCGTTTTTTGAGCCTTTGCCATGTACCAGACACTATATGAAGAGCTTCAGGAATGCCATCTCTAGTGTCACGATACTTCTGAGAAATAGGCATTTTTTCTTTTAAAGATTTTATTTATTTGAGAGAGAGAAAGCAAGTGAGAGAGAGAGCACGAGTAGGGTGCGGGGTAGAGGGAGAAGCAGACTCCCCAGTGAGCAGGGAGCCCGATGCGGGGCTCGATCCCAAGATTCCGGAATCATGACCTGAGCCGAAGGCAGATGCTTAACTGACTGAGCCATCCAGGCGCCCCGAGAAACAGGCATTCTTGATCAAGCCTTCTCAATGAGGGCATGAAGGGAGGACTGGCCAAGTTTGTACTTTCTGCTGTATCGGTCATTTGAAATGGGGTGTTTCGTAATCCCTGTCCACATAGGTGATAATGTAGAAATATGTCACGGTGAAAATTTACTCCTGGACATAACAGTGTGACATTTTCATAACTGACTAAAGGTCCTGGGGAGTCGGGCCTGTCTGTCTCTTGTTCTTCTTGGTGTCCCCTGTTCATCTCTGTGTTTCCTGACCTGGCCTAGACCATTTCTGGCCCACAGAGTTCAACAAATGTTTGCCACATAGAATTAAACGTCATCTCTTCAAGTTGATTGGATGCCTCCTTCCAAGGTGAGTTTTTCTCCTGGGTCGTTTATCCTGAATTTCTTAATTCTTAATGCCTTATCTTGGCATTCAAATGTTTTCACAGCAGAGTCTCAATCTACCTTTCCTCCCCTGATGCATGCAGTCAGTGGTTTATAGGGCTATTTATCATAGTGGAAGAATTGAAAGCAACCTTAATGTCCAGCTGCAGGAGAATAGTTGAATAATTTATGATGCAACCACATACACCATATATTGCTAATAGCTACTACTTAGTGCTTACCATGACATCTCTTATTCTAAGCACTTTTCATGTAATTAACTCATTTCATCTTTAGAACCACTTTGTGAGGTAGATACTACTATTCTCATTTTATAGGTTAGGAGATGGAGCCAGAGAGGTTAATTAACTTGTCTGAGGTCACACAACTAGGATGTGGCAGAATCAGGATTCAAACCCAGGCGGCCTGACTCCAGAGTCAGTAAACACCCTTAGTCCCTAAACTGTCTCTCGTACAGCCAACAAATGGTACAATACACCACTAACAACTTGCCTAAGAATGTTAGCTTTGCATCTAATAAGGGCTGAAGTGAATGAATAAATTTATTATGACATACATATAGGAAATGCTTCTGTTATACTGTCCATGGGGAAAAAAAACCTGGATATCATTTATATAGATTATGATTTCAACTATGGAAAGTTGTAGAAAAATATATAGCAAATGACTAGAAGAAAATAGGCCAAAAGGTTAATTCTGCCTGTGGCTAATGGGCTGACAATAATTCCCCCTTGCTTCTTTAGACCTGTATGTCTTTTCTAAATTTCCTAAAGCAAACTTGATCTGTAAAATTAGAACAACTATTAAAAATAGCTTTTTAAAAACATGAGACCCTACAGAGGCAGGTTTGGGAGACATCACCAACAGGCATCAGATACTGATCCCTTTCCCCCCCAAATATTTGTTAATTTCAGAGATGTTTCACTGCCCCATATACTCTCTTGCACAAAGCCTGACCATTACCATAGGTGTTCTGAAGGTCATCCTCCGGTAATAAATACCCAGGAGGCAGCTTCCACTTTGGTGCTGATAGAAGTCCCTTGAGAGAAGCCAGTTTTCTGGATCTCTTTGAGGGAATTTATTACAAGCATCTTTGATTTCTGAGTCCTTTTGCCCCTGCCCTTCCTTCCATTGCTAGTGAATGGGGTCTCCTGGGCATAGCTTCTGAGTCCTGCCCCAGGGCCCCAGGGCAGCAGTTGGGGCAGGCAGCAGTGTGTGAAGTGTAACTGACATTTTGATGCGCCCTTCTAGGCTTTTGAAGCCCTGGGCCACATGTGGTACGAAGGAAGGAGGCCTTGGTTTCAGGGCACGGCTCAACACTCACTGATGGGCTTTAGGCAACTCGCTTTACCTCTGAGCCTCAGTTTTCTCATCTGTAAATGGGGATGATAAGGAGCCATACCCACCTCACAGGCTGTTGTGAGTCTTCAAAGGGCTCAAGTGGGGTAATGTATATGTAAGCCATTTGTAAATGTAAAGATCTATGTTCATGTGCATTGTCTTTATTTTTTTGCAGCTTCCCACTCTTTTTCTCATACCTTTTGGAGTCACAGAGAGAGGCTAGTTCAAATTAAGGGAGACCTCTAGAGGGAAAGGCTTGGGCGGTGGGAGGGAGCTAGAGGAGCATCATGGGAGGGTGCTGGATGCTGAGGAGGCAGGCGGAGAAATGTGAGAAGGTGATGTCAGGAGTAGAACATCAGAGAAAGGGATGTTGTAAGCAGATATCTAGGAAGCCTTGCATCTTGATGTTTGGTGTGACCCCATTTTGTCTCCTTAAGAAACCTGCAGGAAAGACCTCTCTCACTTTTTCATGGTCTTGGAATGAGATTTGTAGCCATCCCTTGCCTACCGTACATTAATTTCATGCTAAGATTGGCCTTAAGGCAAGAACAGGAGGAGTAGCCTAAGAGAACTTGGGTATACCAGGTTTCTAGAATGATACCCCCTCCGCCAAGTGAGGATTAAATGAGAACATGTACATAGATTGCCTTGCACACAGTAGACGTTCAGTAGATGGCAATTATTATTATGAACCAAAAGATACTTGGCTAAAACATAAATGATTTGATAATTGAGACTTGGTTTCTCCTCGTATCTCCTAGGACAGGGCTGGACACTGAAACTGATGGGGCGAAGCACAGTGCAAGGACACCTGTGCCCACACAACACGTCCATTTCTGCGACCATGCCTGCTCACACTATGCCCATATCACACTCTGGGGTCTTGGGGCCCATCCTGCTTGCTGTACTAGGCACGGTCGGGCTAGCCATTTCCCTGTCCTGTGGCTGTGGTCCTCCCATGGGGCCTGTCTCTAGTGTCCAGCCTCTGTCCCCTAGTGTTGTTCTCCTAGAGATGCTGTGACTCTATTTCTATTTTCTGACTTGGGTTCCATAGGCTTAGCTGCATATAGGTACCTTTATCCTTGAGGCTGAGAGCACTGAGGCCCAAGGTAGGGGGTGCAGACAGACCACAGGGCGGTTCCTTTAACCCTGAGCCCACCCTTATATTGGACAATGGGTGCTGAAGGTGTGCAGAGAAGAACCGTGGGGGCCGTCAAATGTTCTACGTGAGCATCTAGAGGGGGATGAGGAAGGAGGGTTTGGGAGGATATTTTCAACTGCCTGTGTTTTCTTTATTCCCTACAAGACTGTGTAATAGCACCACCCCCAATTCAAGAGTGCTATGAAAATACTGTGAGTGGATTGTTGCAAATGAATGTTATAAAGTAGGGCATTATTTGTATTAGCCAGTAAACTGCCTAAAATGATGACCAAGAAAGGCATTACCTAAAATATTATTCATGAGCAGAGGGTGAGTTCATGGGGAGATAGTGTCCAGAGGGAAATTAGTTATCTGTACTTCAATGAAAAACAGCCTGTCAAGGCAGGGGCCCCAGAAACAATGCGTGGGGAAGCCTCCTTGACAGGCTGGGAAGGACAGGACCATCTACCTCCTGCCTCTCACAGGTCAGAAGGCCCCAGCTGCAACCTGGAGGGAGTGGCCCCAAAATGGAAGGGCTCCAGAGCTGCTCCCACCCTGGACATCTTCCAGGGGCATCTTCCCTACCTGCCCACTCCTCTGCCTCATAGCCCCAGGAACTTCTTGGGCGTTTCATGTCATCTCAGCTCATCAGGGTCCGGTAGGAACCCAGAGTGAGCCTCTTCCTTTGTTTTCTCCATAATTTGGCTGTAGTTCTCCTTGTAAAGAGTACTGTGGAACAGGGACTGGAGAACCTTCTAGAAAAGCCTCTCCTCTGTTTCTTGTTCTTCATTTTTTTTTTTAAGTTTATGTATGTATTTTTAGTAATCTCTATAGCTGTGGGGCTTGGGCTCATCACCCCCAGATCAAGAGTCACGTGCTCTTTTGACTGAGCCAGCCAGATGCCCCCTTGTTGTTGGTTCTTAAGTAGTGTTGACAACGAAAGTGATACTGAGGAAGGAAATGATTAAGGCTCTCCATTAATGTGCAAGAGGGTTCAAATTCTAGCTCTTCCATTTTTCTTGGTGACTTCAACTTTCTCATCCAGACAATGAGGTTAAGGCCATCATGTATCTTTTGACCAGGACAGACAATATAGTAAGGCAAAGCGCTTTTGCTCCCCAAATCGTAGGTATTATTTGCATGTCTTTTTTTCATTCCTGCTGTCATTGCCTCAGCTCCTGTTATATTTCCCCGGATGGCAGCTTGCAAGCTGGTCTCTATGCTCTATGCTTGTAGTCTCTGCTCCTGCCATCCATTTTCCAGTAAGCTGTCAGAAAAATCAGTATAAAACCCAAGGATGTATGCCATGCCGCTGCATAAAATCTTTTAAGAGTTTCCAATTTTCTGAGAATAAAGTCGAAATCTTCAATATGGCATCCTCCCAGAAAGAGTCTTATGAGTTTGTCTACTTCCACTCGCCAGTAACACATTTTACTGTTACGAGCACCTTCTATATGCCAGATACCAAGCTGAAGGCTTCATAGAGATTGTTTCACATAATCCTGAAAACAACACTGTCATTAGTATCTCCACCCTACAGAAGAGGAAAGAGGTTCAAAGAGACTCAGAGATGTTGAGGAACTCAAACCAATACACAGCTAGTTGGTCATAGAGATTGGAATTCACTCTGCTTGGCACCTCATCCAACTGGAGCTCTTTGTACTGAGCAGTAATGCTACCTCAGGAGCTGGGAAGGGCCAGCGGCATAGCGGGAGGGGTCCAGGATCTGGGAAGGGAGGAAGCAATATCTGGAAGAAGGGCGATGGAGTTGAGATGAGGATGTGAGCTCCCCTTTCTCAGGTTGTGATGGGGAGTGGTCACCTAGATTTGGAGAGAGTTCTGTGTCTGGGCTTCAAACACTGGTAGTGTTCCCCCCACGTTGTGTCCCCAGAGGACCCAGACTACCTTCCACTCTGCCCTTCCCTCCAAGCACAGAGCCTGGTGCCAAGTGCATGCTCAAAATACATTCGGACGATGATTCCTGCCATTGGTAGTCACATCCTGTCTCGGGGAACTGGAGTGGCGGCCCAAGGCTGCTTCCGGCCCTCCTGTAGGGCGGTTTTCTGTCTAAGTGGCCCTTGGGCCACCAAGGGATGGTTAGTATGCAGTGATTCTTGCTCAATCTGCGGTTTCTTCTCGCCGCCACCTCCTAAGAAGCCCCAGATCAGCCTCAGTGAAAGGAACGAACCTCGCTCCTTCACCACCCTACCTGAGGCCTCCCCTCCCCAGCCTGCAGACAGCTGGGGCCACGTGCCCCTTTTGTATTTGCGGTGTTCCAAAGCACCTAGTGCCTGCCAGGCCTGATGTCGGGAGGTTCTTGTCAAAACCCCGGGAAAGAGATTTTGTGTTTTCATATTCTACATAAGAATGGTTCAGAGAGGTTAAGTGACTTGCTCAGGGTCACGCAGTCAGTCGGTGGCTGAGCCAGGATTTATAGTTCCCGCTTGAAAAGCCCAAGAGAGTGTGGGATTGAACCCTCCGGGACCTACGGAGTGGGGAGGTGAGCCAGCATTTGGGGGTCGCGGCCCAGCCGCCTCGCCCCTTCCCCTGTTCCTCCGTCCGGCCTCCTCAGCCAGAGGCAGGGGCCCAGCATCACGCAGTGCGCTCACCGGGCACCCCTCGTCCGGAGACCCTCTTACTAGCGACCCCCGGAGGGCCACGCCAGTGGGTTTGGGGCGCCGTGTGACCGGGGACCTACCCCGTCGGCCCGACTATTTGCATAACGGAGACCGTCGCTTCCCCCGCCCCTCTGCCGCGCTCTTCTCCCCTCCTTCACCGTCCCCTCCACCCCTCGGCCCCGGTCCCCCACTCGTCCCCAGCAGACCCTCCTGCCGGGACCTGGCGCCGGGCTCCCAGCGGCTGCGGGGAGCGGAGTCGGGCGGCACCTGGGGGCGGGGAGCGCAGGGCAGGGCCGGGCTGGGGAAGACGCCTAGGGCACTGCCCGGCGCTAACAAAGGGAGCGGCTGCCGGCCGGCGGGGGCGCGGAGCGGGCGGAGCCGCAGCCCGGGCGGCCGGGCGCGCAGCGAGTGAGTAGGGGTGCGCGGGGCGGCGGCGCGGCCCGGGGCCCGGGCGGAGGCGTGCGAAGGGGCGCGGGAGGGGAGCGGGGCGGCGGGGCGCGCGGAGCCGGTGCCCTGCGCCGCCTCAGCCGTCTCGCCCGCGGGCCGGCCACCATTTGGGCCGGGGTGTCGTTGTGCTTGTCCCGGCCCAGGGACCGCCCTGGCTTCCCCCGGGCTCCGCGAGCCTGCGGACCCACAACAAACCCACGTGCGCTCGGCCCCCGGGAGCCCCGCTTTCCCCACCGCACCGTCGGTGAGGTGTGGGACGCCTCGCAGACTCCGGGGTCCTGCGTATTCCGGCAGCTGGATTTGCGGACCGAGAAACTGAGGCCTGCGGCGGGGGTGGGGGCTCAGGCACCATAACAAACGCACGTGCGCTCCGCCGCGGGATCCCGGCGCCTCGCTGGCCCTGCCAGGGCCGCCCGGCGGAACCCGGCCATTGTCTCAAGCCGCTGGGGAGGGAGCGGCGCTCGGGGCGCCTCTTGCCGGAGAGGACGACGGAGACACTGAAAAGGTACCACTTGGCCGTCAGACCAAACTGCCAGACTATAAAAGGGGGAAACGAAACTCGAAAGCAGTTACAAAGCTTACCCCAGGCCAAGAGCCTGTCCCCGGCCGTGGTGCATTACTTGATGCGACCAGGACAGCCCCTCACTTCCACCGCACGTCTTAAAGACCCGGGTTTGAATTAAGGGTCCATGGGTTCCCCTCCAAAAAAAAAAAAAAAAAAGACCTTGCCTAGCGCACCATTGTCCCTGCACTCTGGCGACTGGCCCTGCTGGGAGATGGCGAGCGCCTCCCCAGCCTGCAGAAAGAACGGTCCAATTTAAACAGCGCCCGGCGCGCTCTCGGTCTTCTTGGCCTTTTGCTTGCGCTTTGCCTTGTAGGTCCTTTCCTTGCGTCTAGCCAGCCCGGGGATCATTGGCCCCTTTTGGCTTGGGGCTTGTTATGTATTTTTACACGCAAGGCTAGCCGAGGCCTCTGGTTCTGGGGGAGGGTCGCTCGTATCTTCAGTTCTATCAGTTTGAGAGAAATTCTGAGGTCCAGCGAGGAGAGGGCTCCTGTTTGTTTTGCTTTTTCTTTGCTTACATATGCTCTGCTCAGCTTGGCAGATTTTAGTTAATCAGGCCTGTTCCGGCAGTGGTGACGTGGGTGGGAGGGTGAATCGGTCTCACAGGTGATGGTGTTGGTGCAGAAGCAAGCCCCTCAGGTCGTGGGAGTGGGCGGCTGGCGTGGGCAGGAGCCGAGGCACCGCGGCCAGAGTGCTTGCCCTGCCATCCGGCCGCCAGGACCTCTGGAAATTAAACCTGTCCCTGGGGAGAACTGGAGGGCCTTCAGCCCTACACCTCTGCTGCTGAGGATCCAGAGGGGATCTCGTGAACCCTCTTATTTTACAAGCTGGAAATGGAGACCTGGAAGGTGCAGCCACTTCTCCGAGTTGAAACCAAGTGACATCGGAAAGAGAGAGGATTTGAGTCCGGGTCTCCCAACTCCCACGCGGCCCCCAGGCCTTGCCAGCAACCAGAGGCGAAACCAGGATTCTGGGGTTGGTGTAAAAGTCTGTGACCATAGGCAGAACGGAGTTAAACAAAGAAAGTAATTCAGATTGAAGGCTGCACCCTTCCATTATCCCTTTCAAAAGCTCTTTATTATCATTTGAGAAAAGACAGATTTAGTCGTTCTTGACTCTTCTCCTAGCCTTTCATAAGCTTAGTTATTTTTCTCTCATTGCTGCCCTTTTCCCCTCAGATTGGAATAGGGCCAACTGTGGGGACTTAGATGTTTTGCCTCTCATCCCTATGCCAGGAGGCCTTTGTTTGGGCCCAAGCATTGGGCTGTTGACATTGGCTCCGCAGGGAAGAGTGTCTCTAAGCGCAGGGAAGAGAGTGTCTCTAAGCGGGCTACTCCTGAGCCACTTGTGGGAGAACAAAGCATTGTTTTCATTGATTTTATTTAATTAAATTCTTTTTGAGAGTTCCACGGAAGCAGCTGCCTATTTTTATGTTTGGCAGAGGAAAAGTTGGAAAACCAAAAAAACACTTCAGGTCTGGGTTTCCCCAAAGCTAGTGTGCTGTTTCGTCCTGTCCCTGTTTACCTCCTGGCTACACTTGTTTCTTTTCCTAGGGGTTCTAGAGGGTTTCATTTTTGTGGTATTCCCACAGGGCACTTGAGTAAAGTTTTATCAGGATGCTTGCCTTATAAGGAACTTCTGAAATCCCCTGGCCAGACCCTTTTCTTTTCCAGATGGGAAAACTGAGGCCCAGAGACATGCAGCCAGGTATCTGCTTTTAGTGTCTCTTTTTGCGTAAAAGAGTTGTTGTTGGTACCCCAGAGTAAAGTCAGAGTTATGATGGTTGTTATAACAACACCCTTTAAGTCAGAGAATGAATTCCTTAGGGATTTAAATAGGTGTCGGTTATTAAACAAAGCCATGGATCCCAATGGTCGCTATGGTAAGGAGTATTAACAGTCATCATCAGGGATCAGTTTTCCTTAGTATTTACTAAATGGTTTACTTTCCCCTTGTCCTGGCCTCCTCCATGTTCCCCAGTCTATTGCTTGCTTGCCCGGTAGGGAGCTGCTTTGAGTATCCTCATATAGCAAAAGGCAGCAAGAAGTCGGAAGACAGAGACCCCACTTAGCTTTTTGTGCTACTTATCTTCCCGGGCTGTAGTTTCTTCCTTGTACAGTGAAAGTCCTTCCTGCCCAGTCTCTGCATAGGCTGTACTAGTGGGATGGAAGATGCTTAGGCCTTGGAATCAGAGGAGTGGGGTTGAGTCAACCCTTCTCTCCTGGGTTCCTTGAGGATAGGATTGTATAATGTGAGGGGAAGAATGGGTATGTGTCTCCTGGACTTGTTTTGGGTATCAAGTCATGTAACACAGGCTTATGACTGCTCAGAGCTCTTGGCAGGCTTGGGTACTCACCAGCTTTTTAAGTGGTAGAGAACGTTGGTGGGAGAGTAACCGCAGAGGATAAGCCCTCTGCTCAAATTAGGAGACCCTATCTAGTGAGCAAAGAAGTGTGAACATCTGCCAAATTGTAAAGTTGTGAAGTACGTGTGATTCTAAGGTAAATAAACCTAGTAAGAAACAAATAAAAAGCGAAACCATAACGTTCATGCCCAAGTTATGCAGTCTAAAGTGATCCCATTCTATTCATTCCATATTTACTGACCAGCAGGCAGGCTCGGGGTGGGGTCCTATGCTGACCTGGAGTAACAAAGAAGCAGATCCGTTCTTTGCCCTATCACCCTTGCTCAGAACATGTTTGGATCTCCCTTTAGAAATTGTCCTCAGAAACCCACAGAAAATAGATCTAATTTATCTCAATATTGACCTGCGGGGGGGTGGGGGTGGGTTATGAATCAAACCAAAAACTGAGTTGGGGAAAAACACCTTATTCTTGTTTGTATGCATGTATACTGAAATGACATGATAGCATTCTGGTTTCAATACATGGACTTTTTATAGTCTTATCTGTAACAGTAACATTGTAAGCAATGCAGTTTCAAAGTCATAACTAGGGTAATGGGTAGGGTTCAGGGTAGCCTTCAGAATCCATTTGGTGATTTAAATTTTATTTATTCGGAGCACCTGGGTGGCTCAGATGGTTAAGCGTCTGCCTTTGGCTCAGGTCATGATCCCAGGGTCCTGGGATTGAGTCCTGCATCGGGCTCCCTGCCCCTTGGGGAGCCTGCTTCTTCCTCTGCCTCCCTCTCTCTTTCTCCCTCTCTCTGTCTGTCTCTCATGAATAAATAAATAAAATCTTAAAAAAAAATAAATTTTATTTATTGTTCTGATTATAAAAATCAAGTACGCCCATTGAGGACAATTTGGAAAGTACAAAAAAGTATAGAGAAACAGAAAAATATTCCATCGTTCAAAGGTAACCACTGTTAACATTTGGCAATTTTCCCACTGTTTTTTTTTTTTTTTTCTTTTCAATGGATTTGTTTTCTCTAAATGGTTGAGAACACACTGTATGTGCAGTTATCTCTTGCCTTTCTTGCTTAACCTTCTCAGATACACATGTCATGGTCTACGTCAGCATTAAAGCTGCGTCCTTCATTTATCACCCATATCAGCTGCTCCCCACGTCCCAGGTCACGTGGCCCATGGGATCTGATCACTCCAGTGATATTTCAGTGAGGGCCTGTAGAGGAAGGAGCCTCCAGCATCTTTCCCCTAGCCCGACCTGCCTCAAGTGTTCAAACTCCGGCGATTTTTTTTTTTTTTAAGAGAGAGAGACCGCAGGCATGTGAGGGTGGAGGGGGAGAGGGAGAGAGAGAATCTTAAGCAGTCTCCACACCCAGCACGGAGCCTGACACAGGTCTCCATTCATGACCCTGAGATCATGACCTGCACGGAAACCAAGGGTCGGATGCTTAACCGACTGAGCCACCCAGATGCCCTCGAACTCCTGCCATTTTTATGTAATTTTTTTATTTTAGAAAAAGTTTAAAGTATAAGATGAAGGGGCAAGGGTCTTACATGTGACCTTGGGTTCTAGTCCTGCTCTTGTAACTTCCAACAACTTGAACAGTTTCTCCCTCAGCGGGGAGCCTGCTTCTCCCTCTCCCTCTGCCTGCCGCTCCCCCACTTGGGCTCCCTCTCTCACGCATGATTTCTCTCTCTCTCTCAAATAAATAAATGAAAGTCTTAAAAAAAAAAAACTCAGTAAATAAATTCCATTATAACTGCCGCTTTACAAACCTGCCTTTTTCACTTTACTGTACGTATTGGAGCTCTTTCCCTATCAGTGTATACAGATATTTTTCTCATAGCTGCATTACACTCCATACGATGAAGTTTACTTAACCATAAAAATGTTCCATAAAAATATATTTTGAAGTGTATTTAGACCCTTGACATATGGAACAATGGTTGTAAATGTCAGCTTAAGCCAACCCATTAAGCTCTGGGAAGGGTGGCGAGGGAACGGATGGGCACAGGGACACTGAGGACCACACCCTGGAAAGCTGAAACGAAGGGCTCCTGGGAAATTACTAAGAGGCTGACTGTTTGGATGGGGTTATTTTTGGAGAAGCCTGCCTGCTTGGGTGCCCGAGGCTGCAAGGGCAAGACACTGAGCTGCGTCATCACCTTCTCCTCCTCCTTGCACTGTCCCCGGCACCGCCAAGTTTGTTTCTGTTCCCAGGGCCCTGGGGAGAGAACCAGGGGGAAGCCTGGAACTGGAGGGAGAGGGATGGAGGAGGGAGAAGGGAAGGAGGAGTATTTGATATCAGGCTTGGAGGAGGGAGTACCCCAGTGCTACTCGGCTCTGCCTGATCAGACCCATCTGGAGTGTTCTGTTTCCCTGGCTCCCATACAGATCATGGTAAAATGCAGCACACCCAGAGATGGGCTACTTGGAAGACAGAAGCTTAGGCCACCCTATTGGAAGTGGGATGAATGCGGAAACTGGGCTTTCTAGCCTGTAGGAAATAAGAGGCACCTTCTTCACGTGGAGAAAGGATCAGAAGCCCCCTGGGTGGTTGCTTTGGAGGGGAGAACCAGCACAGGTTGGGGGAGACATGGTGGCATGGCAGATAAGGAACAGCTTACTCAGCAGAGCTGTCTAGTCGTGGAACGAGCTATGTCACAGGGCAGCGAACTCCCTGTCGGGGGGAGCATTCACGCAAACGTTGCACGTGAACTTGTCTGCCATCAGAAGATTCCTGCCTTGTAGACCTGGTTGACCCCAATGCCTGCGAAGAAGGCCCCTTCTGACTTTGAGAGTCTATGACCGTGGGGTGGCAGCAGAACGAGGCAAAGTAGGACTGCGGGGTTGGGGCACGTTATGGGGGACGTAACCGGAGCAGCTCTCACCTGCTTTGTAAAGGTGGAAAAAAAAAATGGATACTTTCAAAGGAGGCTTAACCATTGTTTCCCCTGGATCTTGGCAGCCCTCCTCCTGTTCTGTCCTTGGCTTCAGCCTACTTGACTTTATAGTTATAAATTATTTCCACAGTAATAAATATATCACATACACTTTAGATGACCAGGAAATCTGGCAACCAGAAAAGAACTACATGTCCCAGGAGGATGATTGTAAATTTTTTTTCATTACAGTCTTTCTAAATCTGCATCCATCTCCTGGTTTCCCTAGCACAGTGGTAAGATGTCATTCAGCTTTAATTTTAGCAACACTCTACCCTTTGCAACCTCTTGAAGGTCCTCCGGGCTAGAGTTGACAGCACCCACCATATTTAATGCTTGTCCCTTTCTTTCCTGAGGATGAAGAAGAGCCTCTTGGACTTAAGTGTTAGTCGAGTCTTGGTGAGGGCAAAGTAGCAAGTTTACCATGTTCTGGGCTTTTGCTGTGCTGCTGGCCCTGATGAAGCACTGTGTATGTTTTCTTATCCAGTCCTCATAGCGATACTCCATGTCTTGATATCATTAGCTCCATTTTGCAGATGAGAAAACTGAGCTTCGGAGAGGGATAGAGACTCACCCAAAATTCCACTGCTGCTAAGGACAGAGGCTGGTATGGGGCATAGCTTTTTCTCTGTGTTACGTTACAGGTTTTTCTTTTTTTTTAAAGATTTTATTTATTTATTTGAGAGAATGAGAGAGAGAGAGCACAAGAGGGGGGAGCGGGAGAGGGAGAAGCAGACTCCCTGCTGAGCCCGGAGCCCGATGCGGGACTCGATCCCGGGACTCCAGGATCATGACCTGAGCCGAAGGCAGTCGCTTAACCAACTGAGCCACCCAGGCGCCCACGTTACAGGTTTTTCCACTGCTAATAATTCTAAGTCCTTTGAGTCTGAGACAGTGGTTCATTCCTAGTTTCACTGGGGGCTTGGCTGAATTTCTCCCTAGAGGGGCCGATGGAAGCCTTCTATCTTTCCCCTGAGAACATATGAAGGAAAGAATTCATGGGAGAGTCATGTGTGGATAGCATTTGCTCATTCCCCTTTTTGGTAAGAGTTTGTGTCAAGCCTGGTTTACCCTTTTAAAAAACTTTTTGCTTGTCCTTTAAAGCTGGGATATCCACCTGACTCATTATCTGGTTATGACTGGGCATAAACCCACTGGTGGTGAGTATGGCCACAGATTGGGGGTTACCACTGCTCGGCTCTCTCACATGCCTTTAGCTTGTAAATGCAGCTCAGTATAGGCACGGTGATGGGCTTATCTTGCACCTGTGGTTCTAGGCTCTCAAACAGTTTCTTCTCTTTTGGAGTTTATTCTACATTAATTTACTCATCAAATATTTATTGAGTGCCTATTATGTGCTAGTCATTGTGCAAGGCATTAGGAATATTTACATAAAGGGCACATGTTGTAGATAACATGCACACACGCATTCAGTGTAACGAGCAGGGCTTTGGAGGTCAGCGGCAGACAGACTTCCTGTGTCACCCTCTTCCTCTTAGAGCCCTTGCTTTGTTCATTCATTCAACAAACTTTGAATGTCCACTGTAGCTTGTGTACAATGTGCATTTTTAGAACAGAGACCCCAACATTCCCATAGTTCTGTTCTTCAGTTGGAGGAGGGCATGCAGATGTTAGTTGCGATACTGTGTGATAAATGTCATGAAGTGGGGAAGAAGGTGTAGTGAGTTTGAGAAAGCTTTCTGGGGCAGGTGACACCTAAGCTGGGTCTTGGAGGGCAGGAGCCGTTAGCCTCCAAGGAAAGGGCATTTGAAGGAGAAGGGGCTGAGGGAGCAAAAGTGTGGGGTGAAAAATGGCTCGCTGCATGTGGGGGGAACCACTAGCAGGTTGGTGTTCCTGGAAACGAGCGCGTAGATCAGGAAGTGGTGGGGATGGGGCTGGACCATTACCTGCATTATCTATAATTTTCATAACTTCCCTATGTGGGATATGTACCATTATCATGCCCATTTAGTAGGTGAGGAATCAAAGGCTGAAGGAGGTTCAGCGCTAGGGAACAAATTGAGGTGCTTATACTTGAATGTAGGCCTAATCAGCTCCCACAACAGTGCCTGCAGAGACAGGCTGGGAAGGTCTGGCTTGCTGGCTAAGGTGCTTGTCCTTCTCTTTTGATCTTTTAAGGATAATATCCTGCTGAATCTTCTTCCTTCCACCTGCATCATAGTGTTTTCCAACGTACAGTTAAACTGGGACTAGTGGGGCTGGTGTTGAAGGCTTCCTCTGAGTATTGGTTCTAGTTTTTGCCCTCCTTTTCATTCAGAAAATCAGTACTCCAGAAGTCTTCAAAGAAAACCTTTATGTGCCTAACCATATATGAAAAGGGAGATGAAGATTCATGCCCTTTCTCAAAAGTTCCAGGTTCATTTAGTAGCCCAAGCATTACCTGTGAATGTTTAGTTCCAATAAACCCTTGGGGACTGGAGAAGGAGCAATCAGTCTGGGCTGGAAGAGTCTGGAACAGGTGGGTCTTGGGCTGTTCCTTTAAGAATGAGTAGGATCAGGAAAGTGGATGACTCACAGATGACCTATGAGTAAAATTATTCTGTCTCTCCCAATGAAAAATGGGATCCCATTGGCCTATTCTCCCCATCTCCCAAGCTAATTTCTGGCTTGGAGTTGGCTCTTGGGTTGGAGAGACAGTATCCATTCAAGCATTCAAATAAAGTTTTTTGAAAAGTAACCAATAGAGAGCTCAGAGACAAGACGATCAAACTATGGAATGAAATAAAGAATAAGGAAACAAATGACGATACAGACATCACTATGGAAAAGTTACTAAAAAAACTAAATTGTTCGAGAGGAAAGTCTTGAGGAGAATCACAGTATATGCCAAGAACGATAAGGAAGTTAATCAGAGAAAATCAGAGATCTAAAAGTCCTCCGAAGGTGATCTCTCAGAACGGTGATTGGGGCATCTGCAGAGACACATGTCACTTCTGCTCATGGTCTGTTGACCAAAACGTGGACACACCTGAGTGTAAAGGCGGCTGGGAGAACATCTCCAGCTGGGGGGCTGGGCTCCCTCTGAAAACTCCGGTTTCAGGAAGGCCTTGGAAAATGGATATGGAAGCCATTTGTCTCTGTGCAGAGCAAAAAGTCCTGTTGGCCTCAGGCTTGATCAGCAACAGGAGAAAACTTGAGAACATGGAGAAGAAATATTCACAGGGCTCTGAGGGAAAGGCAGTGTGACTGAAGACTTCTGCACTGAAGTAACTCACTACACCAGGATAAGGCAGGTGGCCAGTTCTCATGTGTGCAAGAACTCAGGGAATATGGCACAGAGGAGCACTTCTTGGGAAAACCTACTTGCCGATGAAAAGGATGAATCCAAAGTACACTTAGGAAGGCATGGTTAAGGGTCATTTTGTGAGGCCCTTCCTTTTTTTTTTTTTTAAAAAAAAAGATTATTTATTTATTTGTTTTAGAGAAAGAGAGCATGGTGAGCCCTTAATCCAGTCAAATAGAGAGACGTGAAGCAACGGTTGGCAGGAAGGCTAAGGAATTGAATGTGAGAAGTAGCAAGAAAGTGAGGGAAGTGGATGGCTGGGGGAGGACGGGGAGCACGCCTATGTGCTAACTTTCCCGCTCTCATACTGTCTAAAGAGAAAAAGTCATGGCTCCAACATTTCAACTCATTCTTTTCTTAAACTTGGAGCGATCTTTAAGGAAATAGTATCTGTTTTGGTGGAGAAACATTTATGAGAAGTCCAGCTTTTTTAAAATTTTACTTTTCTGTAGAATGGAAATAAAATACAATTTAAAAATAAAAAAATAGCTATTTTATCAAGCATTCCAGCCATCCTTGTTTCATGCATGCTGCCCTCCTTCACGCTTCTATCCACATGTCAATGTAGAGACATGTAAGGAGTGATATTAATCTTTTTTTTTTTTTTCTGGATAGTGGGATCTTGGGTGGCTTTTAGTTCTGTATAATTTTGTGTTAGGCTATCAAAAGGTATTGTTGGGGCGCCTGGGTGGCTCAGTCGGTTAAGGGTCTGACCCTTGGTTTCAGCTCAGGTCATGATCTCAGGGTCTTGACATAGAACCCCGCGTGGGGCTCCATGCTCAGCACAGAGTCTGCTTGTCCCTCTCTGTCTGCCCCCCCCACTCACGCTCCCTCCCTCCCTCCCTCTCTCTCAAATAAATAAAATCTTAAAAAAAAAAAGGTATTGTTAAATACTGATGCTCAGGGTGTGGAGAGCAGGTGGGAGATACAATGGATGAACAAGACATTGTCTTTTCATGGGGAAGTTGGCGAGTCAGTTACATGAACACTGAAGTCTAGGCAGAATGAGACACTGTAAAACAGATGACTCAGTGGGTGGCGGGGCCCAGAGGATGAAGAGGAAGCTTTCACCAAGGAGATAGAGTTTGAACTGGATGCTGAAGAATGGAAAGAGTTCTGATGGGTGGAGAATGGGAGAAGAGCATCCCTGGCCCAGCGTGCCAGGTATGATGGACCGTATCTCTAGGCTGCCCAACAGCCCTATTATAGAATGGGCATAATTATCCCTATGGTACAGATGGGGAAACTTGAGGTTAAGAGAGAGGGATTTATTTGCCCACAGTTGCACAATGGGAGACTGTGGCTTGAACCCCCTGAGCTGCCTGCACGCCAAAGCCCCTGGTTTTTCTACCACGCTATGATCTGTGGTGAACAGAAGACCAGAAGTGGCCACCTTTGTGCAACATAAATATAAAAATACAAATAATTATAAAAAATATTTTTTATAGATAAAGACTTTCTAGATAACTATACTTCATATATTTTACCTACATGGAGACTTATGAAATATAAATCTCTTTTCCATGTAAATTTCAGGTAAATATGAGAGCCTAATTATGGTCCAGGCTGTAGTCGTGTGTAGCCTCAAGCTGCTTAGTCCTAACCCTAATTTCCTTATCCATAAAAGGGGATAATAATTGTGGGGCTGCCTACCCTCAGATTTGTTTTTATGTTCAAATGAGATCATAGATGTGAAAAGATGGCAACAGAAGGGTTTGTTATTGTTGGCACACCCTTGCCCTTCTGAGAACTTAGAGACATCTGTTCGAGCACCCACAGGTGTCCGTAAAAACTCCCACAGTCACGGACATGCTCCCTGCAGTCTTGCCCCAAACCACTTGGTCACCAGGCAAGAAGCTGCGCTCTCCTGACTCAGACAAGCAGCTGGGGGCTATGAGGGGAGGCGGTGGAGAGGGAGGGAGGCAGGTCCTCTGTCTGGGTCTCCTGCCTGCCTTCCTGGTTGCTGGCAAAGTCTGGGCCAGAGCTGAGTCGGGGCAGCTGTGAACAGCGTGGTGAGTTATCCAGGGCAGAGGAGGGTGTCCCAGACACGCCAGGCCACGGGACGGAATGTTGGAGCTGCCAGGCGAGCAGGCCCCTGCCAGGTCTGCCTGGTAGAGGCTTGTGGTCTGGAAAAGGGACAGGAGGGACAGAGATGCCAGGGGCTTCTGGAGCAGGCTTTACTTTTCAGGAGTGCTGATGAGAACAAGGCGGGGCCCTGGCCTCAGAGAAATTGGTCTCCAACACAATACATCAGGGTGGGCTGGTAGCCAGACCTCAGGACTGAGCTAGTGTGGCCTGAGGCAACTCACATTTTGCCCCAGGAAGGATTGGGATTTTTGAGGTTCTGGAGTGGGGCCCACCATGCCACTAGGGGGCGGGGGGTGGGGCGGTCCAAAAGCCCTGTTGTGTGTGTTGTGTGGAGGGTGATGGGTGGTTTTAGAGAGAACCAAGCTACTCCTTACTGCTGAAGAAACCAATTTCTTTATCCTATTGGTCTCTCAGCTATGTTGACACAGGCTTTTTCGTTCCGCATTAGCTCAGGATGGGCCCCTCCAGTTGCTGGCACCTTCAGCAAAGAGAAGACCTTTCATCTAGGACACCATACTCCTGGGTTACGTGAAGTCAGCTATGTTAGACAGGGGCCCCCTGGATGGCAGGATGCTGACCGGGCTCTCAGCACGGCCCCGGCCCAGCACACTTCCCAGCCCTCCCCGGGCTCGCCCTCTGCCCCCCGAGACCAGGATGCAGTCAACCCCAGTGAGCTTGAGCTGGTGCTCTCTGGGGAAGGTCAAGGTGTGAGAGCACAGTGGGAGATGTGGGAGCCCAGGGTGGGGAACACTCAGGGCAGTCCTTTTTCACCTGTCACTTCTGGCCTTGGAAGTGAGACCCAAGCAGCAAGATGAAATAGGAAATGTTCTCTGGGCTGGTCCGTGGAGCTGAGCCCTAGGGCAGGTGGAGTCACATTTAGGACCTTGCTCTTCTTTTTCTTATCCTGTTGGGAACCAGGGTCATAGGAATTTGTCCCAGGTGAGAAGGGGGCAGGGCATTGAGGGAGCTCTGACAAAAGCAGTTGGGTTGGACCCTCATTTATCCAAGCAGACAGCCTTTGTCAATTGTCTGGTGTTGGGAGGATGCTGGCCGGGGCCTGAGCTGGGGGTGGTTAATGACAGTGTTAGGAATAAATCCCCAGAAGATGCTTCCTGCCAGAGGGCTTGTGGCGGTTCCTTTTTTTGCTCTACACAATGAACATTTTATTCTGGCCTATAAATCCAGAGGAGAGGAAAGATCAGGTAAGGAGGAGATGGATGAAAGGCACTTCCCAGGGACATGCTTCTGCACTTGGAGAGGCTCTGCTCCTGTCTCTGGGACTGTCCGGGTGGCACCCAGGGTGGGGGCTGGGAGGCAACTCCCTGGCTTCCGCATTACCATTTGCAGGGTCCTCTTTCTCAGAAAGCCCTGTCATGTTGTGAAAAACACCACATGCTTTGCAGCCAGATAAACTGGATTTAATTCCAGATATGCCTCTACTTCTTCTTCTTCTTCTGGCCACTTATTTCGCTGTCTGAACTTGGGAACTTATCTTCTCTGGCCCTCAGTTTCTTATCTGTAATCTGTATTAATCATTGCTACCTGACAGCATTGGGGTGAGTCCTGGGTAGTGCTTAACCTAGTGCCAGCATGTAATTAGTGATAATAAGTGGGGGCTATTTTTAATGTCATAGTGATTTTCAGTTATTGGCCATGGGCCTGGCACTCTGCTAGGCACTGTGGATCGGAAGCTACGTGAGGTCCAGCCCCTTCCTGGAGGAGCCTCTGTCTAGGAGGAGAGGTGGGGGTACAATCAGGACACAGACGAATGGGAGCTGCACATGTTGCTGATGGAGCAAAAGGCAGGGGCCGGGGGGGGCCAGAGAGGACCAGGTGAGATCACCGTGGGGGGGTGGAGGGGTTGCCTGGGCAGTTAGGGTAGGGTAGAAGGAAGTTCACACCCGGGATTTGGCATGAGATCCACTGATAAGGGCAGGCAGGAGCTGACAATAGGGGACAGTGGGGGACCCGCAGGGGAGCCCACAGGGCTTCTACCCTCTGCTGGCATTCGAGTTCGCACAGTTAAGGCTCAGGATAGAGTATGCAGTCTTTTTCCAGCAGTTGGGTAGACAGGGACAGGGTCCTAGCCAAGACTGGCTCGGGGAGGGGTTGTTGAGATGGCACCTATCACCACAGAGATCTCTCCAGGCTCAGGGCTAGGATCAAGGGTGGACCTTCCCAGAGGGAGTAGCACAGATCACCAGACAGGAATTGCGAATATGGAACCCCTGAAATGCAGGCTTCACAAAACTTTGGCACAGAACTGTTGTCACGTTGGGACTCGGGGAGGCTGGGTGGGAGGGGTGACCAGTGAATGCCAGTGCTCAGGGTCACAAGCAAAGAACCACAGGGCACCTCCTTAACATTTCAGGATAGACATTTGTGATTTTAGTTACTTGCAAATGACTTCAAAACCCTGTGATAGATACAAATTGGGTGAATCATTTGGATGAGATAAAAACAAAATTATATTTGATGTTTGCTACAAGGATAGTTTACATCACTTTGCTGGTGATAAAAATAAACATAGCAGCTTTCATTTACTGGACTCTTATGGTGTGCACCTTACAGGGATCTCACGTAACCCTGGTTACCTCCAGCTCACTACCACCTCCCCCCCGCCGCCTGCTGCCCCCAGCTGAATGCCACGGTAGAGAAGCAGACCGCTGTCCTGATGGCTCCTGCTCTAATTCACCATCATGATCCTTAAGTGGACTTGGGCGTTGTCAGGCCATCTTTCTCCATTCCCTCGGTCCAGTGGTTCTCAACTCTGGCTTCCATTAGCATTACCTGGGGGAGATCATAAAAGGTACTGCAGCCTGAATGCCACCTAGAACGAATGAATTCAGAGTCTTCATGGAGAGGACCTGGACATCTCAACCCTTTTTTAAAGCTCGGCTGTTGATTCCAATGGGCAGTCTTGGCTGAGAACCACTGCCATTTTCTCTAATCTAGGTGACTGTTCATACCTCTTTCTTGGTCTTCAAACCTCCCATCCTTACTTTCAGAACCTTGTTTCCCACTTACCTGAGAAAGTAATGGCAATCAGAGAACTTTCACACCTTTCCGCCACCAAACGTACGCCCATAAATTCTACTTTCTGCCTGTTACTGTGGATGATGAATTATTTCTGCTCCTGTTTAAGACCAACCCCTCCACTTGTGTGCTGTGTCCTGTTCCCTTACTTAATTAAGGACATGACTCCAGCAATATTCCCTTCTCTTTCCAATGTTTCTCTCTCTCTCTGCTGGACCATTCCCATCTGCCTGCCCCATCTGTCTATCTATGGCTGTTGTTTTTCTCCCACTGAAACCCACCCACACGCATATGCACATGCACTTCTTCCCCTGACCTCATCTTCCTCTCTAGCTGCTGCCTCATTTCTTTGTTCCTTGAAAGAATCATTTACTCCCTGTAGTTCCTCTTCTCTCATGATTTAAACCCAGTCGAATGAGTACTTTGCCTCCATCACTCCACAAAAACCACACCTGTCAGGTTCACCAGTGACCTCCATATTGTCAATCCCAATGGTCAAATCTCAGTCCTTCTCTTGATTTATCAGCAGCGTTTGATTGGTTGGTTCTTCCATTTCTCTTGACAAAGTGTTTTCTCTTGGCTTCTGGAATAGCACACACCCTTTGGTTCTCCTCTTCTGTCACTGGCTTCTCCTCAGTTTCTTTTGTCAGCTCATCTTCACTTGTTCACTTTGGAGCACCTCAGGGAGCAGCCCTTGGACTTGACCTCTTCTCTGTCTCCTCACTCCCTGGTGATCTCCTACCATCCATATGCCAACAACCCTCAAGTTATAGCTCCATCACAGACCTTTCCCTGAAAGCCATACTCTTATATTCAGTTACCACATTTCCTTGGGTGTCAAATAAACATCTCAATGATGACAAGTCCAAGACTGAACTGCTTTTACGTCGAAAACCTCCATTCCCCACTTTAGGAGAAGACAGCTTCATCTTTCCGGTTGCTGGGGTTCAACCTATGGAGTCCACTCTTGACTCTCCTTTTCTCATGCTGCATCCAGGCTATCAGCAAACCGTCTCCGCTGCACTTGCAAAGTAAATCAAGGAACTGACTACTTGTTTGATCCACTAAATTCACCCCGGTCAAGGACAGATCAATCTCTGCTTTTAATTTTTAGAATAGCTTCATAACTGGGTCTTCTACTTACATTCCTGCTCCTGTGGTCTCCTCAAAACAGCAACTAGAGTGATCACGTTAAGAGATGTAGTATGATGTCATTTTTCTGTTCAGAAACCAACAAGGGCTCCCCATTTCACTTAGAGCCAAAATTCTTTGAAGGGTCTACAAGGTTCTGCAGGATTCGGTCCTCAGGACCTCATAGACTTCAGCTCCTATAATTTTCTGTCCCTTTATTCTGTCTTCATGTCCCTTAAACATAAATCACATTTCTTTTTTATTTTTTACTCAGAGACTTTGCACTGCTGTTCCACTCAGTTGGAATACCCTTCCTTCATACACTCTCCTTGTGTTCCCTTTCTTTTCCTGAATTCAGGTTTCTTTTTTTTTTTTTTTTAAAGATTTTATTTATTTATTTGAGAGAGAGGGAACACAAGCAGGGGGGGGTGGGAGAGGGAGAAGCAGGCTTCCCATAGAGCAGGGAGCCCGATGTGGGGCTCGATCCCAGGATCCTGGGATCATCACCTGAGCCGAAGGCAGATGCCCAACGACTGAGCCACCCAGGCGCCCCCCTGAATTCAGGTTTCTAACTAACCGTCACCTTATTTGAAAGGCCATTCTGACCATCTTATATATAAGATAATCTGCATCCCGCTGGCTCTCTCCCCTTTGTACTTCCTGTTGTTCTTCGGTGGCATATACGGCCACCTGGCTTATTTACTCTGTGTCTCTTCTCACTGGGAAGTTGTTTCTATGAGGGCAGGGACTTTTATCTCTTTTGTTCATAATTATTTTCCTAGGACTCAGAGCAATGCCTTAGGAATAGTGGGCAAAATACATAGTTGTTGGCTGAATTTAAGTTAATCCTCACAAAAACACTTCAGAATTAGTTGGTATTACCCACAGTTTATAGATGAGGACAGCGAGGCTCAGGGAAGTTAAGTAGCTTTTTCAAAGTAACGGGGCTTGCTAGGATAGAACTGGGACGCACACTTTCCAAGCGACTAGACGCTCTCCCTCTTGAGCCTGGCCTCCCCCAACCCCCCCATTCCCACTTGCCTCATTTTTTTCCACCTCTCGTTGCAAGCAGGCGACCCACAGAGTGACAAAATCCCTGTGAAAATGCCCCAAGTGTGGCTGGAGGTGTAGGAGGTGCGTACGGAACGCACACACCATCTCTGATCTACAGTTTCCAAATTCAAAAATCTGTAAAAACCAAGTTTTATTTTTAACCTGTTTGATGGCAAAACCTGTCCTGGACTAATGTGAGGCTATTTATAAATCTGTAACCTACTTAGCATAAACATGCATTTGTTCTGCGGCAGAAATATTACTCGCTGTCATTATGAAGAGCTGCCCTGCCCCGGCTGCAGGTTTTAGGCAAGATAGTGTGTAGGCCGCATACCACTTTTCCAAAATACGGAAGCATTCCGAATTCTGACATTTAGCAGGCCTTGAAGACGCTTGCTAAGTGATTATGGACCTGTGTTAATGCTTTCCTAAATGTCTGGCCTTTGAAACTATGCCTGGAAAACAAGTTTGTTTGTTTTTTTTTAATTTTCCTGGTAACTAAAACTTCTTTTAAGGATCTTTCCAGGAACAAACTCAATTTTATTTATTTATTTATTTATTTATTTTTATTTTTATTTTTTTAAGATTTTATTTATTTATTTGAGAGAGAGAGAGTGACAGAGAGAGAGCCCAAGAGGGGGTAGGGTCAGAGGGAGAAGCAGACTCCCCGCTGAGCAGGGAGCCTGTCGTGGGACTCGATCCCAGGACTCCGGGATCATGACCTGAGCCGAAAGCAGTCGCTTACCAACTGAGCCACCCAGGCGCCCCAAACTCAATTTTAAGACCCGATTAAGATCAGGCACACAACAGGCCAACCTGAGAAGGGCGAGTGTGAGATGCCTTTCTAAAACAGGGAATGAATAAAAGTCCATATCTTGGACAGTGAAACTCTCTCCCCAACTTTCTTTTTTTGTGGTTACCACAGTGCTAGAAGCTAGGGTTATCTCCCCTTTTCTCTAGTCATAAGATTAGAGGGGTCTCTCTGCATAAACTTAACAGTCCAAGAGAAAAGGCCTATAGATACTGATATTTAGAGTTCTTTCTTTCTTTCTTTCACTCTTTCTTTTAATTTAATTTTATTATGTTATATTAGTCAAAATACAGTACATCATTAGTTTTTGATGTAGTGATCCATGATTCATTGTTTGTGTATAACACCCAGTGCTCCATGCAGTATGTGCCCTCCTTAAAACCCATCACCAGGCTAACCCATCCCCCCAACCCCCTCCCTTCTAGAACCCTCAGTTTGTTTCTCAGAGTCCATAGTCTCTCATGGTTTGTCTCCTCCTCCGATGTCCCCCTCTTCATTTTTCCCTTCGTTCTCCTAATGTCCTCCATGCTATTCCTTATGTTCCACAAATAAGTGAAACCATATGATAATTGATTTTCTCTGCTTGACATATTTCACTTAGCATAACATCCTCCAGTCCCATCCATGTTGATGTAAAAGTTGGGTATTCATCCTTTCTGATGGCTGAGTAATATTCCATTGTACATATGGACCACATCTTCTTTATCCATTCATCTGTTGAAGGGCATCTCGGCTCTTTCCACAGTTTGGCTATTGCGGACATTGCTGCTATGAACATTGGGGTGCATATGGCCCTTCTTTTCACTACATCTGTGTCTTTGGGGTGAATACCCAGTAGTGCATTTGCTGGGTCATAGGGTAGCTCTGTTTTTAATTTTTTGAGGAACCTCCAAACTGTTTCCCAAAGTGGCTGTACCAACTTGCATTCCCACCAACAGTGTAAGAGGGTTCCCCTTTCTCCACGACCTCTCCAACACTTGTTGTTTCTTGCCCTGTCCATTTTTGCCATTCTAACTGGTGGAAGGTGGTATCTCAATGTGGTTTGATTTGGATTTCCCTGATGGCTAATGATGATGAACATTTTTTCATGTGTCTGTTAGCCATTTGTATGTCTTCTTCAGAGAAGTGTCTTTTCATCTCTTCTGCCCACTTTTTCACTTGATTATTTGTTTTTTGGGTGTTGAGTTTGAGAAGTTCTTTATAGATCTTGGAAATCAGCGCTTTGTGTGTAGTGTCATTTGCAAATATCTTCTCTCATTCTGTGGGTTGCCTCTTTGTTTTGTTGACTGTTTCCTTTGCTGTGCAGAAGCTTTTTATCTTGATGAAGTCCCAAAAGTTCATTTTTGCTTTTGCTTCACTAGCCTTTAGAGAGTTCTTTAAATAAAACCGAGTGGTTACTCTCAACCCTCCTCTGGTAAGCCACTGGACCAGCAACTCTGCCCATGTACATGGAGTTTCTGGTCAGCTTTTAGGGTCTCACTTTTAAATTTAAAAAGACTGCTCAGTATTTCCAGATATTTGAGAAAAGTTTGAAACATAAAACACAGAAACCAAAAAGAGACAAAAGACAATCACATAAAAAGAAACTCTCAAGAAATAGAGACAGTGCTGGGGAGAGAAGCAAACTTCACAAAAACTATAATTACTGGTGTCCTGGACACCAGACAAGATAGCACAGTAATAAAATAAAGACAGTGTGCAACAAAAGGAGTATTCAGAGAATAAGAAAGAACACTTGGAAATTAAAAGTATGATAGAAATCAATGAATCAGTAGAGGGTTTTGAATATAAAGTTGAAGAAGCCTTGGAGAAAGGTTAGAAACCAAAAAAGGGAGGGGGGGGTGCTATGCAAGGAAAAATAAGAAAGGATCATTCTAAGAAGTTTGACATCTGAATAAGAGGACGTACAAAAAAAAGAGAATAGAGACAATGGAGGGGAAGAGTTATCAAAGAGATAATACAGGAAAATTTTGAGAACATAGGCTTCTAGATGAAAAAACTCACTTGAATGCCCAGTGCTATGAATGAAAAAAGACACACATCAAAGCACATCATTGTGGAAAAAAACCCACACAAACCAGAAGCAAAGCTTGAAGACATGAGGAAAAAAAAATCCTAAGCTGATCACATAGAAGAATAGAAATCTGATTCTATGGCAGCCCTGGAAACTAGAAGGCAATGGAGCCCTACCTTTAAAGTTCTGAGAGGGATTTATTTCCAGCTGAGAATTTATATTCAGACAAATTATTAATCAAATGTGAGGGAATAATGATGGCATTTTCCGATATAAGAAATCTCAATGATTGTACTTCCCATACATCCTTTCCGAGGAAGCGACTCTAGATATGTTCCTTCAAAATTAGGGTGGTAAATTAAGACAGAAGAAAAGGAGTCTTCCTTTACGCCTAGAGAACAACCAGCTCAGGTTGGAGTAGGAGGACCGAAGATTCCAGAAGGGAGAGATTCAAGAAAAAAAAAGAAAAGTTGGCAAAGTGAGAGCTAAATTAGTGATAGGTATGTAGAAGATTAAACAAATAAACAAGAGAGACACTAATGGACTCCAGAAAGGACAATGAAGGAATATACATGAAAGGAATGAACCAGAGCACACCACAAAGCTTGGCTGTGAATAATCATTTATCTGGTCATAATAATGTAACATCTAGTGTTGACTTAATAGAAAAAAAAAAGGTTTATATTAGGAGAAGTAGAAGAGGTCCATGGGATGGTGGTAAAAGCAAGCTAAATTCTCATTTTCCATAATAGGAAGTAATGAATAATATCTAATATTGAAAACAAAAGGCCATGTAGGTATGCTATTTAGATACACAGAGATCCTTCTAGAATTAGATCAAAGAGCTAAAAGTTGTCGCATTTGGGTGGCAGAGATTAGGGGTCTGCAGGAGCGGGGCAAGGCCTGACGTCATGTGTATGGCTCTGACTCTAGAAAGGGCCTGTGTGTCTCCGTGCATATCCAGATTGGCAGCTCGAATGGGCACAGTCAAAACTGAGCGATTGTTTGCCGCCGACAACATGTCAACAACACAGTCAAAGAAATGAGCAGGAGCTCCCTTCTTTGGGGTTTTGCATACGGCAGTGGCAGAAGAACTTCCTTTTTCTGGTTCTCTGGAAATAAATTCTTTACACCATTTCTTTTCTTGTCAGAGCCCGTGTAGTCAGTGTTGAACTCCTCCTTAATTTCGGCTTTTGTCGAGAGAGCTTGGCGGAGCTCTGTCCTAGCACTGAGGGGAGAAAGCCCTGGGGAGGCAGCCTGGTGGGTAGAATTCGGGCTTCATCTCTTCCCAGCTTTGGGCCCCGGCTAGTTCCTCAAGACCTTTTCCTCGCCTGAAAATGGAGAAAACACTCCTTGCCTCATAGGATTGTGTGAGGAATAAATGAATAATTTAGTATAGTAAGTGCCTGGCACACAGGAGTTGCCAAAAACATTTAAATTAAAAAAAAAAAAAATAAAGGAACATTGTGGTTAGCCCTTGGTCTGGTATAGAAGCCCTATAGTGTTGGGTCTGGGCCCTACAGATGAACCTTCCAGAAGAAACAAGAGCTCGGAAGGAAGGGGAAGGCAGAAATAATCCAGGAAGTCTTCTGATTTTAGCAGAAATTCTCATTGTATTTTGGGTGCAATGTCTTCTGATCTGATTGTAGAGCTCAGCAAATTTGTAGAGACCCAGGCCCTGGAAAGTTTTCTGTACAAGGATCGATAAAAGCTCTTAGCTAATTTAGCTTCCATATCCAAACAATCAGAGCAGCCGCTCACATTCCAGATAATGTGGAATAATGGAATCAGGGTTAACAGGGTTATCTTTTACCCCAAGGCTCCTGTGCGCCTATGGCGATCCTTCATTTAAGCCAGGGACCTGGGGCCCGAGCCCTACCCCTGGGATACGTTGACCCATTCTCTGACTCAAAACCAAGCCCATCAGTAATGGTCCTTGTTTGGGGGATGCTTACATCAGGGGATGCTGGGCCATGAAATTCTTTTCTTTTTTTAAGATTTTATTTATTTATTTGACAGAGAGACACAGCGAGAGAGGGAACACAAGCAGGGGGAGTGGGAGAGGGAGAAGCAGGCTTCCTGCGGAGCAGGGAGCCCAGTGCGGGGCTCGATCCCAGGACCCTGGGATCATGACTTGAGCCGAAGGCAGACGCTTAACGACTGAGCCACCCAGGTGCCCTGGGCCATGAAATTCTTATGGTGTATGTGCTTGGCTCATTCTATGAACTTCTTTGGGTTCTTTGGTTCTTGGTGGGCTCTCTAAATCCTGGCTCTGGTCTGTGGTCAGCGCCCACACCTTGTATATCTGAAGGAAACACGTACATGAGGTGTGAGGGAGTTAATGAGGCCAAGGCAGCCTCTCATTTGTCTGCTTTCTTCCTTAGAATCTTCTTCTGATGCTTTGGGGGCTGACAGAGGACCTTAGCTAGGAGCTGCCAGGGGCTGTCAGGTGAGGGAATAGTGCAGGCAGGAGTGAGGGCAGGAAGTGATGGGGCAGAGAACAGGCCCCAAGCATGAGGAAGGCATGGAGTAGAACATTGGCTGATTAGGCCGCGGGAGACAAGTGGTGAAGCCAAATCCAGATGTCAAGCCAGTGACCCTTGTGGAATTGGAGGGAGGTCGGAGAGCAGAACACCTACAGATTACAGGGGGCCATCAATTCAGTGGGTGCTGTATTAAAACTGCAAGGAAGCCCATGAGTATATAGGTGGCTCAGGGGCAAGGGAATGCAAGGGGCCTCTGTGGTCCGCTGAATGGGTCACACTGGTAGGGTGGTAGGAGTAAGTATAAGCCACTTAATAGCAAAACTGTATAATAGAAAAATCTACTGTCTGTTATTACTGCTCTGTTATTGTTTATTTCTCATGTTTCTGCAAAGTACAAGTTGTACTTGCAATCCAAGGCTATCCTATCAAGTTGCCTCATCTGTCAAAAATCTAGCCATAAACTTGGGAAGGAAGTTAAAAAAAAAAGGGCTTTTGAGCAGCCACAATGGATGGCCAGAGCCCAAGCACAGAGCCGTGCACTGGGTGATGGTGGGGGAGCACCTCTGCTCTCAGTCTCCGCCCTGGAAGACTTCAGTGAGCTGAAGCCGCTGGGACCCCAGAGCCGCTTTAAACCTAGCTCTTCAGGGGTTTCTGGAAGGGATCAGGGGATGCTTATAGGAATAAAAAGGAGGAAGTTCAGATGAGCTTTGCAGTTTCTAGAACATCACCAAGCATCTGCTCTCTCTGGGATTGCACAGTTTCCTGTCTGCCTCTCCCTGGGCCTCTGCCCTGTTCTCTTTGTGGGCCAGCTTCCTCTCCTTCTGCAGGGCCCCTTGGCCCCATCACTTGATCTTGTGCATGGCAGTCACTTCTTCTAGTGCCCCTACTACCTTCCCCTGAAGCTCGAGGGTCCACCACTAGCTGACTGTAGTCTTTTTTCATAGTTGCAATTTTGAAAGTATCTGATTGGTCCAGCTCCCTTATTTAGGTGAGTTGCTTTTAAGTCCAAGTTCTACCCTTTGTCCATCAGGGGGAGGCCCAGGTGTGAGTATGGGTTGGGTAGCAGGGAGACAGGTAGAATGACTTGCCTATTTGAGCAATATTGGAGGTCTGCAATCCATCTGCCAAAAGATTTAAAAAGCACGGATGGAACCCCACATTCCCTCAGTGGTCTGCAGATTGCTGTGGCTGGAGTGTAGGGTGCATGGGGTGGAGTGGCAGGGGGGCTGGTCAGCTGGGAAGGGGCATGAGGCTTGGCTTCCCAGGGTCTTTGCCTGGGTCACAGGGCCACAGAAATCCATGAAGTCTGTTTAGACAGATTATGTGGAGAACTACCCATGTCTCACTGAAGGTTTGGCCTGGAGCCAAAGGAGGGATAAGAGGCTAGCTAGAGAGAGATGGAGAGAGGAGGCCTCCCTCCAGTGAGTCAGCGGTCCCCTAGTCCCCCAACCCTGGGAGCACCTTGGTCCTGTTCCCTGGGGAAGGCTGGTTACAGGCAGGCTCCCAGGTGGGCCCCAGCTCGGCTGCATTTCACATAGAGATCTCTTCCCAGCCTGACCCAGTCTCCGCACCGTGTCTTTGGCCCCTGGTGTTTTGTCGGCATTAATTGTAGATAGCGGCAAAGTGCCCAAATGCTGCAAGTGGCTTTTTATTTTCTCGTGTCACCTGATGCCTTTGTCCTTTGTTCTGCTCACCCTGAATCTTTGCAAGACCTTGATATTTCCATACCCTCAGTGGCTCACTTCACCTCCGCTTTCATCTGGTGGTACTTCCTCTTGGGGTCTGCACTCTCGTGGCCTGACTGTTGTTTCTCATGGCATCTCAGGGTCTCTTCCTCCTGGACACCACGCTTGTGTGTTACCACGCCTCTCTGTTCCTCAGAGCATTTCTCACCTTTTCCTCCTTCCAGTTCCTTCTCACACACCCCCTCCCTAAGCTTGATTAGGGGAGCTCGTTTAATCATCAGGTCTTATACTTGGGCTGAGCTGAGTGTGAACATGACAAGTGACGACCCAGACTGCTGGCACTGGGTGCTCATTTGCACTGGAAATGTTACACCTGGCGAGCGAGGATGTGGGTGAGGGAGGGGCTGGGCGGAGGGGAGGGAGGGGAGGAGGCCAGGCCCGGGGCACTGGGTCACCTCTCGCCAGTGCCCGGAGCCCTTTATATGGCACAGAAGTCCTGGAGGCAGCAGGCCAAGTCTGAGACATTTGGAAACTCTTTGACTGGGTCTTAAGGAAATAACCATGGATTTCCCCAAAGATTTAGTTTTACGAACTATTTGTAATTAACAAAAAACCACTGGTGACTCATGGCCAGCCCTTGGGGGTGGGGTGACAGTTCTGGTCTGGCCACCGAGGGACAGGTTCCGTAGCCCCTGCAGAAGACTGCTGATGACATTGCACTAAGCCCTGCCTCGCTTTCTTGCATCTTTGTAAAAACTCCAGATCACCAAATAAAACCAGGAAGGGTTTGTTATCTGTAGTTATCCTGGAGAGAGAAGAATAGGTAATTTTTTTTCCTTCTGACTGAACTCTATTTTTCTAAAATTTCTAGATGGGACATAAATTTCTTTGACATTCGGAAGACCAACAGTTACTTGAAAAACAAATGCCATCCACCCAGGCAGCTATAACAATATAGGGGTTGGAAACTTAGTTTCCGTTAAAAATGCTCTCAAAATAAATCAGGAGTTGAATTCACATTTGTAACATTACACACACTATACTGTCGGTCACAGGGAGACGGGGCAAGGGTGATGATATATTGGTTGATTGAAACCAGCTATCCATAAGCCTTATCTAAAAATGAAACTTGGGGCCACAACCGTAGTTTTCTTTTTCTTGCTTTCCTTACTAATAACAGAAAGGAGCACGGGACTAAGGGACTGTGGCAGAGTTTGCTTTGCTTCACCTACAGCTCACTGAAATCGTGCAGCCGCAGGAGGGGTAGGTCTGGGCGAACAGATGGGCGGCTTGAGCCCTGGGAAAGCGGCCTGGCTCTCTCAGGTGCGGCTGTCGTTCTGGAAGGGGCTCCAAAGGGTCAGGAGTGACCAGGGCAGGGCGTGGGAGGAGGAAGGGTCCTAACCCTCCTGCATGTGTTAACATATGCGCTTCTGGTGCTCTGTCTGCAGCTTTTCTTTGTGTGCCTGTGGTTTATTTATTTATTTTTTCTCCTCTCCGCAGGCAAGGTAGAGCCAGTTGTGCAGAGAGGGAGAAGCAGTGAGATCCTGGAGCCCAGCTGAAATGAACTGGCCTCCTTGAGCGGTCCCAAGCCCGGGTGCCAGGCCTGTGTCCCAGCACTGAGGTAAGACCACCTGAATCCCAGCTTGGGGGCATATAAGAGGGTGGAAGCCTCCTCCTCTGGGGAAACCTCTTTCTCTAAGGCTCAGGGAGAAGGAGCAGTTGTTTCTGATAAGTCAAACCGTCTGCTTCCACCTCTGCCCATTGGGGGGTAAGGTCATTTGATGGCCCAAGAGACTTTGATTTTTTAGAGCATGGCTTTTGGACTCTTTGAACAGGGAGTTGTATTTTCTCGATTGCTGGTGAAATTTGAACTCCAAGGGCACGAATTTGTCCTCCAGGTGAGACTGCACTAGATTCAGGTGAACGGCTGAACTTAGGTGCACCTGCTCTGTTCTGCCAGGGAACTTGGGCTTTTAGGAAACTCTTTCTCTCTCATGCCCAAGGGTGGCAGAAAGAAATTATGTGGGGAGGTGATTGCAAAGCATTCCACTCAGCTCAGTAAAAAATGACTCATTACCCAGGTATGTTCTGATTGTAAAGGTAATATGCGCTCATAAGATATTTGGGAAAATGCGGATGCGGAAGAAAATAAAACATGCCTGAAATCCAACCACTGTTAACAATCCTTCAGGTAGGTTTCATGAAGGTTCCCCTTTCAGCCCCCATAGCACGTTGACTCCTGCCAGGAGGTAGAGAGGTGAGGCAGAAAGAACACTCGATTAGGAGCCAGGAGAATTTGCTTCTAGTCCGGAGGCTCTCAGAGAGCTGATTTTTAAATATTCAGGAATTTTGCAAGCTGCTTGTTAAACATTGTTGATAGCCGGAAATTGGCCATGGTGGGGAAGTTTACAGCGTGGAAATCAGCCAGTGCTACAAACCAGGGCCTTTTGGTTTTGGAGATTCAGATTACAGGCTTGCTGTGCCACCACCAGGCTGGGAGGCATGAAGCAAGTCACCCCCCCCCCCCTTACACCCTTCTCCCTCCTCTCCTGTGAAGAGTAGGTACTCAATAAGCATTGGTTGAATGGATGAACAAGAGGGAGATTTCTGTTCTTATTATCCTGGTAAGACGGTTGTGAAGCTCCCTGCCCATGGGAGGGGGTTTAGTTGATTAGTAAACCTTTGTTTTATCAGTGGAGAGAAGTCCGCTGGCCTTTCCCTGCCTTGTCGCTAGCTTCTTGGGGAATCTGTGAATTACTGACGCCCTTTTATAAGGGCAGATAAAAACTCTCCTTTTACTTAAGACAGACATCTGGGGCATATTTCCTTCCTGGAAAAATCAAGGAGTTGGTCAAAGAAGTGTGAAAAGGAAGCCCCAGCGCTGCTAGATGTGAGAGCCAGGACTGAAATTAGAGCTTTTGACTCTTAAACTCCACTGGGGGGTGGGAGGGGGGAGGAGAAGGAGCACTTCCTGCCAAATGTGAAATTTAAACAAAAGCCTCTTTCTTCAAGGCCCTGCTGTGGGCAGATTAGAGCTAATTAAATTAGCATAATGGAGCCCCAGCCTCGGCCCTTCTCCCTCTACTTTCAGAACTTTTGGGCTCCCTGCCCCCCTTCCCCCCCCTTCATGCATCCTGGAGGAGGGGATGGGGAGAAGCTGGGGGCATCAGTTAAGCATCAGTTCACCTTGTAAAATTGTAGTTCATAAAAATTAAAAAGGTGGAAAGGACTAGAGGGGCCATTTGGTCCCACACCCTCATTTTAAGAAGCCAGGTCACACCACTGGTGACTGTTGGTGGCTGAGGGGGAAGGTACTTGCTCCTGGGGAGGCAGAGAAGGAGGCCGGTGGAATGCAGCACTGCTCAGGAAGCCTCCTGACCACTGAGCCCTTGTATGTGACTGGCAAGGGGACATGGTGGATGGTCTCCAGGGCCAGCCCTGCCTCTACTCTTCTCAGACCCCACCCCGGTAGCTGCTGCCCCAGCCCCCATGCACTTCATGCAGTGGTCCCCTGGTGTGCTTGGAATTAAGACCCCTTCCTCGTCAGGGGTTTGGTTTTCCAGGTCAGTGAAACTAGCTGGGCAGATCTAATTCTGAGAACTTTTAGGTGTGTGTATGAGGAAGGGCAGGGAAGGGTAGGGAAGGCTTAGTCATGGCTCTAGGCATTGTGCTTCATGCTCTGTTTGTAGGATCTCACTGAACTCGGCAATGACCTAACAGGGTAGGTTTTTCTGTTCTCATGAGGCTGATGTGGAAAAGGAGTCTCTCGCAGAGGTAAAGAGACTTGACCAAGATGGCAGAGCCCACAAGCAACCGAGATGTAAGCTGAGCCTGGCTGGGACTCCACAGCTTCTCAGAATTAGTGGGTGCTCTTCACAGCAAGTTGGCGCCTACATGGGCGGGGGTTCCCAAATGCAGTTCCACCCTCGGGGTGCCTCATTCCATCTCTGCCGCTCTGTGAACAGCTGTGGTGACAGTGCTTGGAGCTTCACGAAAGGCCACACTGTTCCTCTCAGACCCCGAGGACTCTTCAGTCTACAGTAAGATAGCGTCAGAGCTGGGAGGTCCATAGAGTTCTTTAGCATAGTCCCCTCACTCATGTGATGCCCCGGGAGGTGAGTTGGGGTGCTGCTGGCCCCAGGTCTCTGAGTCATCTGGAAGCAGAGGCCTTCTTAGCCTCTGGACTCCCGGTGCTCTTGCCAGGGGAACATACTGAGATGGATCTGTTTGGTTTTCCTCCATGTTTGGGTAAGTGATTATTCCTCTGGCAAGAGGGATTTAATTCAGCTTCACAGAGATTGTGTACCCAGCCACATATCCTGGCCTGTTTGGGCAAGAGATTCTGGCTCGGTCTTGAGCATACAGGCACAACAAGGGACACGGGGAGGAGCACTCCTACATCGTGACTGTATATGACATATATGAGCCCATAACCATACATCATCTCCAAGAATTCTAAAGGGAGAAATTGTGTGTCCCAGGGCTCACCCTGCTAACGAGGGAGCAAAGCAGCAATGGCAGGTCGGGCTCTTTGAAGATTATTGCAGAGGGTAGGGCTGGGGGGAGGAGGCAGAGTGGCAGAGGGAAAGATTTGGTTTGGCACTGCCAAGTGTCTTTGACTGTGAAGCTGGGGTTGGGGGTGGGGGAGCGGGGTGGACAGTTTTGTAGATAATCAAGAATCCTTTTCCTCTCTGGCCCTTATCAGCTTCAGGAGGAGGAAAAGCTCACTTCAGCGGGGTGCTCGGGATGTGAATCAGGGCTGAAAGAGGTCCTTGGAAAGCTGGTTGATTGGCCTTCACATCTTCCATCTAAGGAAATGGAAGCCCAGAAAGGGGAAGGGCCTTGTCTATGACACAAGTGGAAATGGAGTCTGTTCTCCTGAATGTCTGGCCAGGGTCCTGCCCACCCAGCCACTCTAGCTGCCCAGGGAAGGATGTTCCCAGAGACAGGTACAGCCCACTTCCTGCCTTGGCCTGTCTGGCCCAAAACCTGTGATGGGCTGGGTTTGGTCGTTGAAGGAATTTGTGGCAATGGTAGCCCAGAAGGGAGAGGGTGTCCTCTCAATGATGCCACAGATCCCCTGGCATCTCAATGTTGCCAGCCCTTCATCCTCCTCTGTTCACATCCTAGAGGTCTTGTTGAAGCCAGGGGTATCATTTCTGGCTTCTTACTGGAAGTTCACCATTGTTGGAAGACCTCACAATACAGAGACAAGTGCCCCAGCTTTGAGGACATTTGAACTGGGTTTGAGACTCGTTTGGCCATACTTGCACGACTACCTGGCCTTTCTGACTCAGTTTCCTCAGATGTAAAATGGGCTGAATAACCCCTACCTTGAGTGAAGATTAATAATTATTTATATAATGCTCTTCCCACAAAGTAGATGCCTGCTGAAAGGTCCCCATTCTTTTCTTTTTTTTTCATACAGCTCTATTGAGGTCTAATTGACAGACAACATATTGAAACCTCACAGCTTGATGAGTTCTGACATATGTATACACTCATGAAATTATTCCTACAGTCAAGTTCATGAACATAACCATTACCCCCCAAAGTTTCCTCCTTTACCTTGTCCTTCCCTCCTCCCAGCCTGCCTCCCATGTCCTGCCTCCCATTCCCAGGCAAACCATAATCCGCTTTCTATCACTATAGATTAGTTTGCATTTTCTAGAACTTTATGTAAATAGCATAACACAGCACATGCTCTTCTTACTCTCAGCACAATTTTTTAAAGGTTTTATTATTTTATTTTTATTTTTTAAAAGTTTTTATTTAAATTCCAGTTAGTTAACATACAGTGAAATATTAGTTTCAGGTGTACAATACAGTGATTCAACACTTCCATACATGACCTGGTGCTCATCACAAGAACACTCCTTAATTATCTGACATTCATCCATGTTGTGTGTATGAATAGCTCATTACTTTTTTGCTGAATAGCACCCTACTGTAAGGAAATACCACTATCTGTTTATCCGTTTATCTATTAACAGACGTTTGGGTGGTTCCCAATTTTTGGCTATTAAAATAAAGCCAATGCAAGCATTTGTTAAAAAAATTTTTGTGGGGACCTATGAATTCTTTTTCCTGCCTCAACCCCTAAGAGTACAATGGCTGGGTCCTACGGTAGGTGTATGTTTCACATTTTAAGAAGCTGCCATTGGGGCACCCGGGTGGCTCAGATGGTTAAGCGTCTGTCTTCGGCTCAGGTCATGATCCCAGGGTCCTGGGATCGGGCCCTGCGTAGGGCTCCCTGCTCGGCCGGGAGCCTGCTTCTCCCTCTGCCTCTGCCATTCCTTCCACTTGTGCTCTCTGGCTCTATCTCTCTGTCAAATAAATAAATAAAATCTTTAAAAAAAAAAAAGAAGAAGAAGCTGCCAAATTGTTTTCTAGAGTGGTTGCATCATTTTACATTGTCCCCAGCACTCCATGAGGGTTCCAGTTGCTCCATTTCCTTGCCAACACTTGGTATGGTCAGTCTTGTAAATTTTAGCTATTTTAGTAGGTCTGTGGTGATATCTTGTGATTTTATTTGCATTCCCTTAAAGAAATGCTCGTTTAAAGAATAAGATTTGTTTATCTTCTTATGATTGAGTTGGGTTCTTTATATACTCAACAAACAAGTCCTTTATTGAAGAAGTTTGAAAATCTATTTTCCAATTCCGAGGCTTGCGTGTGGTGAGAGATAATGGCACATAAACTAATAATCACAATTCAGTTGAGAAAGTATGTATAGGGAAGTACAAAGAAAGATAAGTAATTTTTTTTTTTTTTTAATTTATTTATTTGAGAGAGTGTGCACTAGAGAGCATGCAGGGGGAGGGCAGAGGGAGAGAGAATCCCAAGCGGACTCTGTGCATGGAGCCCGATGTGGGACTTGATCTCAGAGCTGTGAGATCATGACCTGAGCCAAAACCAAGAGTCAGACGCTCAATCAACTGTGCCACCCAGACACCCTGAAAGATCAGTAATCTTAGCACAGGATGTTAGGGAAGCTTCTAGGAAGTGAAGGTATGTGAATTGGGCTGTAAGGGAAATGAAAAGTTAGCTAGGTGGAGGGAGGGCAGTCTGGGTAGAAGTGCAGAGGCATGGCAGTATGAAATATCATGCTGCATGTGAAATTATACTTATCTAATTGGAGGACTACGATTTTGGAGAAGGATGTGGGCTGGAAGCCCAGCTGCCCTCCTGGTAGCCTGTGCACCTCTCTTTTTTCATGTTTTATTTTGAAACAATTGTAGATTCACTGGGACTTGCAAAGATAATACAGAGATGTCCAGTGCATCCTTCGTTTAGATAGTACAGAGATGTCCAGTGCATCCTTCGTTTAGTTTGTTCCAATGGCTTCATCTTACATAATTATAATACAGTATCAAAACCAGGAATGTGAGATTGGTACAATGTGTGTATGTTTCTATGTCATTTTCTCACGTGGGTGGATTAGCAGAACCACTACTGCGATCCAGAGATAGACTGTTCCATCACCAGAAAGATCTCCCTCCTGCCACCCTTTCATGGTCACACTGCTGCGGCCCCTCCCGTCTGTGTTGCATCTCTATAATTTTGTCCTTTTGAGAATGTTCTGTAAATAGAGACCTACGATATGCACCCTTCTGAGACTGGCTTGTTTTCAGTCATCATCATACGCTTCAGGTCCATCCAGGTAGTTGAATTTATCAGTAGTTTGCTCTTTTTTGTTGCGGAGTGGCATTTCATGGGATAGATGCACTAGTTTCATCACTGACCTTTTTTGAAGGATGTTTTGGTCGTTTCCAGTTTCTGACTATTACAAATAAAGCTGCCACGAACAATTTTGTACAGGTTTTTGTGTAGACGTAAAGTTTTGTTTTTCCGGGATAAATGCCCAGCCGTGCAATTGCTGAGTTGTATGGCAAGCGTAGTTTTGATTTTTTAAGAAACTGCCAAGTTGTTTTTTAGAGTGGCTGTACCACTTAGCACTCCCACCAGAAGTGGGAGTGGGAGAGATCCACTTTGTCCACGTCCTTGCCAGCATTTGATACGGTCATATGTTCGTGTTAGCTGTTCTGATAGGTGGGCAGTGCTGTCTCATTATGGTCTTAATTTGCATTTCTCTGATGGCTGGTTGTATGACTCTTACCCTTTGTGCACCTTCAGGTCTGGCTGTATGAATCTAGACCCCAGCCTTTTAAATGTGAGAAGCAGGAGGACCTCGTGCTGATAACCCCCCTCCCTCATTTCTGGAGCTGCCCTGAAGTCTGACTTCTTTGTCCTTTGACCCAATGAGCCAGTTCCAGGAGATCCTTCTTCATTGTTCTGGGTGGCTCCAGGAAAGTGGTATTTTCTAGAGCTGCGTATTTTTCCATGGGAAGTTTTTTTTTTTCCTTTACCACAGAGGGGCAAACAACCTGTGAGTGTTGGGTTTTTTTTTTTTTTTTTTTTCACTCTGCTGTGGGGTAAGTTCTCTCTCTCCACCCTGTCCCTCTCTGGTGCCAGTATGCCAACGTCTGTCCTTACTGGCAGCTGAGATAAAGAAGCCTCTGGACTTAGGCCAGGATGGCTATTTTCTCAGTGTTTGGCGGCCTGAAATGCCAAGGGAATCTGCCATCGCCTCAGGCCTTCCCTATGCTCAGCATCTTCTGTTCCTTCAGTTACAGACGGAGAGGCAGCTTTAATGTGCTGGAAAAAATCATCATGGTAGCTAACAATTCTATAGCATTTATTCTGTGCCAGGTACCAAGTGCTTTTTATGTAGGAACTCATTTAATGCCCACAACAACCCTAAGAGTTAAGACTATTAATACCCCACTTGACCAATGAGGAAACTAGGGCCCAGGAGGTCTCATAGCTAGTATGTGGTGAGTAAGTTGGGACTTGAACCCAGAAGGTTTGACACCCAAGTCCATCCTCATCGTCATTGTGCTATACTGTCTCTGCGAGGGCAGGTAGCCCCTTGTGTGGTACGCACCTTGCTGTCCGAAACTGCAGGCTCAGGCTCTCCCCTTAGGAATGAGGGGGAGGAGGAGGGCATGCCATGGTGTTCTCTCGGGTGTCAGCTCTTCGTGATGTGGCGGTGGGAAATGGAATAGCTGGGAAGTGCTTTCCCAGGGGAAAAGGGGAGTTCCTTGGAGGCCTGCACAGGGCATGGGCTGCTGTCCAGGTGTGAGTGAGGCTCAGGCTCTGCGCCACAGTCTTGTGAAGACATGATTCTGTTCCATGAACCTGCTGTGCACCCAGACCTGGCTCCCGCACACTGTGGGCAGAGGCTGGAGGAGGATGGCGTGGAGGCCCTGACCTTGGGCCACCTCACTGGCCCTCAGACTCTCAACCACCTGCCTGTGCCGTGATAACCTTGAGCTTGCACTGCAGGGACTGGGATGACTGGGAAAGAGCTTGGCCTTTCTGGCCTGGCAGATCTGGGTTCTGCTTGCAAAACCTCCCTTTCCACCCATAAACTGGACAATAACCATACCTAGTGTCTAGATTGTGGTGAGGCTACGTGGGGGCAGTGTTGTGAATTGCCCTGGTGAACGTTGGTTCCCTCTTCTCCTCTCCATGGGGCCCTTTCCGATCTTAAATATCCAGCTGCATGGCAGTGCTGCCCTGAAAGAAAATGGGTGTGTGTCCCTTGTCTTAATTTAGTCGGTGAAGAGTGTCCACTCACTCGTTCAGCATTCAGTCAACTCTTTATTTTTTTTATATTTTATTTTATTAGGTTTTATTTATTTATTTGACAGAGAGTAAGAGCACAAGCAGGGGCAGCAGCAGAAGGAGAGGCAGAGGGAGAAGCAGGCTCCCAGCAGAGCAGGAAGCCTGATGCAGGGCTTGATCCCAGGACCCCGAGATCATGACCTGAGCCGAAGGCAGACGCTTAGCCATTTGAGCCACCCAGGCGCCCCTCAGTCAACTCTTTCATGACCCTCTACCATGCGCTTGCTTCTATAATAGGCCCTGGGAGCCTAAGAGCCGGATCCTTGACCTCACGTAGCATATGGTCTACAGAGAGAGACAAATATTAATTAAATAATAGCCCAGTTGAGTGTGACATCATGAACCGTGGACTTGCTGTGGAGGAAGCTCACTGGTACCGTGTGAGTGAGCCATAGGCTGAGGCTGGAGGACACTTCCTCAGGGGAGCGATTCTGATCTGGGTCAGATTCTTTAGCCTTGATCCACTGAAGAGGCCCATGTGGAATGTTCTGTAGGATCAGTTCACTTGACACGGTGTCCTGACTGTCGACTGACCTGAACCCTGGCCACCCTGGTGTTTTCCCCACTCGGACAAGCCACAATGTTCTGGGACGTTCCCCAGACCCAAACATGGACAGCTGCTGCTGACCCATGGGGGCTAACGCTGAGCTCAGAGCCACACCTTACAGGCTGGGTTACGTGTCGTTGTTAAGTGTGCTCATGACTCAGCTTGTTACTCAGCCGAACGGAGTATGCCACCAAGAAATCACACAGAGTTTTTTAAAACAACTTTACTGAGGTACAATTTATATTTCATGAAATTAAGTTCCTTTAAGTGTAAATGCAAGGACTTGTAGTACATGTACCGGGTTGTGCCGCCATCATCACAATCCAGCTTTAGAACATTTTTTTATCATTGGAGGGGTCGTTCATCTTCACGTGGAAAAGGCAAGAAAATTATTTTGGTATGGAAATCATTCCGTAATTACTTTTTCTGGAGTTAGTTCTGTGCTCCCAGCAGGAGGATCTCATTAATTAATTCCATCAGTATTTCCGGAGTGCCTGCCGGAGCCCGCAGCTGGGCTAGGTGCAAAGGGGGAGCGAGAAATGGTGGAGAGGGCAGTTTTCCTGTCGTCGACAAGCTTGTCCTGAAGACGCACCGTTCGGTGTAGCGTGTCTCAGGTGTGGATCTCAGCAGGCCGGGTGTTTGCTTTCCGCCCTGTGGCTCGTCACTGAGGACAAGGCAAGGGCCTTGCTTTTGCAATATGGACATATTGAAAATACTGGCCAAGCAGAAGGAGGGACATGTGCTCTCCAACATCTGCACACGGCTCTAGGCTTTGGCAAGCCTGAATGCAGGACCTGCAAAGAGAGGAGAGGAGGTGTGCTGTTTTCATTGCAAAGATTCCACTGGTGGAATTGGGGTGAGCAGGGAGGGTGCCTGGAGGAAGAAAAGAGCAGGATCAAAGTCAGGGCAGGGGGCTCAGGCGAATTCAGGGAGTAGTGGTGCATTTGGTCCCCTATAGCCTTCGGGGCACATTTGCATATGGTGGAGTGTTGTTTGCAGGCTTGGGCATGGGATAGGAGTGAGGAATTTGGGCTTAGTGGAGCAAACATGGAAGATGCCATTTTGTCTCCAAGGAGGGGCATAATTGTCCAGAGCTGGACTTGGGGCATAGTCTTGCATGTAGAGAGAGATGGGAAGCAGGTATGGCTCGGCAGGCTACTGGGGGGGCCCTAATATCAGGTGATGTGGACCTGACTTTGGCTGGGCCGGTGGGTTGAGGAAGGAAGAAGTGGATGGGAGAGAAGATTCTGTCAGGGGAGAGGAGAACATCTCCCTGTCCCAGCTGCTTCTCTACCTTGCCCACCTGCCTCTTGCACTTCAACTAACCCCTCACACTCCGCTTGTTCACAACCAGACCCGACAGCCCCTCCCCACACTGTCTTCTCCATGCTTTTCTCCCCTCCATTTCTCTATCCCATTCTTCTTGCCAGGTGGAAGGAGAGGAGCCAGAAGGCAGAACGCTACCTGCAGAAGGTAGTGCCATGGAAGGTAATGGTGAGAAATTTCCAGAGAGGGAAGTGCCAAATGCCAAAGACGGGCACTGAAGAAGGGCTGGGGACTCAGGGCTGGTAGTGGCCAGGCAAGCCAGGTGCCTCAGGTGCCGAACTTAAGGAGGCACACTTGGATGCCAACCCTGTACTCACATGGCCCCGAGGGTGTGGGCCCCCTTGAATTTTGCACTCTAAGTGCCTCCCTTACCTTACCTTAGTCCTGGACTAGGTTCCTGGAGAACACTGGTCTTTGGGAGGACACTGGTGATGTTGGACAAAGCATTGATTTTTCAGCGGGCTCAGGATAGAGTGTGGAACTGTTTCTTCAGAAGGAAGACTTCCATGGGAAGCTTCCTGAAGCTGTGTGAGGGCCTGCGTGTCTCTCTCCTCCCCACCCCCAAGACAGCCCCTTAGGGTCTCCACGGACTCTCTAGGGTTCCTGAAGCACAGTTTGAAGAGCACCGATCAACTCCAGCCCCACCTTACCACAGAAAGTTCTGAGACCCGTAGAAAGTTCTGAGATCCACAGAAATACATGACTTTCCCAGGCCACACAGGCAGGTGTGACATTAGAGGTCTCCCTGTACTTTCCTTTGGTTCATCATCTTCAGTTTTACATTCTCTTTTGACTCCCCCCAGTCTCCCCCTGCCTCCGTAAGAATTAGAAACAGTTGGTGCTGAAGGTCTCCAGATATTTGAAGACTGTAGTCTGAGAAGTCAATTTACTGAGTGCCCGCTACCTACCAAGCACTATTTTAAGGGGCTTTTACATTCGTTATTTTAATACTTTAAGAACCTTTCCGAGTACATGTCATCATCCCATTTACCTGACGAGGGGACCGAGGCTCAGAGAGAACAAGCACTTGCTTCAATCCGCAGAGTTACTGACAGGCGCTCGTGTGTCCAAAGCCTGTGTTCTTTCTCCACACCACGTCTTCCTTCAGTCGTTCAGACTGACCGAGTCTTGCTACTGGCCCTGGTTTTGGTGCTGCTCTAGTACAGACAAAGGAGACAGAATCCTGTGAAGCCCCACCCCACTTGTCCCCCTGCTCGCAAGGGGCCGTGGGCCGGCTCTTCATAAGGTCTCCTGTCACAGGGGTCTCTGGGCTGCCTGGGGTGGTCGCGGTGATTTCCGGCTGTTGTGGAGATGAAATCCATGGCCCCACTCACTCCCTAGCCAGCAAGTCACATGGGCTCCTTTCTCTGTGCCCCTGGGATTCTGGAACATTCCACCGACACGGCATTCAGGCAGTATAGGTAGTTTGTTCTGCAAGGAGCTTGACCACTCCCGACACTACCCGCCCCCCCCCCCCGAGATTTCCTCGCATTTCTTGGCATTTATCACCAGTAGTTTCCTTCGGCCCCCACCCCCCCAGCAGAGCTCTGATTCACTTCCATGAGTTAGCCCTGATAAAGGCGAGTTATTTTGGCCTCTTCTGCCCTCAGCCCCAGTGAGAATTTGGATCCAGTGCTTTCACTTGTCACTTCAGAATGTTTGCCAGAGTTTGCGGAAAAAGGCCTGTATTATTCATGTCCTTGCCAGGAACAGCCGCGCCCTGCCAGCTTGTCATGTGAGCCCACGGAGCTGCCCGGCTGCACGGCCCACAGCCCTCGGGGCCCGCTGGCTCAGGTGGGAAACGCGATCCACTCGGACAGAAACTGCAAACAGCCGAGGAGGGCAGAAAGCAACTTGGAAGGGACTGATTAGGGCCTCCCCTAGGAATTCACCGCAGCCCAGCGCGTGTCTGGGGGGGGCGGGGGGCTGATTCCATCCTGTGCTCCATGGGGCCCTTTCTATTTGAAGTCTTTTCGTCTGACGTCTCCCTCCTCCACGAGATAAAAGGAGGCCGTTAATCAGTTCAGTAATATCTAGAGGTCCCTCGTTCCTCACAGAGGACACCATGCTGGCCACTTGAAACAAACCCTCAGAACAGTCTTTGAGGTGGGGCGGCTCTCCATTTAATGGATGAGAAAACAGCCTGGGAGAGATCAAGTGCATAACCCGAGGTCATGCAGGCAGTAAGGGGTGGAGGGTGGGATCGGAACCCAGGTCTGTCAGGCTCCTTTCAGGACGCTGTGAGCCACCAGACACAAACTGACATCTCTCTGGCTCTCCTGCAGGTTACCCTTGCAGCCGGTCCCGACTGTGTCTCCTACCCTCCTCTCTTCCCATCACTCTGTAAACATGGAAATCCGATTTCTGGAGCTTGGTGTTCCCGTGGGGACTTGACTAGAGTTTAGGACCCGCCAGGTCAGCGGTTGGTGGACTGAAGGTCAGACCAGGGGTGAGGAGAGATGGTCTCTGGCACCTTCTCCTCTCTCAACTGAAATGGCTCCTCTTCACGCCCCATCAAAGCCCTTTTTAGGGCCAGGAGCTCAACACTGAGTTTAGAGAAAATCATGACATCCCTTGCTTGCTTAGGAAACCTCCACCAGTCCCAGTTTCTTGCAGGATGAATTGGGACTAGAAACACTTCGTCTGGAGCAGACGTTGAATCCCATTTCCCATCACTGCAGCCCTCATACCCTCACCCCTCATAGCTTCTCACCATTCCTTGACTACAATGGGCCCTCTTTCATGGCTAAGCCTTTGGACTACCATTCTCTCTGTTGGGTATGCCTTTTTCTGCCTGTTAAACTCCTATTCACCCTTCGGAACCCAGGAGGAACATTACTGACTCCTAATGGAGTTGGTACCACCCCAGCCTGTAGTTCTGAATGCCTTACATGGGTTTACACCCATCATTTTATGGGTCTTTCTCTTCCTCAAAGGCCCCAGGGGCAGGGGCTGGACCCTATTTATCTCTGTAGCACCTATATTTGGTGCATATTTGTGTGAACAAATGAATGGGGGCTCATTAATGAACTACGTGCTAATGTGTGAATCACAGGTGGCTCCACTTGAAGTACAAGGTCGCAGTGGGAGGGGATGGGCCAAGGCTCTGGTGCTATTGATGAGTTGACGGGTGAGCCAGGTGCTGTGCTAAGAGCACTATTGCAGATGAGCCCTGCAGCGGAGAGGGGGCCTCCCAGGGGGTGAAGAGACATCACCAGGCTTCCAAGTTGTGGAATGAAACACAGCCTACCCTGTTCCCCAGGCCAGCCTCTCGAACTGTACACCCAGCCTGCCTCCCAGGAGGGGAGCTCCCTAGGGCTGGGCTGGGTGCAGACCTGGAGCAGAAGTGGGGATTCTGGATGATCCCCCAAGGAAGAGGAATGGGGGTGGTACTCAGGAGAGGAGCAGAAGCAGAGGCAGGAGGAAGTCCAAGGCAAACTTTGTTTCCTTACTGTGATGCTGGGGGCATCTTGCTGGCCAGAGCTCCTGCCTGATGGCTGCTCCTGAGGATGCAGTATGAGCCGGGTCCAGGCAAGAATTTGGAGCCAGACCCGGATCTGTAGGTCATTCTGTGGCCCTAGGCCTCCCGCCTATTTAATCCCTCCTTCCCCTACTGCTGGCTGTAGGAACTTAGCCTTTACCCATGGTAAGATCTGAGTTTAAATCCTGGTCTCAGACACTTTAACTGCAGATTGTGTAGCACTGAGCAAAAATACTAGGGTTGCTGTTTTTATTTAATTTTTTATTTTTTATTTAATTTTTTAAAATTTATTTCCAGTATTGTTAACATACAGTGTTATTAGTTTCAGGTTTACAATATAGTGATTCAACAGTTGTCTACATGACTCAGTGCTCAACACGATCAGTGTACTCCTAATCCCCATCACCTATTTCTCCCATCCTCCCACCCACCTCTGCCCTGATAACCATCAGTTTGTTCCCTATAGTTAAGACTCTGTTTCTTGGTTTCTTTTTTCTTTGTTCATTTGTTCTGTTTCTTAAATTCCACACGTGAGTGAGGTCATATGATATTTGTCTTTCTCCGACTGACTTATTTCACTTAGTATTATACCCTCTAGGTCCATTAGGGATGCGATTTTACAGGGTTATTAGGACGAGTGGTGACGCCACAACGGGGAGGCTGTGTGCTAAGACATCTAATTTATTCCTCTGAATATCCTGCAGGTATATGCTCTTATCATTCCGAAATCACAGATCCTTAACTGAGGTTCAGAGAGGCTCCACAAGCTGCTCAAGGTCCCATAGTGAGGAAATGATAGAATCAGTGGACCCGGGTGTCCTACACCGATCCTACCTGATCTACTATGTCACCAGTCTCCAGTCTGCGAGATCCTAAGGATCACCTGGGGCTCTTGTTGAAGGCGTAGTTCCCAGGCTCTGTATCAGATTTTGATGCAGCCCGCTTTTTTGGGGGGGGGCGGGGTTGCGGCGGGGGAGCAGAATCTGTAATGAGTACCCAGGATGATGTTAGGATCTGGCAAGTTTAGGAAACATAGTAGTGTACTTTCCTGCCTGTAAGGTGTGCCACCTGGTTGGCCCTCGATACACATTGGCTGTGAGTATTATGACATGAATTGATGGAAAGGATATACTACTGTGAAGAGCTTCTCATCTTTTAAAAGCTCACTAGTCCTACAACTAGATCTTAAAGATAGAAGTTAAGGGAAGTAGATTCTGGATCAGGGAGTCTACATTCTAAACCTCTGAATTCCAAACCATCTGCAAATGGAATGAGCTGCCTTCAAAGGTCCCTATTCGTGTTCAAGCAATCGGTGACACCATGTGTCAAGTGTGCTGGTCGAGAGGTCCGCTCTTTGAGGACCCGGTGCCCGGTCAGCATCTGCCCTGTGCACGCGTGCACTGAGGAGTTGTTCCTGGCTTTGGCATGTTAATATTCCGGTGGAGGTTGGGTGGTGCAGCTATGCAAATTCAGGAAGGATCCCAACTCTGGGAGGGAAAGCAGGAAGGCAGGGATGGCAGAGGCCAGAGTGAGTAGGTACCTCGGGACCATCACTCCCTGCTTTGTGCCCCGGGAAACCTGTGCTCCAGTTTCCACTGTAGCTTCTGAGTCTCCAGACTCTCAGTCCCCTGCTGTGAGGGCACAGAATACTTCATTTTCCTTAGGGACTGATGGTGAACTGATGTCTATCTCTTCTCCATATGTCTGGGTCTTGCCTTTGTTTTTAAGTTCTTAAGGCCCATCTTGTGGGCATCTAAATTATAGAACATAGGGAATATTGTCCCATCAGAGCCTAGAGAAAAGCTTGACCTCTACCCTGTTTTCAACCTCAGCTTCGATGACAAAACTCAACAACTACTTTCCTAGAGACCAAGAGCATCTATAAGACCCTGCTAAAAGTTGATGGAAACTACCGAATAATTGCGTTGGATACTTTCATTTCTAAGAGCCATGGTAATAGCTTTGAACACTGGTTGTGTATTGGTGGTTTATATATCTTTTTTCATTTAATCCTTGCAGCAGCCCTGTGATATAGGTAACTCTGTCCCTGTTTTACAGATGAATAAGCAAGACTCAGAGAATTTAGCTGAGTTGCCCTAGGTGACAGAGTTAGTAAGCGATGGGCTGGGACTTCAGACCCATGTCTGTGTGACTCACAAATTAGAACTTACTATGCCTACACCATTTCTGTCTCATTGGAATGATAGGAAGATTAGCTTCTCTCCATGCGGAGGTAAGTTAGGGATTGGTTGCCCTCACTAGTAATAGAGCACAAAGCTCCATTCAGAGTGCCTCAAAGGGATGGCTGATCCCTGCGTTCGCATTTGAAGTCATCTCTAACCTTTATGAATGTGGATAACCATGACCTTCCTATAGTCATATCTTGGTGATGGCAACAGAGAGAGATTTCCGGTCCCTCATGACCCTCCGGGAGGCTCCATCCCTGCCGGGGTTGTTGGGGAGTGTGTGTGTGCACACTGCTGGGCTCTGGGGCAAGGATGTTGAGGGCCAGGAATCTGACTGCTCATGAGTGACGACAGCTGGAAGATGAAGTAGGAAGAAAGGAGCATGAGCTGTGTATCATTGAATCAACCTGGAGCTTGAGACAAGGGATACCAGTATTAACCTGGATAAGGAAACCATCTGAGCCCCCATCTCTGTTGGCCAAACACAAGGAAATTGCATTTCTAGTATATAGATCTGATGTGTTAGAGAAACAAAAATCCCCCAAGAGAGGTGAGGGAATTTGAGGGCTCTCTGCAACTCAAGCTCTGTTTTTCTTGAACAGATTGTACGTTTTGGCTCTACATCACATGCATACTCCTGTCAAGATGGAGGGTCTTCCACCACACTCCCCTTTTTGACTGCCTATTGGACATCTTTTCTTCCAGAAGCTTCTTTGGCCTCCATCTTTTTTTATTGTTATGTTAATCCCCATACATTACATCATTAGTTTTAGATGTAGTGTTCCATGATTCATTGTTTGTGCATAACACCCAGTGCTCCATGCAGAACGTGCCCTCCTCAATACCCATCACCAGGCTAACCCATCCTCCCACCCCCCTCCCCTCTAGAACCCTCAGTTTGTTTTTCAGAGTCCATCATCGCTCATGGTTCGTCTACCCCTCCGATTTCCCCCCCTTCATTCTTCCCCTCCTGCTATCTTCTTCTTCTTCTTCTTTTTTTTTCTTAACATATATTGCATTATTTGTTTCAGAGGTACAGATCTGAGATTCAACAGTCTTGCACAATTCACAGCGCTTACCAGAACACATACCCTCCCCAGTGTCCATCACCCAGTCACCCCATCCCTCCCACCCCACCCCCCACTCCAGCAACCCTCAGTTTGTTTCCTGAGATTAAGAATTCCTCATATCAGTGAGGTCATATGATACATGTCTTTCTCTGTTTGACTTATTTCGCTCAGCATAATACCCTCCAGTTCTATCCACGTCGTTGCAAATGGCAAGATCTCATTCCTTTTGATGGCTGCATAATATTCCATTGTATATATATACCACATCTTCTTTATCCATTCATCTGTCGATGGACATCTTGGCTCTTTCCACAGTTTGGCTATTGTGGACATTGCTGCTATAAACATCGGGGTGCATGTACCCTTTCGGATCCCTACTTTTGTATCTTTGGGGTAAATACCCAGTAGTGCAATTGCTGGATCATATGGTAGCTCTATTTTCAACTTTTTGAGGAACCTCCATACAGTTTTCCAGAGTGGCTGCACCAGCTTGCATTCCCACCAACAGTGTAGGAGGGTTCCCCTTTCTCTGCATCCCCGCCAACATCTGTCATTTCCTGACTTGTTAATTTTAGCCATTCTGACTGGTGTGAGGTGGTATCTCATTGAGGTTTTGATTTGGATTTCCCTGATGCCGAGCAATATTGAGCACTTTTTCATGTGTCTGTTGGCCATTTGGATGTCTTCTTTGGAAAAATGTCTGTTCATGTCTTCTGCCCATTTCTTGATTGGATTCTTTGTTCTTTGGGTGTTGAGTTTGATGAGTTCTTTATAGATTTTGGATACTAGCCCTTTATCTGATATGTCATTTGCAAATATCTTCTCCCATTCTGTCGGTTGTCTTTTGGTTTTGTTGACTGTTTCCTTTGCTGTGCAAAAGCTTTTTATCTTGATGAAGTCTCAATAGTGCATTTTTGCCCTTGCTTCCCTTGCCTTTGGCGATATTTCTAGGAAGATGTTGCTGCGGCTGAGGTCGAAGAGGTTGCTGCCTGTGTTCTCCTTTAGGATTTTGATGGCCTCCTGTCTCACATTGAGGTCTTTCAACCATTTTGAGTCTATTTTTGTGTGTGGTGTAAGGAAATGGTCCAGTTTCATTCTTCTGCATGTGGCTGTCCAATTTTCCCAACACCATTTGTTGAAGAGACTATCTTTTTTCCATTGGACATTCTTTCCTGCTTTGTCAAAGATTAGTTGACCATAGAGTTGAGGGTCCATTTCTGGGCTCTCTATTCTGTTCCATTGATCTATGTGTCTGTTTTTGGGCCAGTACCATACTGTCTTGATGATGACAGCTTTGTAATAGAGCTGGAAGTCCGGAATTGTGATGCCGCCAGCTTTGCTTTGGCCTCCATCTTGAGGTGTGTGCTCTCATGCACTGCCCCTTTGCTCTTCTGTTATCTCTCTGACCACTGACGAGGCCCCCAGTGACCAGCCTCACTTTCCCACCTTCTATTTAAAAACCCTGCTGCCGGGGTGCCTGGGTGGCTCAGTCGTTAAGCGTCTGCCTTCGGCTCAGGTCATGATCCCAGGGTCCTGGGATCGAGCCCTGCACCGGGCTCCCTGCTTGGCGGGAGGCCTGCTTCTCCTTCTCCCACTCCCCCTGCTTGTATTCCCTCTCTCGCTGTCTCTCTCTCTGTGTCAAATAAATAAATGAAATCTTAAAAAAATAAAAAATAAAAAAAATAAAAACCCTGCTCCCATCTTTCCTTTTTGAAGGCTTCTGGCTATAGCCAGCCATTCCAATAATAGTCTCTGTCTTCATTTCTAATCTAGCCAAGGTGGTGTCTTTTTCTTGGAGTGCCTTATGTAAATAAAGTCCATATTATACAGCTTGCCTTCTTATTATAGTGGTCTCCTTGAATTTATTCAGCCTCAGGTGTGCTAAGTTTGTCTCTCAAAACTCCTTACGGGCAGGGACTGTAGTTTATGGGGAGGTAGTGATGATTGTATTTTCATTTCAGTGTTTAGCAGGTAATAGCAGCCAATGAAATTGTTTTTTTTCATTTGATCAACTGATGTTTATTAGATACTTACCATGGTCTGTGCCCTGGACAGAAGGAACTAGGGATATGGAGCTAATTATGACTTAGTGGTTGAAATGCTTACAGTTTTAAGGGAAGAGAGACACAGAAGCAAACTAAAACTATATTTTAATTTGATTTGAGCTATAATTGAGGTTTAGTAAAATTTATTGGGAGCTCAGATGAGAAATAATGAGAAAAGAGAGATGGAGACAGATTTAAGAAGCATTTTGAGAATAGAAATAGAATGTTTAAGGGCTTGTTCTAGGGACAGTGAGGTACCAGGATGGGCAAGTGATCCGGGAGCACTTGGGGAGAGGAATGGGTTGAATAAGGGGTAAGAAAGAAGGAAAAGTCAAAGATCCTGGGCTTAGGGAGATAGTAAAACCTGGAGAGAGAGAGGAAGAGGGTTATAACTGCTAACGTATCTTGCGTGCTGATTACTGTGTGTGTGTGTTGTGTGGCAGGGGAGGGGGGCACTAGTTAACATGAATTGCCTTGTTTTTCACCCATAAAACCTCCGAAGAGGTAGGTACTTTCATTTTCTCCATTTTGCAGATGAGGAGACACGCTCAGAGCAGTTGAGTGGCTTGTTGAAGATCACACAGCTGAAAAGTGCTAGAGTCAGGTTTAAACCCAGGAACTCTTGCTTCAGAGTTAGGTGTTCTAACACCCTAGTTAGGTGTTCTAACACAACTCAACCAACTGCTCCAGAACCTCCAAAGGGCCCTCAGTGACCATCGCTCCCAAATTTATACCTCCAGCCTGGACCTTTCTCCTGCCCTCTGACTCTGCCTCGGGCTGCCTATTTGCATTCCACTTGATGGTCTGATCTCAAACTCAGGATACCCCACACTGAACTTCTGCTCTTCCCTTCTCTCCCCTTTTCTACTCAGAGTAATACCATCCTTCCAGCTGCTTCTGCCCCAAACCTTGGCATCACCCTTGACCTTTCTCTCACACCCACATCAAATCCATCAGACTTGAGTTTCAGAGCACACCTGAAATATATTCCTTCTCACCACCTCCACTGCAACTTTCTGCTCCAAGCTATGGGCATCTGGTACTGGGATCTCTCCAGGGATCTCCTGATGGTCTGCCTGCTTTTACCTTTGACCCCTCTCCCTATCCCCACATGGCAGCCTGAGCAGTCCTGGCAACATGGAGTCAGATTAGATTGCTTTTTTTGCCAAACCCTTGCAGTGCCTCTCACTTTTACTTAGAATAACAGCCACAGTCCTTAGCATGACCTGTAAGGCACTAGCTGATCTCTTCCACACCCCCCCACCCCCGACCCAGTTGTCTCTGTCCCTCTGGGATCCCCTCCTTCTGTCCCCTTCCCCTTGTACCTAGTCTTCTGGCCAGTACACACCCATGCACTCCTGCCTTGGGGCTCTGCTTCAAATGATCTTCCTGAGATACTGAGGGGCTCACTCCTTCACTACCTGTAATTCTTTGCTGGAATGTTCTCTTCTCAATGAGGCCTACTCTGACCTTTTTAAAATGGAAACTTGCCTTAGCCCCACACTTCTGATCCTCCCGTTCCCATGCCCTGCTCTGCTTCGTTTCCCATAGCACTTAGTATCCTTTAAGATACTAAATAATTTATTGCATTTATGGTTTTTTTTGGTGTTTCACTCTGCCCTCTAAGGGCAGTGATCTTCATCTGGTTTATTCACTGCTGTGTCCTAAGGCACTAAGATTTTTGCTGAGGACATAGTGGCTCATGCATTTAAGAAAATGAGTAACTGTAGAGTGCAAAGATTCTGTGCAGGTGTTCAGTTAAAAATGGTTTTTAAAAGATGTGGTCTGGAGTCCGAGGGTGATGCCAGAGGGGGATGGCCACATGGATGCAGGAATCATCTGTGTGTAAGGGGGTATAGAGTGAGTGGAGCCCCTACTGAAGCTGGATCCCTGGGGATGTGGGCATTTCAGGGCTGCTCTGGAAGCTGCTCACCAGAGGAGGCTGAGATGGAAAGGGAGGAGAGAAATGGGAAGTATGCCTGTTAGACTTTAGAAGGAGGAAGTTTGAAGAAGGAGACCCGGAGAGGCCTCACAAGGTAGGCACTGGAGAGGAACCTTCAGATTTCACAATTAGAAATGCAGTTTCAGTGGAATGATGTGCACCAAGTTCAATTATTTGAGCAACAAGTGGAAAGTGGGGAAGTGTAAGTAACTCAGAAAGCCCTGCTATGAGGAAGGAGAGATTAGGTGGCTGTTTGAGGTAGCGATTTGTTTGAAGGACTTGTTTTTAGCTGCAAAACACAATCTTTGGGGTGTGGGTGGGTGAGTGAGTGAGGAAGTGACACACAGTAAGCTAATAATATCCAGACTGACAGACAGAACATAGTGCAAATTGTATCTTATCCTTGCCAAGGAGCTGTTACTCAATCCAGCCCCCCAGCATCCTGCCTGGGCCACAGTGGGTCCACAGTAAATATTCATTGAATTCAATATGAACTACTGTAGACCTTACTGACCAGTCCCTGTATCAGCAGCAACAACAACAAAATAACAAGAATGTCTAATGTAGGGAGATTGCTTTTTGACCCACTGACTGTTGGCTTGTGGCATTTCTCTCCCCGAAGCTACACCCTCCTTAGCACTTTGAGCAGCTCTCTTTGGTTATATGTTGGGTTCCTTTACGGCTCAGGTGCCATGTTTTTAAGAGGTAAATCTTCAGGTGACTCATTTGAGTAACGAGAATGACAAGTTAGTAAGCAGTTCCACATGGATGTAAAGGATATGATGGTGCCTTCGTCCGTTCAGGCTGCTGTAACCAAATACCAGACTGGGTGTCTTGAACAACAGAAACTTATTTTTCACAGCTCTGGAGGCTGTCAAGGTGCCAGCATGGTGACATTCCAGTGAGAGCTCACTTCCTGGTTTGGAGCTGGCGCCTTCTCACCATGTTCTCGCATGGTGGAAGGGGCACTGGAGCTCTCTGGGGGCCTCTTTTATAAGAGCATTAATCCCATTCATGAAGGCTCCACCCTCGTGACCTCGTGGCCTCCTAATACTTACGCCTCTGGGGGTTAAGATTTCAACATATGAATTTGAGTGTGGAGGGGAGGTGGACTCAAACACTCAGACCAAAGCTGATGGTAATGCCCGGGAAATAAGAGGAACAAAAGGATTGACCAGGGGTGGCAAAAAGATCTGTGGACTGTTGGTCAGAGCCTGGCATCGAACGAGCTTCATCTCACACCAAGTTGTGCTGCCTCTCTGGGAGTTGGATTTCAGTGTTCTGAGCTTGCTTCCTTTGGATTTCATAAAAAGAATAGTGTCAGGAAAGGAACCATGACTTGAAATATATCCAGAACCAAAGTCTTTCTTCTTTTTTTTTTTTATGATTAACAAATTTTATTTTATTTTATTTTATTTTATTTTATTTTATTTTATTTTATTTTATTTTTAATTTTATTATGTTATGTTAGTCACCATACATTACATCATTAGTTTTTGATGTAGTGATCCACGATCCATTGTTTTCGTATAACACCCAGTGCTCCATGCAGTACGTGCCCTCCTTAATACCCATCACCGGGCTAACCCATCCCCCCACCTTCCCCCCTAAAACCCTCAGTTTGTTTCTCAGAGTCCATAGTCTCTCATGGTTCATCTCCCCCTCCGATTTCCCCCCTTCATCTTTCCCTTCCTTCATAAGTGAAACCATATGATAATTGACTTTCTCTGCTTGACTTATTTCACTTAGCATAATCTCCTTCAGTCCCATCCATGTTGATGTAAAAGTTGGGTATTCATCTTTTCTGACGGCTGAGTAATATTCCATTGTATACATGGACCACATCTTCTTTATCCATTCATCTGTTGAAGGGCATCTCGGCTCTTTCCACAGTTTGGCTATTGTGGATATTGCTGCTATGAACATTGGGGTGCATATGGCCCTTCTTTTCACTACATCTGTGTCTTTGGGGTAAATACCCAAAAGTGCAATTGCTGGGTCATAGGGTAGCTCTATTTTTAAATTTTTGAGGAATCTCCACACTGTTTTCCAAAGTGGCTGTACCAACTTGCATTCCCACCAACAGTGTAAGAGAGTTCCCCTTTCTCCACGACCTCTCCAACATTTGTTGTTTCTTTCCCTGTCCAAGTTTGCCATTCTAACTGGTGGAAGGTGGTATCTCAGTGTGGTTTTGATTTGGATTTCCCTGATGGCTAATGATGATGAACATTTTTTCATGTGTCCAGAACCAAAGTCTTTCTTCTTCTTCTTCTTTTTTTTTTTGCCTTTTAAAAATGTGACATGCAAAGCATGCTGGCTTAATTCCCTAGTGGTGGCAAATGACCTAAAGTTCAGAGATGTCCTGGGAGAGAGGAGAACGATTTGGCTCCTCTTTAACTTCTATCTTCTCTGAAAAGAGACAGATTGGCAGGCTGCATAGGAAAGAATGAAAGAAAGAAAAAAATCCCTACTATTTATTAAATATCCTACGTGCCTGGAGCTATGCTAGCCCCATGTGCACCTTACATCCATCCTCATTAGATGAAGGGCATTAAATCATTATTTTTCATAACCTACCCAAGGTCTCACAGCCAACAAAGGGAAGAGAGGATAGAACAAGCCCCAGGGAAAGAAAATTGAAGCCTGTGGCTAAAAAGAGACCAATGTAAGAAATGTAGCAGCTTGAAGTCAGCCAGAGTCCCTAGTGCCCAGCCCAGTGTCTTATTCTCAGGAAAATCTTGAGAAATACTTAGCAAAGGGGTGATGAGTCGACTGAATGAATTACCAGGGCCCTGAGAAAACTCATAAATATTTTTGCTGAAGTGCTATTGGAAGTCTTCATTGTCTTCTAGAGAATGGGAAAAATTAAGGGAGAGAGAAATAGAATTTAAATTTTCAAAAGGCATAATTTTGAACCATGAGCATCAGGCAATAATTGAAATGTTCTATGTACATGCATAGCATATGGTAGTACTTGATAAGTGAAAACTATGATATTTAAGGAAATTGTTAATTATTAAATAAATTTAGCCCTCTGCTTCTTCTCACTCTGAGACATGAGGCATGGAGTTCCACGACTTTAGACTTTTCAATTTGGGGCTCATATTGGAAAGCACTGTAGCTTCTCTCTATCTATAATGTCTTGTTACAAAAGATAATATCTTTCCCAGTTGGCAGTCCTGCACAACCTCTTGTACTTTAGTTTAGCTGTTCTTTGTAGTGTCTGCACCATGAAACTTGTGTATGGTCCCGTAACCTACCTTTTAAAGGCCATCCCAAGTATCCCCTCAAGGGCAGACATGTGAGATCATATCAAAAGACATGTTGATTATGATGATAGTTAACTTAGAACTCTTCTATCCGACAATAAGCATCTTTGTATCCTCAAAAACTGGGGGTTTATATTCTCAGGAACAAGATGGAAGATGTGGATTGCATGATGTTTCAGTTGGCTCAGATGTACTGTTTCTATGGCTATCGCTAACGAATGCTAATTGATATCAGGAGGATAGTGCCTGTCTTCAACTCTAACCCATGATTTAGAGGAATACATAGAGAGGGCTTGCTGATTTATTGATGATTTATAGCCATCATTTGTGGTAGCAAATGTTGTATGTGCTGTGGTCAAAGTTCTGGATAAGCTTCACAGGCTAGGAGAGTGTAGAAAGTGTAGAAAGAAAGAAGGCACCAGGGTAAATGGAGGATCGTGTGTGAGCTCCAAATACCGATGGCACAAGTAAGGCAGCCCAGCTGGGTGTAGCTGGAGAGGAGGACTTGGAAAAAGGCTAATGAGCTTGATTTCAGTGGCGCTCAACTGAGGGTCATTAGCATGAGACTGCTAAAAACTAACTAGAAATTCTTAATATTTGCATTTTAGAGGTGTAGTCAGTTTCCTCTTCTATACTAGTCAGGCCACACCTGGAAACTGTGTTTAGTTCTGTTCAGGGTGATGTGGACAAAAGAGAGTGGGCCCCGAGGCGGGTAAGTGGAAAGGTTCAGAGTTCAGAGGCCGTATCATTGAAGGAATGGTTCAAAGGAGAATCTTTAGCCTGAACAAGAGAAAGTTTAGGGGAGTATAAAAGTCTTAAAGGATTTCCCTGTGAAAAAAAGAACAGATGTGTGTTTTCCTCTAGAGAATAGAATTAGAACAAGCAGGTGGAAGGTAAGAGGTGTGGGGAGGAGTGCAGCCCAATGTAAGTAAAAAGTTTTTCAGAATTAATATTTGGCTGTCTGTGGCTGGGCTGCCTTGGAAGAAGAGATTTTCAGAATTACAAGTATGAAAGAAGATGCTGGCTGGCCAGCCATTTTTTTTGCTATTGAGGGGGGAGTTCGTTCATTAGGGGGCAGGTTGACCACCTGACTGTCCACTGAGGTCATTTTTAACTGTGATGTTGTGCTGTGGGCCACAGAGAACATTGAGGCCCCATACGCTGTGTTCGTAACAGTGTTGGTGATTTGATAGGAGGATGCAGTGTAGAACCCTTGAGCCTTTGATGAAGAGCTAATGACCGAAATCTTCCTGTATGTATTTGACTTTCTCTGTGATGAATAAAAATTAGAACCCCAAAGTGCCCATCGGGTAGTATTTACTATTTGAAAAATAGTAGCATGACTGCAGGGCACTTGAATTTGAGCATCTTCCCTCACGGGATCTCAGGGACCGTCAGGACCTCCTGGATGTCCTTCCAGCACTGTTCCAGCTGTCCACATCCTACACATCCTTCCAGGTCCAACCTTATTTCTTCATAGGAAACTTTCCCTTCTCTACCCTTATTTGTAGGGGTGATCTTTCTTCTTGTGCTGCAAACATGGGCTTTGGAGTTGGGTTTGAATTCTAGCCTTGTTCTAGCTGCATGCATGACCTTGGGCAAGGGGCTTAGCTCTTCCTGTAAAGATACTCATCTATAAAGGTAGGTGACTTGAATTTACCTTGCAGGGTCATAATGTTAATTGGAGAGAGACAAACTGCGTTACAAAGCACCTGGCACATAATTCACGTTTGGTCAGTGGTGTTGATATTTAGGATGATGTATTTTTTTTTTTTTTTAAAGATTTCTTTATTTATTTGAGAGAGAAAGAGAAAGAGTGGGGGGGGAGGGGCAAAGGGAGAGAGAGAGAGAGAATCTCAAGCAGGCTCCACACTGAGCCTGGAACCCAACATGGGGCTCTATTCCAGGACCCTGAGATCATGACCTGAGCTGAAATCGAGTCAGTCACCCAGCCCACTGAGCCATCCCAGCACCCCTATAATGATGTATTGTTTGGCATCAGGACTGACCACTGTATTCAACTACCCTGTGAGTGGCTACTTGGAATGAAGAACCAAGTCCCTCTCTCTTAAACCATTGCAATCCTTTCCCACAGCTTGGTGTTTCCTGCTTTCCTCTAAAAATTCTAATAATACACACCAGGTCCTGACTTTATCTGGAACCAGCTGACTCAGGTACTTGACCCAATGAGTTCTCCATCACTTCCTGTCATGGTTGCCTGCCTCCCCACCTTCTCTGCCCCTGCTTTTAGGTCATCTGCAAAGAGCTGGACAGAGTTTCACAGTATTGGTATGAACCTTCATGCCAGGCTCCTACCCTATGCACCTAGTGGTAACTGACTAATTCTCTCTCTTTTTTTTTTTTCGTGTGATCTAGACCTTTCCATCGAAACTGTTAGTTTATAGTATGGGAGAGGCAGGTAGGATCTAGTTGGTTGCCCTTTCGTGGACTTGTTTTGATTTGGCTTTTCAGTCAGGTCAGGCCTTTATTTCTCTTGGGTGGAGTGTGATTCTCCTATAGGTACCTCATTCACAGTTATGCACTCAAAGTATGTAGAAGTCATTGCCTAGGACCCAGTCTGGACCTAGCAGTGTGGTAGAAAAGTCTCAAATGGTTTCTGTGCTCTGGAAGGTCACACCCGAGCAGAGAAGATGGATATAGAAGCCGTTGAGAGGGGTGCTGTGGGGACACAAGGGAGGGGCTCCTAACTCAGACTGGGGGTCAGGGAGACTTTGGCACCTGTACTAAATTCCCTCATATTCAACATGCTCTTTACATCAGACTTACTGGTTCTTCTCACATGTTAAGTCGAAGAACACCTGCGACTCCTCCCTGGGTGGCCTGATAGAGACCTCCTCAGGCCTCCCCAGGCCTCCTCAGTCTTCCTCTTCTCACCTATGAAGGTGTGTGTTCTTGTGACCGGGGTCCCTTAGAAGCATGAGTTACTTGCCTGATGGCCTCATCCCATACTGGGCAGGGGTATGAGCTGCCCTGATGCCTTCTGTGATGATCCATATTCATCTTACTGCTTTTGCTCCCATGATTCCACTGCTCCCAGGGTTGGGGGTTTATGGGCAGAGTTTATGAGTTTATGGGCAGAAATGAGTTCCACTGAGTCATAGAGCTTGGCCTCTGCTTGCAATAGAAGCCAGAGGGGGCTTCCATACCCGGCCACCTCCCCTCCCTTCTGAAGATAGAGGGTGGCCTGCCCGTGCTCTTTTAGGATATCAGTGGTTCCCACCCTTTGAGAGGCCTTGTGGGTATCATTCTATCATCTCCCTCATCTCCAGCTGACCCCTGACATGGCCACATCAATTCTGAGGGCAGGAATCTAGTTCCTCAAATAGCCTTTCGGAATCTGTCATGACACCTGAGAACAGTTTCAGTATTCAACCATAAATATCTTTTAACATGGTAAATATAGTACCTGACCACGATTGGAAAACCCCACAACAAATATTTGGGGCCTACTTTTGTGAAAATATAAAGGCAAATTAGACATGTTCCTTGCCCTTAAGGCACCCCCAGTCCACTATTATTCTCTGTTGGATGATTCTCATTGCTGGTCAGCACTTGTGAGATCTATCCTTTACTAACCTCTCCAAAACCACCCGTCCCTCTAATCTCTTGAGGATGGCAAAGGATAGGCTCCTGTGATAGCAGATGGCTGTTTGAGCCCATACCCACTCCCCATGATGCCTGGAGCTACCTATTGGTTGGGACTCTGACTTGGGTGTCCATGTGCCCCACAACCCTTAGCCTGGGATGGGCATCTCCCTTTGTAGGCACTTGATAAACTGTTGCATGAAGAATTGCAGTAGCAAGTTCATAAAGGGATCTATTCTGGGGTCAAACTCCCTGTGGGGTGACTAAGTCACTGCGTGGCTGGCCTTTGGACAGAGCATGTCCTTTGTCAGTTCACTTTCATGAATGGCCAGTCTGACTCAGTTATTAAGTTGCCATGACAACCCAATGGATTTGAAGTTTAAAGAAAAAAAAAATTGTCATAAGAGACATCTTCTTTTGAGGTAGGGGGGATTCTGGGATCACCTGAATTTCTATCATTCCAAACAAAAGAGTTATTTCCTGTTCTGTTCTCTTCAGTGTGTCAGATGGATCCAAGGGAAGACATAATGGCAACCAAAGAAATCGGAAGTGAGACTAAACAGGGCCGTAAATGTGCAGAAGTCATCTCATGGATCACAGAGTGCGTTTTCTCGGCTTTTCAGTTTGACAACAGGATTTTGTTTCTGTTTTTGTTTTTTCCTTTTAAAACGTTTTAGAAAATAAAGGGGTCTAGTTAAAGAGCTGTGCTCAAAGGCCTCATGTGCGTGCAGGGGTATCGCCGTGCTAGAAAGGGCTAGGCTTGGGAGCAGGACTTGAATCTTGGTTATGTCCCCTTTTAGCTGTGTGGCCTTTGGGAAATCACTCACTTACTCTGAGCTTCAGCTTCCTCACCTGTAAAATAACCCACAGAGTTTTTCAGAAGACTGAAGATAAAATGGAGAGCACCTAGTGTAGAATGGGGCTTCAGTGATACATAATGATGATCGTGACATGAATCACAATAATGGAGTGCGAGGCTCTCTGCTTGCCATGTGGCTACATATAGGAAGACATGGCTATGCCGCCTCCCCAAGGGCTGTCTGTGTCACCTGAACACGGCATGCTTCTTACTGTCCCTATATTTCTATGTGTTCAGAGGTGATTATCTTCTTTTCCTAAGTAGTGACCCTGACACCAGAAGCAACCTCAGAGAAGCAAAATACAAGCATGTCAGTGTAACTGTATCCACTCAGCACATTTTTAAAAAGGGAGAGAGTCAGAAAGAAAGAATAATTGAAATCGTGCCCACTGTTCTGATAGCCACTCAGTCATATGGATCTAAGGCCCGTACAAGGGCAGGGCGGGAGCCGTGAATCCGACTTTCCCTTGGTCTCCGTAGAGTGAGCATCTTTGTACAGGGTCTGATCCCAGTGTTTGTCTTTCTCATGCTACATGGAGCTAAACTCAAGATAATTACTTCTGTTACCCAGAGAAAAAAATTGTCATCTGCTCCGGGACAGGATGATAACCCTGCTGTGTTGTTAGGTTCACTGGATGAACTTCTGTGTGAGCACTTGGGGTTGTATAAGCAGTGTTTTGTTATAACCATGTGTTTTATTTTATGGGTGATTCAAAGTAAGAGGACTTTTCTTTCTTTTTCTTTTTTTAAAGATTTTATTTATTTATTTGAGAGAGAGAATGAGAGAGAGAGAGCGCACACAAGAGGGGGGAGCGGGAGAGGGAGAAGCAGGCCTCCTGCTGAGCGGGGAGCCTGATGCGGGACTCGATCCCAGGACTTCAGGATCATGACCTGAGCCGAAGGCAGTCGCTTAACCAACTGAGCCACCCAGGCACCCGTAAGAGGACTTTTCATTTAACTTTCATTTACTGCATGTGATTATCCACACAAAATAAGATCTTATTTTACCTGACTTCTAATTCAGCTCTTGATTTTTTCATTTTATCTGTATAAATACATGTTTCAGTGTATGTTTAAAAGATCCCTTGGGATTCTTTTGGGGCGTCTGGCTGGCTCAGTAGGTAGAGCCTGCGACTCTTGATCTCAGGGTCATGAGTTTGAGCCCCGTGTTAGGTGTAGAGATTACTTAAAAAAAAAAAAGCAGTTTGTTTATTCAAATCAGGATCCAAATACAGTCCTTACATTGCAATAGGTTGATATGATTTTTTAAATTCCTAAAATGCTTGTAATCAGTAGTTTCCTGAGGGAGGAGGATTTAGGGCCTGGCACTGATTTTGTAACTAGCCGTTAGTAAGGTGTGGCCCCACCATCCATACAAGCAGAAGGGAACACTGAGGCCACCTCCTCATGGGCCTTATCTCCTCTCATTGCTCAACCGTTCCCTCTTCGAATCACCTGCTTCCTGATCTTTTGTCTTTTTATTCTTGAATGAAAATATGATCATTTGAGATTATTTTCTTCTTGAAATATTTGAATACCAAACTGACATAGAGAAGCCCACCCTGCCCCCCCACAGGATGGTGTAGGTTTGTGCCTTTCACACTTGTTGGCTCTGGGAGGAGGTGGGTAGAGCGTAGATGGTAAGGAGGTATATTTCCTGGCTAAAAATAGGAACAGGATGTTTTGAGCCAGGGTCTTTTGCTTTCACAAGCCTCAGTGCACAAAGCTGAAGTTTATGCTATTGCCACAGGTGGTGATTCAGCCCGTAATGGCAGATTACATACGTCCCTGGGTGGCCTGTGGGGCGAGCTGGGAGAAGCTGAAGTAGCAAAGTCAGAAAGGCGATCGTGTTCCATGTGCTGAAAGGACCTCTTCACCCGGGGACCTCTCATGATAAGATTTATATTGTTAGGTGGCCCATTGTACATCATATGCCGATGTTTACTTTGGATTAAATGCCATAGCCTTCCGTGCTCATTCATGCTTTCAGCCCCTTCTGTTTTGCGCATGTCAGGAAGAGTCCTTCCTGTTGGCCATTTCCTACATCTGCCCGCCACCATGCTTCTCTGTTTCTCCCCAGTAAGGGGCACCCTGCTCTTGGTCCCCGGTGCACTTATACTTACTCGATTCCTGCATTACAAGCACGGTCCATGTTGTATTGTCAGGTTTCCTGCAAGGCCATCCCCACCACCACACTTAATGCCTGGTACACAGGGCACACTCCGTTTGTGTGGTCGTTTGAGGGGGTCTGCCTGTTCGCACTCTGCTTTGGTTATGCTGGGGGACTTGTGAGAAGGAGGAGGCGGGTTCTTGGGGAGACTTGTTTTTAGAGACAGGAGACATGGAAAATGGTAAAGTGATAGTATAAAATGGAAGGCAGAGAATACCAGAGGAGGCAGGCTGGGCTGCCCCACCTCCTCCCTGCTGTGCAGATTATACTCCTTAATCCTGACCTCTCTAGTCCTTGACAGTTTATCTAGCGCCTTCCATGCATTCTCTCATGCCGTGAACATGATATCATTACCCTCCGTTTTGTAAATGACAAAACTGTGGCCCTGTGGAGTGAAATGGCATGCTAAGGGCTACTTAATTAGTAATGGTAGAGCCAGGACTGGAGCTCAGTTTTCTGATACTAAAGCTAGTTTCCTTTCTACTTTTTGTCACCTGTCTCAGGTTGGTAACCTGGAGCCTGGGAAGGAGAAAGGACTCAACCTGGAACCACAGATGCGACAAATGACTTTAGACGATGCTGGGCATGAGCCTCTGTGTGGCCAGTGAATGGGGAGGAGAAGTAGAGAAAGGACTAACATCGAACAGTTACCATGTTCAGTGGAAATAGAGAGCAAGCCACAAATGTGGGCCACATATGTAATTTTAAATTGGGTAATAGTCACACTACAAAAGTAAAAATAAAAGATGAAGTTTACTTTAATATATTTTATTTAACTCAATATCTACAAAATATTATTTACTTTATTATGCAACCGACATAAAAGTTATCAATCCAACACTCTTACATTCTGTTTCTCCGTAGAGTTCACATGTCCGACGCATCTCAGTATGGCTTAGTCACCTGCTAGGGCTCCCATAGCACGTGTGACTGGTGACTCCTGTACCAGGCGAAGTTGTGTTTTACGTATTTCATATATTACAACAATTACAGTACCGCCTAAGGGCTGAGGAAATGAGCCCAGAGAGGTTACGTAACTTGCCTGGGGTCACAAAGCTGGAAAGTGAGAGCTGGGCTGTGACCCAGGTCTGTCCCTCCTCTTCCCCCTGTGCTTGATCTGAGCCTGAAGGATGATGGAATTGAATAGGTGGAAATGAGCAATGGCCTTGATGTGGTGATATTACCCCTGAGGGTTTGCCTTGCTGCTGGTGTTGATAGTATTGTGTGCGGTGGACAAGGGGGGGCGGTGGACAAGGGGGGGTGAGGGTGGGGGGGTGGGCCAGAGCAGGGGTAGCCAATTTCCAAACCATTGTTAGACTTGCTTCTGAGGAGGTGGCTGAGGGGTCACAGGAGAGTAAAGGGAACGGTCGTCTTCAAACGCAAAGAGCAGAAGTTGAGGGACTCCTTTCCCTACATGGCGAGCCTGTTATGGGAAGGCTCAGGTTGTAACTCGCAGAGAGAGCTCAGGAGGGCCAGGTTGTGAAGTGCCAAGCAAATGTGTTTGCCCTCCCTGGGCTAAGGCAGGAGAGCCTGTGTTTTATCTGAGTTCTGCGCCTTTCCTGGAAGACTACGATAGTCTAACGGAGGGGACACTGGGTTAGGAGGGCCAGATGCCTGCCTTGTGGGCAATCAAGTGGGTTCTAAGTTTGTTTTTCTTGTTTTAGCCACAAACATTACAACAGCAGTAATGACACAGTTTTTAATTCCTGACATTCTGGCATATTAGTGTTCATTTCACAGTGTTCCCTTGCCATCATCCATTTTTCCATTTGTGGGGAAAAAAAAAAGGTTTTTACTATAATTATAATTTTAGCGTGGATGGAGTTTATTTTGTTTCTCCCTTTACCATAAACATTTTTCTATCTTTATAATATGTGTGGTATGTTAATGGCCTCAGAGGATATCACTGAATTCTATGTATAATTTGCCTGTTTCTATGGCTGGATATTGAGATTGTTACAAAATTGACATATTTAATGCTCTAGCGTGCAACCTCATGCCTAGGTTTCTTTTCTATCTTTTGTAATTAGATTATAAAATCTGATCACTAAGATTTATAAATATATTTATGAATTATTTTAATTCCTTTAAATATAATTTAATTACATTTAAATGTAATATAATTAAATATAATTGTGCTTATAAATAATAATTATAATTATAAATTTAAAACTTCCTTTAAAAATTTATTTATTCATTCATTTATTTATTTATTTGCGAGAGAGAGAGAGTTCGAGTACAAGCAGGAGGGGCAGAAGGGAGGGAGAGAGAGAATCCCAAGCAGACTCACGCTAAGCTTGGAGCCCTACACAGGGCTTGATCCCATGACCCTGAGATCATGATGTGAGCTGAAACCAAGAGTCAGACCCTTAACCGACTGTACCACCCAGGTGCCCCTAAAACTATTTCTTTACAATAAATAACCCAGCATTTGAATTCTAGGCCAGCAAGCTACAAACATTTTAAAATGTGTTGGTTGTTCTGAAATATTGCTTCTGTCTTTTTTCCTGCTAGTTTTATTGAGATATATTTGACAGACAGCACCGTACAAGTTCAAGGTGGACAGCACGTTTCCACTTTCCCAGCAAGTGTTACATGAGCTCACCATTTTTGCCACAAAATCACGAGCACTGAGTATGAAAATTTCTTCAAAGTTTTGCTAAATTTAACAAAGGTAGACACGTGCCAAGTGTTGGTGTGTCCTGACTTCCTCACATGCCTCTGGGAACACCACTGACATCACTGTCCAGAGGGATAGGCGAGGCCACCATCAGTGCTGGGGGGCCTTCCTCGAGGTCGGTTGGTGAAACAGTGTTCCTTTGTGGACTGATGGTGAGGGCCAAGCCCCAGTACCCACCACCTTCACGTCAGGACACAGCACTCCCCAAAATTCAGCCTCAGTTTCCCAGAAGGGAACAAAAAGAGAATGGAGCTCCATCCTGAACTGGATGTAGCCCACAGCAAAGGGCTGACCTTCCTGTCTCCCTCCACACCTCCTACCGCACATGCATGTGTCGCGGGCTTTGGAGGCAGAGAGATGTGTGGGGGTGGGCATGTTATTTAATCTCTCATTGACTCATTTTTCATCTAAAATGGGGACAACGGTAGTCTCCCTATAAGGTTGCCAGGAAGGTGAAATGTGTTAATCCTTGAGAAGAACTAAGAGCAGTGCTTGGCACATAATTAGTACTCAATGAAGCTTGTAAATGTGGGTTCGAATCTCAGTCCCAACACTTTCTAGATGCCTACTTTGGGCAAATCCCTTAACCTTTCTGTTCTTGAGCTGCTTGCTCTGTAAAATGGGATGATAGAACCTGCCTCACAGAGGTGTTCGGGAGTTTTAGTGAGAGGACGTATAGCACAGAGCTCGGCACATGAAAGCCCCTGCCTCAAGGGAGCCCAAAGAAAAACATTGTTTTTTAAATTTTCATTTTCTACTCTGCAGAAGGGAGAGCTTTATCCTCTTATACTGGTCTGTGGTAGTGAGCTCTTAGATTTTGACCGCGTTTGTTGTTATGGTGCATTTTTATGTCTACGTTGTAGGTAGGAGCAAAGCAACATTTCACGTGCCTGAAGCTTTTAACAGGTTTTAATAAAATCTTGTTTTTAAGGTTAGCAAGTACGTAATTTCACAAAGAGAGGGGGACACTTCATATACTTATTAATTTAGTGGCTTCTCCTCACAGTTGGCATCAAAAGAAGCTGTCAGGTTTATGGAAGCTACCAAGTATTTCATTACGCTCAGATGAAATTTGTCTGAATGAAAAAGTAAAAGGCACATTCTTTAGGAAATGCAAAGGAATGACCAAAGGGGCACTTGAGCACAGCCCACCCATCCCCTGCTCCTGTCTGGCCAATTCCTCCTTATCTTCCTGTTTGACTTGAGATGTCTCCCCCAGGCAACCTCCCTGAGCCATCCGGACTGGGTGACTGGACTCCCCTCACGGTAGCCTGCTGGGCAGCTCTGATTCTTTCTTACCTGTCTTTCTCCCTCGGAGGCAGAGACCTGCTATAGTCACCCTTGTATTGTTGTTATCCTTGTTATCTAGCACTGAGCCTGAGTCACCGTTGGATCCTTATTTCCTGGTACTGGGCCTGAGTCCCTGTTGGATCCATGTCACCTACCACTGGGCCCGAACAGCGTAGCACTCTGTAAGTATTTGTTGGCTGAATGGATGAACTTGCAAACATCTGCCCGTGATGCTAGAAGGTGTGTGTATGACAATGGCAGGTGGATTTGCAAAGTAGGGTAAGCGGAAGGCTAAGTGCCATTTTCTGCTTGGGCAGAGGACAAATGAATGCAGTAGTGTTTGTTTGGAAAAACCTAGGACTTCCCTTTGCTTATGCGGCCTTAAACCTTGTGAAGCACTGGTTTGTTCCTTCATCCCAGCTATTTCTCATTCCTAAGCAGCCTCTTCCTTTCACCATCTTACCAGTTCCCATCTGTGCCATCGACCTGTGCCAAAGATTTGGGGTGAGGCTACTTCTGTGGTGTGTTCATGTCCAATTTGTTAGCCTTCCTGTTTCTTGGGCAAAATCTGAACTCTGGGCATATCACAGAAAGGATGAATGTTTCCTTCTTCAGTCCTCATGCCCTGTGAGTTAGAGAAGAGCCAGAGCGATCCTCGCTGGCTTTCCTTGAGCAGCAGTAACTGGTGGAATGGGGTGCCGGGCAGGTGTAGGACTAATCTTGGTGTGCAATGCGCTTTGCCTAGAAATGTTGGCTGTGGGGCTTTCTGCTTTGTCACTGCTCATCTGGGAAGTCCAATCTAATGTAACAACAGTATTCTCTACCGAACACCTACTGTATGCAGGGCAGTGTACTGGGAGCTTCACAGATAGTGTCTCAAATCCTCACATTTAAGGACTAATGCAAATCCCCGACATCTCCCATGAAGCCTGGCCGGTTACTGAAGTCAGCAGCATGACACAGTGATAAAAGGAGAACTTGAGAGGGAGCTAAGAAATCCGAGTTCCAGTTTGGCTCTGTTGTAGACCAGTGACATGGCCTCCTCTCTGCCAGTGGGCCTGTTTTCTCATCTCTAAAAATGGGATGGGGAGAAGCAATGAGATGCTTTCTCAGTTCCCTTCTGTTTCATATCCTCAATGTGTCTCCTCCACCCCAACCTGTTCTCTTCTTTGTCTGAGTTATTGTAGATTGCAGGTGAGAATTACATCGTTTAGTAGCACTGTATGTCCTGAGTGAGTCTTATCTCCTAGCGATACTCTGATCTTCCAGTGACAAAGACCTTATCTTGTTCTCTTAAATGCTTCTTAGCTCTGGGCCTACCACATTGGTGAAATATGACACTGTTACCCTTGTGTGAGGCCCTGGAACATCTTGGGTACATGTTGCCCTGAGATGGTTGTTTCTAGGCCTCTTCTGTCTTTTTCGCAGCAAGAACTGAGGTTAGTTGTCGGGGCCACTTTCAAACAAATTGGACTTTAAATGTGATGAACTTCTACTTAACCATTATTTTTCCTTTTGTTATTTAGTGCCTTTTGTGCCCTAAGGTATCTTTGTCTGCTCCAGGTTCATGAAGATACTCTCCTATATTTGCTTCTAGAAGTGTTATCGTTTAAACTTTCACATATAGGTCCAAGATCATTGTCAAATTAATTGTATGGCTAAAGTGAAGTAGACGTCGAAGGTCACTTTTTTTCCTGCATAGATATCCAGACATTTCAGAACAATTTCTTAAGAAGATTTTCCTTTCTCCATTGAGTTTCATTGGTACCGCTGAAAAAATTGTTACTGTGTATGTGTGGGCCCATTTAGGGGATTTTGTGGTTTTTTTTTACTTGATTTAGTTGTCTGTCCTTATACCAATAACACATTGTCTCAATTTCTGTGGTTTTATAATAAGTTTGGTAATGTAAGTCCTTTAACTTTGTTCATATAAGATTGCTTTTGCTATTCTAGGTCCTTTGGATTTCCTTATAAATATTAGACTTAGCTTGTCAGTGTCTACAAAATAACAGTGGGGATTTTGACTGAGAATGCATTGAGGCTGTATCAACGTGTTAGAGTTCTCTAGAAAAATAGAACTTTCTCTCTCTCTCTTTCCCTCTCTCTCTCTCTCTCACACACACACAGTTTATTCTATTTTTTAAAAAGCTGGTAGTGATGCTCTGAATTGATTTTGAGACCAACTCATGTAAAATACATATTTTTGATAAACACTGGTACAGTGAGGGAGAGAAGGACCTATAAAATAAGTGATTGCCATCTACTGGAAAGTGCTACCAGGGTGCGTACGGAGAGCTCTAGGACACAAGGGAGGGAGGGCCAAACCAAGCAGTGGGAAAACCTCTCAGAAGTCCTTGAGGAGTTGGCATAGAAAAGGAGTCATTTAACATATTTGACAAGAGGGCAGGGAGAAGTATTCGGGCTCAAGGCTGACAGCAGCGGTGCGAAGGGGAACTGGTGAGGTGGGACCGGTGAACTTAGCTTAGCCCAGCTGCAATGTGAGGGCTGTGAGGGAGTTGCAGAAGGTGAGGTTACAGAGAACGACAGCAGCAGTAAAAATCACAAGAGCTCTGCGGCAACAGTCTAAAATTTTGCACTTTATTATGTGTGTATCAGGAAGGCATTGGAGGGTAAATTAAGAAATGATGCAATTCCATTTGCCTTTTACAAAGGTTGACTCTGTCAGCCATGTGCAGGTAAACCAGTCTCCACCCTATGTAGCTGTGATTTAGAACAGAAAAGCCAGACCCAAGGGAGAACCAGTTCTGGAAGCCAGATCTCCTAACCCACCTTAGGCAATTATCCTTTCGTTCTACCATGCGGCTTCTCAGAAGATTCACCCAGGCACACAAATTGTGCTCTTTTAAGCATTTACCAAAATAATTACAGTCCCTTTCAGGGCATAGTAAGAGGTGGAGCTAGAGCTCATTCTGTCTGTTCTTTCTTATTCCCTGTGTAGGGTTACCTCATCTGCTGAGCAAAGTTATGGGAACCTCTGAGAGAGTGATAATCTCTTACACTTACAATATGGCATTATTCTAGGTGCTTTCTAACTATTAACCTAATTAATCTTCACAACAATTCTCTGTGGTATTATTATTTCCATTCCATAGATGAGGAAACTGAGATACATAGAATTAAGTGACCTGCCTAAAGTTACACATCCAGCAATTAGCAAAGCTGGGTTTTAGGCGAAATCTATTCTCCTAACCACCGTGAGGCTTCTTGGTTGGGGTTGATTTCATTCCAGCCACGTCCTTGAACCCAGATCTTTGAACAAAGATGGTCATGAAAAGATTTGGCTTTGAGTCTCAATATTGCCAAATCTGAATCTTCACTAATATAGAGGAAGAGGAAAGGTTTTCTAGCTAGGAGAAGAAGGACGACTTCTTGGAAGGAAATGGTATTTTAATGGAGCTTTGGAGAGATGAGTGAAATTTTGAGAAGTAAAAATTGCTGAGAAGGAAGGGCAGCAGTACCAGCCAAGATGATGTAATCCAACTATAACCTCCCTCTGTTTACAACTAAAAAACTGGACAGAATGCAAAAGCAACTACATGAGAGCCCTGAGAGTGATAGCACGCAGACAGGATACTGGCCCTGGAACTTGGATGATGACCCATAATGGCCTTTGTCATGTGGAATTGCACGTGGTGTGGGAGGCTAAAACTCTGAGATGGCCCCATCTTTCCAGCCAGAAGAACCCGGCAAAGGAGCCACCAGGGAGTGGGAGGAAATCCCTGAGAGAAGAGAGCTGGAAAAAGGGCCCCATTCACTCTGTGCATGGATTGGTATAAGTCATGGGCCTGCTCCAAGGTGTGTGTGCATGGAATAGGCGCAAAGAAGCACAGCAAAATTTTGGAGTACTTGACTATGACATTAACACTACCCAGGTCCTGGATGAGCCCTGAGTTGCCTATGTGACAGGCAGACCCAATTAGCCTAGCGAAGGCTTTGAAATCCAAACTGGCAGCAAAGCTACCAGTCGCAAGAGATGAGACAGAATTTTCAATCTGGACCTAAGTGGGTTAATTGTCTGTTAAATAAATAAACAAAAATATCAACTTTTTTTTCCAGAGAATTTTAGCAGGATTCAGTCTCATAATATATATTATTCAAAAGTCCAGGATACAATCCAAATTTTCTCAATATAAAAAGAGCCAGGAAAATCTGAATAATACTCAAGGGAAAAGACCATAATAGGTGCTAACCCTGAGATGACTAAGATGGTGGAATTACGAGACAGAAGTACAGTAGCCGTTATAACCATTCTTCACTCTTGAAATGAATGAAAAGATAGAAATTATCAGCAGAAAAATAGAAACTATACAAAATAACCTGATGAAAATTTTAGAATTGAAAAGATGACATCTGAAGTAATAAATTCATTGTATGGGCTTAGTGACAGAAAAGAGATGACAGAGAAAAAAAAAATCCATGAACTTGAAGATAGATCAATAGAAATTATGCAGTATTTTATACTTGTACATTTTTTATTGGGAAAAAATGAACAGCATCTCAGAATACCGTGGGACAACATCAACAAGTTGAAAATTCATGTTATTGGAGTCCCAGCCCAGAAGGTGAAAAAATATGAGGGCAGCCAGGGAAATAAGACACATTTCCTATTTTATAGGCAAACCTATTAAAACAACTGCAGACTTCTCATTTCTAACCATGTGGGCCAGGGACAGTGGAATAACATCTTGAAAGTACTGCAAGAAAAGACCTATCAACTCAGAATTTTATATCCAGAAAAAATATATTTTAGGAAATTGAAGGAAAAATAAAGATCACAGATGAAGGAAAATCCAGAAACTTCATTTCTAGCACTCCTGCTCTTAACTGCTAACAGAAGTTTTTCAGGCTGAAGGGAAATGATACCAGTGGGAAACTTTGAACTTGAGTGAAAGAAGAATAAGAGAAATGATAAGTAGGTATCTAACACCATAGATTCCTGTTAGTGAAACTACAGACAAAAATACAAAAGTGAACAAAAATCCTCTCTAACGCCATGACACAGGGATGGCTGTATACTACTGGAAGTATTTTGGATATGGTTTCTTCAAGTTATTTTCTCTATGAATAGCATTTCTTTTTCTCTTCCCTCCCTCCCCTCTCTTTCTTCCAACTAAGATTATAGCATATATGGTTTTATAATACTCTTTATCAATTCACATTGTATTATAAACACTTTTTTTGTTTAGAAACCTTCATTACTGAAAGTTTTATTAGGTTTGATAATGATATTTTAGTTGTTTTTAAAAGAAATACATTTTAGAAATATGTACTGACATATTTATGGATGCAGTGCTGTGGTGTCTGCGATTTGCTTCTAAAACCCAAGGTGGGGGACTCAGTGGATATGGATGAGATAAGATTGGCCATAAATTGGGGCGCCTGGGTGGCTCAGTCAGTTAAGCGTCCAACTCTTTGTTTTGGCTCAGGTCAAGATCTCATGGGTCATGAGATGGAGCCCTGTGGCAGGCTCCGCGCTCAGTTGGGAGTCTGCTTGAAGATTCTCTCCCTCTCCCAGCTCATGCTCATGCTCTCTCTCTCAAATAAATAAGTAAACCTTAGAAAACAAAACAAAAAAACCCAAAATTGGCCGTAAATTGATCATTGCAGATGCTGGGTAATGGGTACTTGATGGTTCCATTTACTACTTTCTGTAGTTTTCTGTATGTATGCAATTGTTCATTAAAAAGCTTTAAGAAATCTTCATGGATGTGATTTTTAATTATTTAATCATATCCCATCCTGTGGATATTCCATAACATTTAGGTATTCCTCTATTGTTGTAAATTGAGGTTGTTTCAGGTTACCTGTGGGCAGAGTTGGAACTACAGTCTTTGACAGCGTCTCTGATTATTAACTTTTTCAGATGTGACTACTGAGTTAAAAGAGAATGGATATTTGATGCTTTGATACATTTTGCCAAATTGCCCTTCAGAGGAGATGTTGTATGTAATTTCCATACAAGAGGTTTATAAGAGTGCTCTTGGCAGCTCTATGTTATATATATTTTCAGCCTCTATTAATTTGATAGAGGGGGGAAGGTGGTATCTTACTGTTTTCATGTGTTTTTCTTTGGTTTCCAGTGACATTGAATTCCCTAGCCTGGCACTGAATTGGTTCCTCTCCTTTCAGGGAGGGAGCAGGGGAGGAGAGTAGAAAAAAAGAGGACATTTGTCGCCCTTTCCTCATTCCCCACTTTGAAGATAAGAGGAGAACAGACACAAGGAGCCCTGGGTTCTAATCCTGGCTCTGTCACTTACTAGCTGCTGACTCTACAACCTCAGTCTCTCTGTGGCTCAGATGTCTTCAGGGAAGACCTCGAGCAGGCTGCCAGGCTCCATGAGGGCAAGGTAATAGAGATTCACAGGGGCCAGCCTGGTGCCCTGTGTCCATCAGGAGATGGTAGCTGTCATTGTCCTTGGGAAGCTGAGGATTAGGAAATGATAAAAGGACCTCCTGCTGTCCCATGCTCAGAACTGGGTGTCTCCCCCTGCACACACACACAGGAAAGGCCCCTGCAGGAATTGCTGCTCCTGTTTGAGTCACTGTCTCTTTACCTTTCGTTCTTTGCAGTCTCCCTTGTCTTTGAGTCATGGCTGGGAGATGGAGGCAGTTATCATAAGCCAGGAAATCCATCTTGGGGAGTTGGGTGAACTTGGAGGCAGGAATTTTGACTGACTGCTAATCGTATTTATCTGGGTCAGTGGAAATGCACATTGCCTTGCTTAGTTCAGAGCTTGGGGTGAACTTCAGGTGGGTGTGTTTAGCAGTGTCTCATCTTATTCTTTGGAGCAGAAATCAGACCTGGAACGTGATCTTTCCGGGGCGATCCAGCCAAGTGGAGGGTCTCCGCCTCAATTCACTGCCCCCTCCCTGGTCCTTCATCTTCCTCGCTCTGTTTCTCTATACCTAGGCCCAGAGCCCCTAAATTGGACTTGTTCTTACTATACACACACACACACACACACACACACACACACACACACACACCCCTTCCAGAAAGTTGAGAACAGCTGAAACAGAAAAGAAGACTCTGGCTCTAAATAATCAGTCCGCTCGTGGACTAAGAGAGAACCCAACGTATTCTTTCTCTATTTACAGCTTTTGATTGGTGGGAGGTGGGGGGGTGGTGAGAACCCTTTAGGTTATTTCAACACCAAGCAAGAAGGCCAGAACACCCTACCACCCTCAGCTCAGAGCATGGATGCTGTTGACTGGGCAGAGAAGCATTTCTCCTGAAATCAAGGTTGGGTGCCCAGACCTCAGGGCTCCCCGCCTCCCCTGGTTTCGCCCTGGGACCACTTCACTGACTTCCTGTTTTCTTCTCAGGGCCCAGTGCAGCTGCAGGAGACCTAAGGGTAAGGTTGGGACGGGGAGTGAGTTTGGACTATTTTCTGAATTGAGGGAAAATCCAGAGAAAGGACAGCAGGCTTTCTTGTGAGAATTGGGCTCTACTGGCTTTTCCTGCCCCAGGCATCGAGCCCTCTGCTCCATGGGAATGAGAGCAGAACTTCCCCGCCCCGCCCCCCCCACCCCCGTGGGGTCTGCAGAGGGCTCTGGGGGGACAAACTCTGAGGGCACTGAACAGCTTTATGTTTCATGCGTACGATCACAGAGAAGTGGTTCTTCTAACAGTTATAAGTCACCTCTGTTCATAATCGAAGTATGCTTTAATTTAAGAAGAAATCTTGATTGTCTTAAGTCGATGTTCCTTAAACAGTGTTTCTTTTTCCTCTCTGAAATGGGCAGGTGCTTTACCTACAAGCTTTGTTTCCAATGGCTTTATAGAGGTGATGAAGTTACACATGGTCTTAGAGAAAGTTAAAATAACAATAGTTTCATCTGTGTGCTGGAAAGTTCCTTCTCCTCTGTTTTCTCCCTTGGGCTTCACTGTAGCCCTGTGAAGTAAGGATTGTTCAGCTCCTTTTCTTGTGAGCAAACAGAGGCTCGAGAGGATACATGACTTGCAAGGACACACAGTGATTTGGGTGGACAGCTAGGGACCACTAGGCTGGGACCTGGTTTCAGAGTTTTCCAGGAGTTCAGCCTTCCTCGAACCACTCCCTTGGCTCTGGCTTCCTGAGGGTCCCTAATTCTGCTTCTCTTGGCTGTGGGGCAGTGTCTGAAGGAGTTAACACTGAAAGCAGCAGATGTCGGCTTTGTCGAGATGAACATCGAGGTCCTGCATTTAGCCAAAGACAAATATTGACTCATGACACTCCCAGAAAGTTCATCTCCTCTAGCAAATGAAGACTTCTTCCACCCACCACAGTGAAGCCAGGCCGCCCCGTCCCACGCCCCCTCCCCTGCTCCTGCCTGGGTGCAGGTCTACAAGCCACCAGTTATTAAGCATGGTCCTTACTTCCAACCCTTACAGCAGTCCTGGGAGGTAGGTGGTTTTGCATACATTTTACAAAGGAGGACACTGAGACCCGGAGCGCTCATATCACATTTGCCTAAGATCCCACAGAGATGAGTAATGCAGCTGGGATCCAAGTATAGATTCATCTGACTGCAAAGCTGGGTTCCCATGAAATTTTGCACCACCCTCCCAAACCAGGTCCCATCTGAGTGTCTTCCTCATCTCAGTCTTGGTCCTCGACCCATCTGCACTCGGGGCTGCACCCAGGTTTTTCTGGCCTGTGGGCCTTGAGTTAAATCTGAGTTGAGATCCTGGCTCTGCCTTCTAAGAGTAGGATGCTTGTGGGCACGTCTCGCAGCCTCTCTGAGCCTCAGTGTCTGCGTTCAACAATTACCTGCCTTGGGGGGTTATTTTGAAGATTCAGCAGGTATTTGGCCTCAGATGTGGCATGTAGTAGGTGGCCAAGAAGCAGCTGCTGTTACTAGTTTGTTGGCTGCTTTCAGGGAGTGGAGGGGGGTGTTGTGACCCTCTTCCTGCTGACCCTGGACAGTCCCTGCTCGCTCATCACTTCCCTCCCCTGCTCTGAAGCTTATCTGCTCTCTACTGTGTGCCTGATAATCGCCAGACTCTTCCACAGCAACTCACAGTGCTACAGGCTGAGGCCCCAGTCTCCCTTTCAGGGTCCCCTCCTGCTGCTCAGCTTCGTGCACCTGCTCGGGCTGACTTGACCCTCTCTCTGTGCCCTGGTGCCCTGCCCTCACCCACCTCCATGCTGTTTCTCTCCTATCCTCCAGGCTTTCCCCATCCATGGACGCTTTGATCCCAGCTTGGATGTAGGTCCCTACTCCTGGGCTAAGATTCTTGAGCACCTTCTTTGCAAGAAGAAAATGTTCACTTATTTGGCACATGAAGCCAAGCCACAGGCATTGACCTTGGCCCTGGCAACATTGAGGTAACTAGCTGGTTCAGGTGCTCACTGTCTGGGGCTGTGTGTATGTGTGTTGTGGGTGGGGGGAGACAGACAAAGTAAAGAGTGCATTAGGTATTCGCGTCCTTGTCTGATTTCTCATGGTATTTAAGACTGTTAGTGTCTTGAGAGCAGGGGAGTGGCAGTTACGGTGGGCCTACTGTTCTGAGCCCAGAGTTACCAGCATCTTGGTTGAATTGATTGATCTGAATAGATGTGGTCCAAAAGTAAGCTCACAGCTTTGCCATATCCAGACCAGCAGTGGTCAGGGAGGTGGGGGTAGGGTGGATGGGAGGGACGGTGGGGAGCCCAGGTGCAGCTCTCTCACTTCCCCCACACCCCTCCTTTCCCCTCCATCCTCCTAGGTCACATTCGTTGATTGGGTCAACATGCAGCAGTTGACAACTTTTTTGCTGTCTTGCCAGTGGGCTGTAGGGAGGAAAGCTCACAGGGTTTAGGGCCAGACATGACTTCCCCAGCCTCACGTGCCTCTTCTATAAAGTGTTGCAACAGTAGACTCGATATTCATGAGGGTGTTCTGTTGAGATCTTTGAGAATTCTCTTTTTAAAAAAAAGATATTTATTTATCTAGAGAGAGAGAGTGGGGTGGGGTGCAGCACAAAGAGAGGGACAGGGAGAGAATCTCAAGCAGACTTGGCGCTGAGTGTGGAGCCCGACCCGGGGCTCGATCCCACCACCCCGAGATCATTCCCTGAGCTGAAATCAAGAGTTGGATGCTCAACTGACTGAGCCACCCAGGTGCCCCAAGAGATCTTTGAGAATTCTTAATCAGCATCCTCTTCATCATTGTGACCAAGTTCTCGTTTATTGACAACATCCCTAAGGTGAGGCATTCATTCTCATCTGACAGTTAAGGGACTGAAGCATATGCTACCAGAGCACAAAATTTCTCCCGTATATGCAGCGATGCATAATTGAACAATTTAAACGATTTCTGTCTCTTACTGATTTCATGAATATAGGGCTATAGGCATTTATAAATCTGTTACCAGAAATTCATCATGGAGTATAAACTTTCCTTCACATGGACTAGCAGCCTCATTTCTTTGGGAACTGTAGTTCACAAGGAGTTACTTGTATCACCTTCTAGTGCATGGAGGGCACAGAGCCCACCCCCCTGTGCCCTGGGTCATGGCCTGGGGATGAGCTCTCTCACATACTAAGGGACTGGCTCTGGCCAGCTTTCTGTGCACATACTTCATATTTATTCATGAGCAAAATCAGCTTGTTTTCTGTTTAGGACCTTTGGGGTTGTTCTCCAATAGTTAAAATTTCAAATGTTGACTCCGTAAATGCCAAAGGTCCACTGTAATAACAGCAACCATCCAGGGCTGCTGAAAGATCCAATTCACCATATCAAGTATCTAGCATCCTAAGTGTGCACTGGGCTTTGAACCCAACACTGTTGATTTCCTTATAACTGAGATCATTTGCTTCTGGGGTTGGGTGGGCACACCTGTGGCCGAGAGAGTCGCAGGCCAAACAAGATGGCCACCGGAATACAGGCTTTAAGAACATGGTCTTTCGATTCAGACAGTGCTGGATTCCAGTTTTGGCCCTTCCATTTACTAGTCAAAGCCCTTCAACCTCTTTAAAATTCAGCTTCCTTCTCTGGGAAATGGAAGTGATAACCATGCCAACCTCAGAGGATGGCAGTTAGGGTTGAATGAACTCTTCTGTGTTCAGGTTTAGTACAGCACCTGGCACGTAGGAAACCCCCAGAAGGAGCCACAGTGACTTCACTCTCCCTCTCTCTCTCTCTCTGCAGGGATACATACCCAGTAGGCGCTTCATGTTCATTGATGATTTCAGTTCAAGTCTGAAATCATTGCTCTATTTAAAAATTAACCACCTTTCCCCCACCCAACATACATATTATAAGCCCTGGCAGTGGGCTCCAGTCCGATACTGAGTACCACTTGTATACCTTGTGCCTGGCAGTACTGAAGCAGCAGAATGGGTGTTGGTGAACTCTATCCCCATAGAGCCCTATCCAATTGGAAGAATAAGATTCGACTCCTTCCACGGCACCTGGAGGAGCCTATAAGACAACATTCACTTAGGTCAGGAGTGTGGTGGAGCCCCACACAGGAGGAGGACTCCATCCTGGAGAGTCTAGGAAGCTTCCTCTGTGGAAATGGGCCAGGAATGGGTATGCCCTGGGATCCCTGAAATGAAGGGAGGGAATGACGAGTAGGGAGGGTTGAGGGTGTGATGAACTAATGAATGCTGAAATCTGTGGATCTGGCCCCTGAAGAATAATATCCAAGCCTTCCACTGGTCAGCATGCTCCATTAAGCACCAGCTAGGTGCAGATATAAAGTGGTTTTTGTGTATGGGTGGTGGGGAGGGAAGCAAATGTAGAAAACCTCAGAAAACCAGCCCTTGTCCTCTAGGGAGAAGGACCATTCCTCCAGGAGTGCAAGTTGAGTGTGAGCCCTTGTCTGGGACTGCCCGAATGGAGCACACTCCTGCGCCCACAAGATTAATCTTCAGTCACATTGCTGCCTGTGTCATCTGGTGACTGAAGTCAGGATCACAGCTGAGGGGAGAGAAAGGTGAAAGACACACATTGAGGCAAGGGCAATTAGCACTCTCTCTGGTAGTCCTGACACCCCCTGACCTCATAACAGATGTGAATTATTCACATCTCCCCTTGGAGCGGGTGGCCCAGAACTGACAACAGTTTGGCCTGAAATTCTCGAAGACCTGGACTGAGGCCAAGGCCCTGCCACCTCCTCAGGAACTCTGGGCCGTGAAGGGGCAGCAGACTCCCGGGTAGTGGAGGAGTCTGTGATAAGCAAGGACTTCACGTGCTTGAGGCCATGTTGTTGACCCACCACCCATGTTCATCCTCGGCTGAGCCAACATGGCTCCCTCCCACTTCACCTTCTTCAATGACTCTATTGTTTATTGGTCTAGAGCAATTAGATCAGAATCTACCGAGGACAGTATTGGGCATCTATATTTTTAGATGCTTCCTAGGTAATGTTAAGGCCCAGGTAATATAGAGAAATACCGAGTGCCCCAGTGGTTCCTTTCACCTACACTGACCTTTATGGCTATGGGACTGGGGGTAGGGTGCTCCTCTGAGGACAGCCTCAATCAAACCCCTTCTCCTCTACATTCTCTTCCCTTTTCTCTTTGTATGGTGGCCCAGCTGGCCTTGGGCTGGACCCAGGAAAGAGATCAATTTGCTCAGGTGAGCAAGGTCAACAGTCGCCACTTTGGTGGCCTTAAGGAGTGGCAGCTTACGTCAGTGACTTTGACCTTTGGGAAATATCAAGAACTCTGGCCTGACATCCTCCTGTCCAGTCAGGTAAAAATCAAGATGGAAGGGGAGAACAAACAGTCCTTGGCACAATCTCTGGCCCAGGAATTCCTGGAGAAAATTATGTTTAAGACAACATTAGCCGACATCCTTGTTCTCATTAAAGACACAGTTCAACTGGTTCTGACGAAAGATGTAGGTCATCAGACCCTCATTATCAGGATTTAAGAGAAAATTCTTAATCTGTGGTCTTTCAGTAGAACTCTTTCCCTCCTGTGTTGTCATTTGGTCCTCCTCTGCTCTTCAGCGAGAATCCTGGACCCCCTAGTTACTCTGCTGGGCTGTAACAGGTCTGCTCTTCAGTCCCGGAGGTGGGGAGGTGGTGTCTTTCTGATGTAACTGCCGCTTGCTTCAGCTGCTGAGCCCTGAGAGGATGGGTGGGGCAACTGTATCTGTTTGATCTGCTGTAACTAAAATTCTGGTTTATACTGCTGTGCTCCTGGGCTTTACACACTTGGGGGCCAGATGCTTCCAGATAAGAATGCCTTAATTCTGCCTAGTTAGGGGCAGTTGTGGGTAGTTTTTTTAAGCACCCTACATATCTAGCCAACCAGTGAAACCTGTTTTTCAGGAGGCCAGCTGGGATCAGAAAGGTATGATTTTAACTGGGGGTAAGTTTCGGGCCATACAAACCAGAATTCCTTGCCCAGGGTCTCCAGAGACCCACCAGACGCTTGGAGTATTTCAAAAAGCCAGAGAGCAGAAGCACATTTATTTAAAAAAAAAAGAAACACAACAAAAAAACCCCTGTACAGACCAAGGAAATTATCCAGTTTCTTTTACCATGTTGGAATTTTACCAGCTGATTGTGATAACAATGACAGTCTCACGCTGATCAGAATCTCTTATTGGCAGCAGTATCTCTGTTCATTTGATAACAAATAAGAACTCAAATTCTTAATTAAATTTGGCTGATAGCATCTTTTAAAACCTGGCAATCATAGCAGGAGGAAACAAATACAAGACAATACAAATACAAATGTGTGGAAGAATTCAGGAACCTCTGGCTTTGACTACATTAAGGGGAGCTCCTGTTACTTCCCTGTGCTAGGGAAGTGCTGACGTGAGGAGAGATCTGTGTGGATAATGGAAGAATCTATTGCTGAGAATTCTGCTGATGTTCCTAGATAGTAGAAATAAAAATTCAGGAAGTCTCTACTAAGAAGCTCTGTTGGGGTAATGCTAGCTGCACTTGGTATTTTTGCTCACTTTTCATAGTCCACTGGTCTCACCGAGATGCAGGGTGTGTATGTGCGTGCATGTGCACTTCCTGGAAAATGTAATCCCTGGCTGGGCCGCCACTTTCAGCCACAACTCTGTAATGGCAGAATGGTCACAGTTTTGGTGGGGCAGCCAGCCATCCTTGACATGAGAAACAGGAAGGCGAATCATTATGAGATTAAGTGGCAGCCCAGCCAGCACAAGTTAAGAAAGGGGAGCCCATCAAGGTGAAGGCTTCTGGAAGCCAGGACAAATGGACTGCTTCTCAGAGGCATTGTGGTTCACTAAGGTACCCTCTGGGGGCAGTAGGGATTCAGGGTCTCTAGGGACAGAAAATTTAGGTTCTAAGGTACAGAGGAGGATGAGGTTTGCACACTGAGGGGCTAAGGAGATGGTGATCAGGGCAGAGTAAAGATGTGTTGCCAGAAGGTCCAAGATGGTGACCAGCCATGGCAGTTGAAAGCAGCCAGGCTCTTAGGAGCCCTTTGAAGGGCCCTGAGTAGAGAGATGTATGTTGGATCGCACGAGCAGTTTGGGGGGTTAGAATCATCTAGTTTGACCATTGGCAATGATATCTTGAGCAAATGGCTTAAACTCTTGGAGCTTCCTTTTTGTTTATAAAAGAGGATTCGTAATAGCCCACCCCATAGGGTGCTGGTAAGGATTCAGTTTGGTAACATTTCTAAATTGCTAGCACCCAGGAAGGAGCTTAGTAGATGGCTCATGGCCTTTTCCACCTGGATTGTTGCAATAACCTTTTGAAAAGTCTTCCTTTTTTTTTTTTTTTTTTTTTACTTCCTGCCCCCTGCTATGTACAGCTCTTGATTCTCGGCACAGTAGCCAGAATGATCCCTTTCAAACCTAAGTCAGCCAAGCCTTCTTCGGGGTGAAAGCTAGACTCCTACACCAGCCAAAGGCCCTACGTGATCTGGCTCCCAACGCTTCTTGGCCTCATCGTCTGCTACCCTTCTCTTCACCTGCTCTGTTCCTGGCCTCCATGCTGTTCTTGAAACAGGTCAGGACAGCCCCTGCCCAGGGATTTTGCTGTTCCATCCACCTGGAATCGCCTTCTTTCAGAAATCTGCATGACCCCTCTTGCACCTCCCTCTAGTCTTTGCTCAAATGCCTTTTTCTCAGTGGAGCTTTCGGACCATCCAATTTAACACTGATCTGCTCCCTGCCCTCATACACCCTGCTGTCCCTATTCCATCTTCCCTGCTTTAATTTTCCGCATGGCAGTTATCCACTTGCAAAGCATCACATACATATTTATTTTGTTTTACTCTTCCACTGTTGCCCTCACTGGAAGGCAAGTTCTGGGGGGGTGTGGGATTTCTGGCTGATTTCTGCATGGCCGTATCTCTGGTTGGATCGCAGTAGGCAATAAGCATTGGAAGCATGAATGAGCCTCTCTCTCTAAGTATTTGTGCGTGTTGTTCTCACGGACTCTGGGACTGCTGCAAAGTGGAGGAGCTCAGGCCTCTCTGCTCATGTCCCTTACCCTGAACTCCCCTAGACAACCAGGACTTAGTCCCTCCTACATATAAAAAACTTGGGAGAACCATTAAACTTGAAACCACGGAATCTCAACAAGCCTTGAAATCTAACACTCCGTTTACAGGAAACACAGAGCAGAGAGGAGTAAGTTAAACAATACCATAAGGAGGTCCTCCACCAGATTCAGTACTAGGCACATTCCATGGGTCAGACGACTTCGTTTCTTCCACAAATATATGTCCTAAAAAAAAGAAAATAAGGGTGTGGGGAACTACTATAAATTAAAAGAGAGTTGAGAGTGGTATATCATCCACACAAAATGTTTGGATCCTCATTTAAGGAATTTAGTGTAAATTTTGGGAGAACTGGTAAAAATTGGAATGTGGATTGGGTATTAATGGCACTGTGGTTCTATATATATCCTCATGTATTTTTTAGCAGAACCCAGGGTGTGTGTGGCATATTATAGAGAACTAAGCTCCATAGAAAATTATTTGAGGGCCTCTGGTCCCACGTCTCCCAAGGATGGCACATAGCTAATACCATCCTGGATGCCATCGAGGTAAGTTCATTTATGACATAAATGGATGTCGTAGGACATTAGGCCTTCATTTTCTCATGGAACGCCAATGGAGAAGAGCTGGTGATGGAGACGGATTCGAGGGCTGACATTTGCTTTTTTTAATTACACCAGAGAAGGAAGAGGGGGAGGGGAACACATCAAGTTGGCAAGTTGTTGGTACTCTTTGGAGCTGGGTTCTGAAATCAAGTTCATTGTGTTACTCCCTATACCTATTTGTATGTGTAAAAACTGCTATCATATAAACATCATTCTTTTTTAAATATTAAGAGGAGGTGAAACAGTCCCACTTCCTGAGGAGGAGGGAGGCCCATTTTCTGTTCTCTCAGCTTCTCTGTTGGGTGTGGGCTGAAAGAAAAAGGGGGTGGGCCTGTTGCTTGCGAGGCGTGCAGTGCTTGTTCAACCCTCCTTTTAGGCTCTTCTGCTCTTCTTTCTTGGCTCAACTCTGACTGGTGGAGTGGAGTGCACAGTGATTCACGGTGTGGTAAGACTGCAAGATACCGGCTGGGGCTGGGGCTCTGAGCGCTTGTACTGGGCAGTGGGCATCATCCAGAGAGGAAGCTGTTGGGGTGCGAAGTGCCTCCTTTCAGTCAGATACCTGTCAAATGGGAAGGCAAATATTTGTACAAATATACAACCGTGGAAGGCATGAGGTTGAAGACAGTAGCAAATGGCCTGTGCTTTCCCTTTGCCGTGGCTCTGTTCGTCCTGAGTTCAGAGCTCTCCTTACCCATCCGGAGTGGCTGGCTCTGGTCAGAAACCACAGAGCAGCTGCACCATCTGTGGTGGGGACTCAGTACCCGCCCCGAGTTCTGTTCTCATGCTTTTCGAAAACCTCAGGGAAATGTACTCAGGCCTTCCTTCTCCATCAGTGCCTGCCTGGCTGGGAAAAGATCTAATCTCTGTTAAGAGACAGTTTTTGCAGCCTGGGTCTGGAACGGTTGGGGCAAGCAGGAATGAAAGCCCCTTTATCTTCAGGGCTTTGATCTGGGCAGGATTTCCCTCTCCCCCACCATTAGCTCGGAGGCTGGGCTTGCCCTCAGGTAAACACTGGCAAACACAGCTACCCAGACACTGTGAAATCTCTCCTGGCTTCCTTTCACTCTCTCTGCAGATTGATTAACTACAAGTTGGTTTCCTGTTGCTTACCATGTTTCTAACTTGAACAAAATTGTGGCTTGTCAGAAATATTTTGACGTAACTGTTAATGTTTCGACCTATGCTGGCTCCCGCTGAGAGAACTCAGGAGCTAAGGGCTGGGAGTGAGTCAGCAGCCGGATCACCTCTCTGGGGACTGTGGAAGTGGCTGATAGCAGAATCTGCCTCAGGCACTCATTGCTGCAGGAATTAAACGAGCTTTGCCAAATTACAGGAGCTTTACCGTACGGAAAGCACTTAGCACATGGTAAAAGCTCACTAATTATTAGCTGCAACAAAGTGATAAAGTCTATCATTAAATTGTCACCACAACCCTGCAGGGGCAAATTTTAAAGTATTATTATCCATCCTTTACAGATGAAGGCACCAGGCTTATAGAAGTTGACGAACTGGCCTATCCTCCTCTAATGGACAGATAGAAAAGCCAGAATTTGAATCTGGGGTTTTGAGATGACAGAGCGTGAACTCTTTCTCCAAAGCCAGGGCTTCGCAAACTGTCCGTGAAGAATCCGGTTTTCCCCCCACAACCTGTCACACATCAGTAGTTTCTAAAATACAATGAAAAGGATTTATTGGAATAGTGAAATGAAGGACATTTAAAATACAAGCCTTATTTTTAAAGTGATTGTTAGATTCAATAGGCATAAAATTACTCTTTCAAATTAGTATAAAAGAGGATTACATTTGATATCTGTCCTCTTCTCATCCTGGATCCTGAGAAAGCTTTCTCAAACTAGGCCCAACTGCAGATCTCGCTTTGAGGAATGGTGCCCCGTGTTTCCCAGAGCGTGGTGTGCAGGGGGGACCACTTACATCAGTGTCACTTGGGTGCTTGCTAAATGCCCATCTCTGAGCCCCGTCCCAGACTGCTTGGGTCAGAACGACTGAGGGAGAATTCAGGAATCTGCAGTTCAACAAGTCACTCGATAATCGCGATGTGCTCACAGTCTGACCACCAACGTCTGTGCAATGCTGCTTCTGCTCACGGATAATAGATGTTAGAGAGATGGTCAAGTGAGTGCAGTGTTTTAGTCTACACCCCCATTCCCAGCCGGCTTTTTTTGTTGTTGCTGTTTTTAAATTCTTTTTTTTTTTTTAAAGATTTTATTTATTTGACAGAGGGAGATACAGCGAGAGAAGGAACACAAGTGGGGGAGTGGGAGAGGGAGAAGCTGGCTTCCCGCTGAGCAGGGAGCCTGATGCGGGGCTCGATCCCAGGACCCTGGGATCATGACCTGAGCCGAAGGCAGATGCTTAATGACTGAGCCACCCAGGCGCCCTGTTTTTAAATTCTTAAGAAGGTTCTTTCCATAGAAACTCATGGACAGAACCTGCTTTCTCAACTCATTTCAGTACCTGTCGGCAAACATGTACTGAGTGCAAACGACAGGCTGGGTGGAGGGAAGCAGGCCACAGGGTGCTCACAACCAGTAAACGAGTGTCAATAGAACAGAGGATAGAATCTAGGGTCACTTCAGTGTACAGAGATGGGGGAGATGAGGAGGAATGAGCAATGGAGACTACTGAGGGATGACCAGTAAGGTGGAGAAAAACCAGGAGCGTGAGTGTGGGTTTTGGAAGCCAGAAGGAGGAAATGACCAACTTGGTAAAATACTGCTGATGAGCTGCACAAGGTGAAGACCGAGAACTGACCATTTATTTAGCAACACGGGAGTCATGAAGGTCTTTGGTGACCATGGACAAGAGCAGTTTCCTAGAGATGGGGGAGGCTTGTTGGGGTGCATTCAAGTGCGAATGGGAAGAGGGAAATCAGAAACACTGACTGCACACAGTTCTTTCAAGGAGTTTTACTGCAAAGGAAAGAAAGCAGGAGCTGGGAGGTAAGATGAGGTCAAGAAGTTGCGCAGGAGGGACAGGGAAATGAAAGTTATTTAGAACTCGTGCCATGGCTAAATTTGTGACTGTTGTAAAGTCCTATATCTTTTGCAGCAAATTCCTTCAGCAAAACAGAAAAATTGTCTCCTATACTTTCTTTTCAAGCTCTTTCAAACTCTGCCCACTCCCAAAAGATATTGTCCAAAAAGAGTCTGCAAATCACTCTTTATTCCTTACATAGCTTAATTTGAACATGTTTTTTTATATGACATTGCATTTTTTCATATTTGCTTCATCTATGTTTTGGCCAAAGTGTTCTAAAGTAGATTTCATCTCTAACTACTTCACCTGCATGGGACTTAAAAAAAAAAACCCAAAAACCAACATAACCAGATTATGTAATCATAATAAAATAAGACTTATTGTTATACCTAACAAAATTAATAATGATTTCTTAGTATCATATAATACCAAATCTATATGCAAATATCCCCATTTATCCCCAGTGGTGTTTTGTTCAAATCAAGGTTCAAGCAAAGTCCGCACATTGCATGTGATATTTTTGTCTTTGAAGCCATTTGTTTTTCCTGCCCATTGACCTGTTGATGAAACTAGATCAGTTGTTCTGTAGAACGCCCTGCTTCCTGGATTTGTCTCATAACTTCTCTGTGGTGTCCTGTAACTTGTTCTTCTTTCTCCTGTGTTTTCTAAAAACTGGGATTACACGTAAAGGCTTGATTATATACAGATTAAACATTTCAGGTGAGACTTTTTTTTTTTTTTTAATTTTTTCATTGTTATGTTAATCCCCATACATTACATCATTAGTTTTAGATATAGTGTTCCATGATTCATTGTTTGTGCATAACACCCAGTGCTCCATGCAGAACGTGCCCTCCTCAATACCCATCACCAGGCTAACCCATCCCTCCACCCCCCCCCCCTCTAGAACCCTCAGTTTGTTTTTCAGAGTCCATTGTCTCTCATGGTTCTTCTCCCCTCCGATTTCCCCCCCTTCATTCTTCCCCTTCAGGTGAGACTTTGTCAGAGGTGGTGCTGTATGCTTCATGTCGCTGCACATCAGAAGGCACTGGTTAGGTGTCCCACGCTTAGTGATGCTAAGACTGATCAGGGTCAGGTGGTGGCTGCCTTAAGAGAGGTGTTGTGTGTGTGTGTGTGTGTGTATGTGTTTAAGATAGGAGAAACAATAGCATGTCTGTGTGCTGATAAGCATGATCTTTGAAAGAGGGCTACATATGATGCAGAAGAAAAAGGGGAGATTTTGTAGAAGAATATCCTTAAGTAGATAAGAGTATACAGGACCTAGTGGAACAAATGTTGGGTATTCCAAGTGTTGGGTGCAGCCAATTCATCCGTAGCAACAAGAGGTCATTTGGGCATGAATGCAAGTATGATGAGTAGCTGTGGTACAAAGGTATGTTGTGTGTGTGGTAATTCTATTCTGATAGCTTCCTTTTTCCGTATGAATAAGTAGCAAGTTCATCGAGGGAAGGGGAAGATGAGGGGACTTTTCATGGGGAGAAAGTCAGATAGTCCTCTAGGAAACTGGCAGGTGAATTGACCAGAAAAGTAACATGTGATTGCTAGGAAGCATGAAGGAGCTACTTGCAGTTAGTGATCATGAACTTGAAGTGAAATCAGTAAGTATTATTTTGTGATTTTCTTTAGCCATGCAGCTGCATACTTGCAGGTGTAGAGGAGGACAGAGAGTTGGATTTAACCAGGATTAGGGTTTATCCAACATTGTGTGATGAGAGAGGCCAACTGAATGACCGACCATGGAGTTGAAGCTGGGTAGGAAGGGAAGTGAGGACATGAAGGAAGTGGGAGACAGTGAGAAGGTGGTAGGAGTAACCACAGGAAGATAGCTGGAGGTCGATACTAGTTGGGCTAAACTACAAAGATAGGAGCGGTGATTGAGGGTGGTGGTGCCTGAAATCAAGACTTTGGAGTTATTTTTTGAAAATGATAAGATCAGAGATATGACGTTGGGGGTGAGTGGCTAAAGTCGCCATCTTTGGAGTAGAGGAGAACAAAGAACTGAGAGACCAGGGGACTAGAATGGTTCTGAATGTGGACGTTGATATCCCCAAGAGGCAGGGCAGAAATAGTGTGGGGAGGATTATAGTGAGCCAGGTGTGAAGATATTCAAGGAATGAAGAGGAGTATCCTGGTGGAGGGGAAATGACTTCACCAAGGCGGGTAGCAGGCGGCATGGTTTGCACGGGACTGTGTGAGGGTGAAATGAGTTGGTGCATGTGAAGTTCTCAGTACTGAGCACAGGCTCTGCGTGTCTCAGTGCTTAACCTACTGGATTTATTTTTACAGGGCAGGGGGGGCGGATTTCTCTTCATTTTAAGACCTTCTAAGGGGCAGAGCTGTTCACATAGCTCTGTGTGCCCCCAGGAGATGATAAATTCCGTGTCACTCAGTGTACCCAATAGACAAAATGAACATCTGCAGCGACAGGGCTGCCAAGGGGATTCTAGCAACCAAAGGTGATGGGTGTGTGAGTGAGTGTGGGTGTAGCAGTTGAAGGACATGGCGGGTGGGGAAGGGTGGTATCAGAGCCAGCTTCATTCTGTCATTCAGACGTGACCGAGCACGTCCCTTTTCTGGCTCAGAACCTGGCTAGATGTAGAACGGCCAGAAATAAACCTGAAAGGAACCATCAGTCTGGGTGGGATATCCCATCTGCAAGCAGATAAATGTCACATAGTGTCCTGAGAGCCAGAACGGGCACACTGGGGTCGCGTCGACCTCCGTGGAGTCAAGAAAGTGTTCAGAGCGCAGGGGCACTTAAGCTGGTGCCAGGGACGGTGCGGGTGCTGAGTGCGTGTGCCCCCATGTGAACAGGGTAGGAAAGAACATTTCGTCGGGAGGAACTTTCCTTGCAGGGCAGCAAAAGACGAAAGAGCACAGGGCATTTGGAGTGCCATAATTGAGTTAACGCTGAGAAAATCACTCCTCTTGCCTATTTTAGTTTCCCTATTTGTAATTTGGGAGAGCAACGGTACACACAGGGTAGGGCCTGGTGAGAAGCAAATGAAATGATGCATAACATTTTTATCACAAGCCCTATTGTGATCCCTTTGGGTGTATTACCTTACTTGATTATTTAAACACTCCTCCGAGATCAGCTCTTTTATTATTATTCCCATTTTACAGATAAAGAAGCTGAGTCTTAGAGGGTTGAGTAGCTTGCGGGAGGTCATGTAACTGGTGAGAGGCAGCTTGGACTCTTGCCCCGATCTGTCTAATCCCAGAGCTCTGACCCTCAACCCTGAAGCTAGTCAGTGCTGAGCACATTAGCTAGCGCTAAATAAACGGTAGCTGTTATGGTCACGATTGCTAAAGTTTCTCACCCGGAGGACTGAGGACTCTGTTATAACTTCTGCAGCGGGTTGAAGTTCACCAGGCTGCAATCTCATGAGCAGCAGTGACTGTTTCTGGAAGACTCTCATCACCTACCATAGATCTACATCAACAGTTGCGCCACTTTGTTTCAGCTAGTTGGTTTTTAGAAATCAAGAGCAGGGAGTGGTTGCTATGTCCTAGGAGGGCAAGTTGTTCTGAGCAGATGTGATTGGTAGGGGGAGGAAGATCTGCGTTAGCTGCACTCCTCTGCTCTCTGGGCACTGAACTCAAACCAAAGTCGCACGCCCCGGCAGCTTACTTACTGGGAGGATGGCAGCAAACCAGCATAAGCAAGAGGCGTCACCTAAAGAGCAGCGGGCTGCCCGTGGTGTTCCTCATGAGGGTGCCAAGAAAGAACCTTTTCCATCAGTGATGCCTGAGGAAAGCACAGACCTCTTAAGAGCTGGTGATCCTTCATTCACTCCACAAATAATTATTATCTGCCACGTGCCATATACTCCTCTAGGCCCTGCAGATAGTAGCGAAGAAGGCTGACAAGCTTTCCACGGAAGGAGTTTCCATTTTTAATAGAGGAGGCAGACGGTAAGCAAATAATAATATGAATGCCCGCATAATTGCAAACTCGTGCCACAAAAGCAACATCCATGACTGGGAAAGGGGTAGGGCTCTCAGAGAGATTTTCAGACTCTCCCAGAAGTCTGCCCGAGAGCTAGTGCTTTGAATGGATGAGGAGAGCCCTGAGTTTTTGACAAAGATCACCAGGACACCTCTCACTTTTGCCCCGTCAGACAGGCCCAGGGCCTGCCCACACCTGCCCACCTGTCAGTCTGAACCTCAGGCCTGCCGGGCGGGGGCCTCACCCTCGGTCGTGGGAGGGAGCCAGCTGTGGCCACTGTGGCTGTCTCTGCGCTCTGTGAGTGCTGCATCTCTTAGGACAGGCTTGGAGACCAGCCCGACAGCAGGTATCGAGTTGACACACAAGGTATTTTCAGTATTGTCCCTAACAGTTTCGCCTTAATTACTCCACTGACATCAGGAGCACAATAAAGGAAGTCAGACTGAGAGATGAGAAGTCCTCTCTCAGCTTGTTCCTCAACTGTTTTCAGGTCTCAATCACGTACATTTTTTCTAGATATTTGGATTTGAGTAACTTTTCATCACAATGATGTATGCACAGATAACGTTCTCTGTTTCATTTTTGTTTTAATATTTGAAGAATTTTCCCCCCGATTGCTACATAAATTCACACACAATTATTTATATATATTATATGTTATTACCTTATATATTTTAAATTAATTAATATTGTTATATATGTGTGTGTATGTGTGTATATATATATATATATATATATATTCTTTCTATCAGGTGGATGTACCCTAGTTTAACTATTTCCCTTTTGCTGAAGCCTTAGTTGTTAGCCATAGATTTTCACCATTAGAAATCTCCCAACTGAAAACTATTTTTCTTCTTGCATGTACATATTGCTTTATAAAACTCATTCTTTATCCCACTGATCCTCTTCCAAACCTCACCACACCTGTGAAAGGTCAGGAGTCCTTTATGTGCAAAGACGCCAAAATATGTCCTCTTGTTCTCCTTTCACTTATTTATTGTCTTATTTCCTGCAAGTCAAAAGCTCTTAATTCTATGACCTGGTTACTTTCTAGAAAGGTTAAGTTAATTTCTACTTGCTCCCTCAAAATATACCAATTGTATTATAACCGGGGCAGTAATGAGTATTATCATTTTGAAAACTGCTGCCTCAGGTAAATTCTATAAACTGGCATCTTAACATGCCAGTTGTCCTATTTGGGCTTCTCTCAAGATTCACCATAATTTTATATGCCTGTTAATTATGTTTTCAATTTTGTGATTTGTCCATTCACGAGGAGGGCTTGTTTATTTTGAGAAGCTTTGACTCTCTTTACCCTTTGTGCAGCTGGACTCTTTTTGTCCTTTTAATTACAGCATTTTCTTGGAGACAAGTGGGAGTTTTCATGCAAGTGACTCTATCAAAGTTTTCTTTTACTATTTTTCTACATTCCGTCAGAAGAGCTGACAAACATAGAATTCTGTTTTCACACTTTCTAAAATTATATTTTTATAATCTTTTTTCCAACACTAAGAGTAATGCATATACATTTTAGAAATTTTGGAATATACAAGAAACTGTAAAACATGAAAACATTCATTATTTTACCATCCAGGCTTACCTTATTTTGTTTTGTTTCTAGTCCTTTCTCTTTTTTACATGTACATTGAAGAAAAAAATTTTTGGATTTGATTAGAGTATTATTTACAACTATATACAACTTTTGCAACTTATTTTTTTCCAGTTAGCATTATACTGATTGAAATTTCACATATCATAAAGTGTTCTTTGATAATAAATAATCGTCTAGAGTGTATTCAGGGATGATCTGAATCTTCTCTCCCCAAATTACTATTTGTGTGACCAGCGACTGAACGATCCTTTCTTCCTAGATTGGTCTGTGGTGACTGCTTTATCCTTCTAGCATGTTCTTATCTAGTATCAGGCTATTTCTATGCCTTCTCTGCTATTCACGACCCTGAGCACAGCACCTATAATGGGCTCTTGTCTCTGTGTTTCTTTTTCTGAGCTCTCCAGGCTTCCTGGATTGAGCTGTAGTGGAAGCCAGGAAACTTGCAGAGGGGCCTGTCTACCTTGTTAATCTTTAACCCTGCCCCTGCTGGAAACCAGCTCTTACCTCCTCTTTGTTTTTTTTTGTTTTTGTTTTTTTGGCCTTTGCAGATGTTTTTTGATCATCCAGAGAAAAATGAGCCTTGGCCTCCAGACCCAATAAAGCAAACATTCCTCCCATGGAGAATAGCACTGGTTCCTAAGGACCTGAAGGGCCTGCAGCCCCAGGGGGATTAGCCAAAAGCAGGTAAGGAACACCTGGAGGCATGGGCTATGGGGGCAGCGAAAGGATACATTCCTAATTAAAAAATGGGGCGGTAGAGTGTGCTGGCCAGGAGTCACAGAGTCTCGAGGTCTGACTACAGTTTCGCTGTTGTCTTCACGTATTTGTTTAGTTCTGATTCAGTGGGGGGTGGGGGATAGGCGGTTTGCCTGGGTCTATAAACAGTAAGTGTGAGATTTGAAGTTATTCTGTGATTCAGTCCACCCTTTTTGAACACCTACTTTGTTCCAAGCCCTGCCTTTGGTACTGGGCATGTAGTGATGAGTAAACCAGGGCAGGAACCTTACTTTGAGATTTTCTTTCTGTTGCTTCAGGGTTGCCTTGTTCTTTATAGGTGACAATGTGGGTGGTACTGGATTCTTCTAGAAGCCCGGTGGGGGTAGTAAGGATTTATTGATATAGTAGCATCAGTTCAGTAATGCTTTATTGAAAACCCAGTCAATTTCGGGGACTGTGCCGGATGCTGGGGTTTCAGGCATGAGCCAGGAGGAGTTCCCCTCTAGCAGGGTCAGCAGGAAAAGCGAGCATTGCTAAACATTAGAAATGAAGGGGGAGTGGGTGCTCCATGGGAGGCCGGAAGCAGAAGGTTAACCCTGTCTGGTTGCCAGGCAAGTGGACAAGGGAGAGACCACAGCAGTGCAAAGGCCCAGAGGCTAAGACACCTGGAAAATCCAAGCTTGATATGTTTTCCCAAAGAATTAGGGGAGAAAAATTTACTACTCCTTTCCTTCCGTTTGGGCTGCTTAGAGGGAACCTCCTCAGTCCCTGTGTCTTTAGAGAAGTTGGAGAGGGGATAAAGGGTCTTGGAGCTCTCTGTTGTCTATGAGCAGAAGCTCCAGCCAGAGAGTAGACTTGGAGCCTCAACAGAGGGTGGTGTCAGGACACCTGGGGAGCCCCAAGGTGAGCTTTCAGATGAGTGTGTCCCAGGGCCATGACCTTGAAGGCTAAGGCTGTCTTAAAGTGGCAGGACTCTTGTGCAGGGCTCTTTGGAGGAGCTCGTCTTTTCTGGGACCCTCAACCTTGGAGTATAGGTGCTGGCAGGAAGGTGACCACCATCCCCTTCCGAGCCTTAACAGTGAATCGGGTCCCGCCTCCTTACCTCCTGTCTCATTTCACACATACACAAGAAAAGTTAAGTCCCAACTCTTAACTGCACCACTTCCAAATCACTCGTGCAACTTTGGAGATCAAATAAATAGGTAATAAATCGATAGATATAAAACCTCAGTTTTTTCAACTATAAATGGAGCCAATACAATTTGCTCTGCTTACGTGACAGGGTTATTCTGGGTCTCGTAAGGCTGTTACTGTGAAGGGGCCGCCTGAGGGGAAAACAGTGCCCGAGGATGAGGGCTGGGGCATGCCCATGGCCCAGGGGGTTTTTCTGGGATTGCCTGGCTGATTGACTTGTTCCTGCAGAGCCCCTAATTTCTGAGTCCTGTTTGGTCAATGCTGACTTTTCACTGTCTTTTAATACAGATGCCTTTTAGTGCAAAGACCATGAACTTTTAGAGTCAGACAGACCTAGGTTGGAATCCGGTTCTGGCACTGACTACCTGTTGACCTTGGAGAAGCCCTGTAACTCTGCTAAGCCTCAGTGTTTTCATTTTCTCCAGTGGGGCTGTGGATACTATGCCATAGTGTTGCAGTGAATACGAAATCTGACATTGCAGCTAAAGTGCCTACCATCTTGTAGGCACTTCTTAAATGCTCCATTCCCTTCTTCTTGAGTTCTTTAGCTCTCATAGCCATGGGATCAGTTTTCTGACCTGCCACAAAACCCCCTCCCCCATTTCACGACCACACGTTTGAATTTTTCTCCCGCTGTGTACATTCTGTCACTTCCCACACTTCCGCAGCTCAAGGCAAGCGCCCATTCTCCCCAGAGCCACCCGTTCCTGAAGTCCGGGGTGGTGAGAAGCATGATTTGGTCTGCCCATAGATTCCAGGAATGGTCTGGATGTCACTTACATTAAAGAGTCTCAGATGAGGACGTGAGCTCAGGTTGATGAGTCATGGCCAGTGTTCCACTCTGCCATCTCTCCCCGTCCCGCACTGCCTCCACATGACCTCCAGCCAAAGGGGCTACTCTCTGGTCTCTGTTCAGAACACTTCCTGTGCCTTTGCAATGACTTAGTTCAAATACCATTTCTGCTGGTCATCCCAGAACTCCATGAGTGAGAGAGAGATTATTCTACAGAAAACCTAGGTAGAGACAGGTTTAGTGACTTGTCCAAAGTCACCAAGAATGGGGGGGGAACCCAGGTTTTGTGAATACCTAGTCCAGTACTTTTACCCCTTGTCCCGGATATCCTTAGCACTGGGCTCCATAGGAAGGAACTATGGATCCCTAGTGGGTTAGCAAAACCCCAGGGGTGATTGCTTAGACTCACTACGGTAAATAAACCCAGTTATTTAAGAAAGAATTTAATGTTTTCCAGAAGATACAGACATTGTTTGAGTTCAAAGTACTTCCATCTTCCATTCAGTTACGCAATAAATTCTGAGAAAACAAAGTAGGGCTTTACCCAGATATAAAGGGGACTATGAGGCTCTATTTTTGTAATAAAATCCATTTGCCAGAACGTTCAGCAGTTCTGTGAATGCTTATGCTGAAAAGGACATGGATTATGGAATCAAGTGCTCTTGGATTTGAACTTTAGTGCTACCGTTTACTCAGCTTTGTGATCCTAGGCACTTCTCTTAACCTCTCAGAGCCTTAGGCTGCTAATCTACAGATACGGAGATTGTAACACCTTCCTGGCTAGTGATGGTCAGACCTCTCCGCACAGCTCTGGGGATGCCCTTCCTACTAGACTCTCATGTACATACATGGTGCCGGCTGGAGCTGTACGTGGCGGGGCCCTGGTCTATGGAGAAATTAGGTGAAATAACATCTTACACACTTGATGCATCTTTGTTTTTATCTCCTTAATTTGTCACGTATCTGCTGTCTTACCAAGATTTCCTCTCCTCTACCACGAGATGAGGCAGCTTCCTGCCACTTGATAGTACTCTTGCAGGGCACTCTGTGAAGCCAGGTGTTATGCTGTAAGCTAACTACCGGTTTTCTTCTCAAGCAGGAGTCCAACATCACAGCCCTCAGAGAGATGCGCCACAGGTCTATGGCACTGTCTGGACAGAGGTCTGGCAATTTTAAAAGGTTGCTGGGCCCCTTAGGATTTTAGGGAGTTTGGATTCTTCTGAGGTAGACCAGTCATCCTGCTCTTCCTTTTTCCTCCTAGTTTTCTCCTAGTTTTTCAAGTATGCATGTGTTCATTGAACACACAGCATAAGGCCCCAGGAGTCCAGTGGTGTGTAAGCTCTGGTTCCTGACCTTACCAAGCTCAGGGTGCAGTCAGGGAGCTAGACCAAGACAACACAAAACTAAGAGTTAGGGTGTAAAAAGGAATGGCAGGAGAATACAGAAAGTGTTCATGGCTCGGAGAGGAAAAGGGGAGTGTCTGAGGACTGCTGTCTACATTCAAAGCCCAAACTGAGGCCGAATGTTTACTTCAAGTTGTTGCAGGCTGCAGGCCTGGTGGGAGGTAGACCAAAGGCTGGAAGTGAGTCTCCTCACTCTGAATCCATTGCCCAGCTCATCACTCCACCTCTTGCCTGTCACTACTTTTAGATTTTGTTCACATCGGTTTTTTTTTGTGTTTTGTTTTTTGGTTTTTGGTTTTTTTGCCTCATCCTACCTTTTCTAGGCTTGTTTTCTGCTCAGAACAGAGTGGCTGCCCTGAACACATCTTTCATTATGATTCACACCAACCTGAAGAAAAAGTTCAGCTGCTGCGTGCTGGCCTTTCTCCTGTTTGCAGTCATCTGTGTGTGGAAGGAGAAGAAGAAAGGGAGTTACTATGATTCCCTTAAGTTGGAAACCAAGGAATTCCAGCTGTTGAGAGGTCTGGAGAAACAGGCTGTGACTTCCAGCAGCACCCAGAATCCCCCCAGGGGCCGCCAGGCCCTCAGCAGTCCCCGGGGCCCAGCCAAGGCCAAGCCTGAGGTCTCCTTCCAGGTGTGGAACAAGGACAGCTCTTCCAAAAACCTCGTCCCCAGGCTGCAGAAGATCTGGAGGAATTATCTGAATATGAACAAGTACAAAGTGTCCTATAAGGGGCCAGGGCCCGGTGTCAAGTTCAGCGCAGAGGCCCTGCACTGCCACCTCCGGGACCATGTGAACGTCTCCATGGTAGAGGCCACAGATTTTCCCTTCAACACCTCTGAATGGGAGGGTTTCCTGCCCAAGGAAAACATCAGGACCAAGGCTGGGCCATGGGGCAGGTGTGCTGTTGTCTCATCAGCCGGATCGCTGAAGTCCTCCCAGCTGGGCCGAGAAATAGGTGGGTTCTGCGGTGTTAGGGCTGCTCCTCTGGGGCCGAGTGTGTGCTTGGGACTAGAAAGGAGCAGCCCAAGTAGGGCTTGTGACCTAGCACAGTGGGCCCACCGCAGAGTTTTGCAGCCTTCTCGCGTGACTGAGAGGTACCTCGGGGGCAGCCGAACGGGTGGGGATCCATCCAGGCTCCCGGCATCTTTATCAGTGAGAACAGCTTTGCTTTTCTCTGTTTTAAATAGTGCTGTTCTGGGGCGCCTGGGTGGCTCAGTTGGTTGGGCAACTGCCTTCAGCTCGGGTCGTGATCCCGGGGTTCTGGGATCGAGCCCCATATCGGGCTCCCTGCTCGGCGGGGAGCCTGCTTCTCCCTCTCCCCCCTGCTCGTGCTCTCTCTCTCTGTATCTCTGTGTCTCAAATGAATAAATAAAATCTTTGAAAAAGAATAGTGCTGTTCTACAGAAGATATTGTTGGAAGAGTTCTGCCGCTACCAATAGGCACCACACGGGAACTGACTTCTAAAAATAATAGAAGCACTGATTTCTCCTATCTCTTCTGGTCCTGAAATTCTGTAATTTTACTGGCTAGTTGAGGATTAATTGTCTCTCTTGGCTTTAACTACCTGAATAATTTTCAGCCTTTCTGTTTGAGGATCATTAATTAGAGTAGGAATTCTTAACTTGGGGACTGTAGACCAACTTTAGGGGGTTCACGAATCCCTAAAGCTGTGTGCAAAATCCCTGTGGATTAGGTGTGCATACAGTGTGTGTGTGTGTGTGGTAAGTCAGTCTGTACATTTTTCCAGAGAAAAAGTCCATAGCTTCCAGTCGATTATTCTCAGAGGTGTCTGTGACCCAAAAAAGGCTAAAAGTCACTGGTCAGAATATATCAACTTGCTTTTTTTTTTTTTAAATCCTTCACAGTTAATAAAGATGGAAGGTCTGTCCATGTTTGTAAACATGTGTACAACACAAAGCTTAGGGCTTTGGGCTTAGGGCTCCCTAGTTCCCTTATTTTGAGAGAATGTGTTTTCCATTATTGTGAAATGAATCAGGCTAAAGGAAGCAGAGCACAGAAAGCCTTGCTCTTCTTGCAGGCTCTGGAAGGTACTGGAGCAGGTGAGGTCATACGTCTCCTGTTTTATTCCCTTCCTGTGACTGCCAGGAAAAAGGGTCTGAAACCAAGCACAGGCTCTCAAAGGAAGAACAGGAGAGGAGACCCAAATTGGATTCTCTGGAGCAGGAAGAAGTGGTGAGATCACATTCTGTGCCTTCCCAAATAGGCAGCACTCACTAATAAAGGCTGCCAAGATAACTGGCCCCGCCCCAACTTTTGCTTTTGCCTTTTTGGTTTCTTTTGGACTTTGTTTTCTAGAAGCTCAGTGTGACTGGTTTTTGCTCACCCATAATGTAACTAAATTCCTTTCTTTCTTCCTGATTTTTGCTCTATAATGGTAATGTTTTGAATATCCCAGGGGCTAGCGGATCCTCTTCTTCATGTAAACTCATCACTGACAGCCTGGCCAGAACTGGGTTACAGTTTCCGGCAGAGCCCGATACTTCTATGAATCAGAACTACAATCTTGATGCACTCCGTGAAAGTTTGGAGTGATTTACGTACACAGTAAAATAAACTTTTTCTGTAGACTACAGTTAGAATTTCAAGTATGTATTTCCCTAGAAAGACTTTGCTCTTGAGATGTAACGAACATTGCATGTTGGACTTCCAGTGTTCTGCCCTTTCAATAGGGCATTCCCCTGGGCATTTAGTCTAACAAATGTTTTAAGGAATTCATTCATTCTTGTATTCATTCATGGAGCTTTCAACCTCATGGAGCAGGAGCTTAGAATACAAAGGGGAAAGAGACTGGGAAGGCCCTTTGCTGAAGGCCTGGGAGTATCAGGCAGCATGACAGGCCCACAGCCTTTCCACTATACCTGGAATTTGTCCCGCTTATTGCTGACTATTGAGCATATTGGATGGCTTTAAATTGTTTGCTCTTACAAATTGTACTGCTAACAGGGTTTTTGTGCAGATGACTTAACTGCCTAAAGGGGAAATATCCACAGCCATGGGGCTAGACCAAAGTAAGATAAGTTTTGTGGCTCTTTTTTGTCCATTGCAAAATTGTTTACCGGAGGGATTGTAATAATGTACTGTGTCTCCAGCAGTCCCTCAAGCCAGCCAGCGGTGGGCACAGCCATTTTCAATTATTTTTGATACATGTACCCATAAGGTATCTTAGATTGGCTTGAGTTTCCATGTCAAACAATAGCATATTTGTAAAACATTATGACCGACAGGAGTAATGCTTATCGTGCATCTGCTGTGAGCCTAGCGCGCCTTGCCTTTGAATCCTTCCAGGAATTCTGTGATAAGGGGACAATTATTGTTCCCAGTGAACTGGTGAGCTAAGTGTTGAGTCTCAGAGATCATACAACTGGTGAATAGTGGACTGGGACTTGAAACCGGGGCCTTCGACTCCAAGGCCCACATGCTCATCCCCTCTGCTCTTGCGCCTGTGGTTGTTGCTTTATAATAAAATTTCTGGTGTGATGAATCCCTTGTCAGGTTAAAAAAAAATCCCATGATATTCTTGCTTCCTTGCTCTCCTGCAGGGAAGGAGAAGTGCATTCTGAGTTGAGGCAAAAGCAAGAAGCAAAGGCTGCGTGGGGGAAAAGTGCAGAGTGTGTTGGGCTGGGATGTGGGACCCTGCAGGGTGAAGGGGGCTGAGGAGTAAGGCCAGAAAGGTAGGCAGGGGTCAGCTCCTACAGAAAGTTGACAGTCACAATCGAGACTTTGGGTTTCATTCTTTAAGCCAGGAGTCCTAGAAGGATTTTGAGTGAGCAAGTGATGGGCTCATGTGTGTTTTGGAGAGATTTCTCATTTCTCTGAACCCCCTTGTCTATGGGGACTGCTATGTAATCTATTATTAGGGATTACTGCCACTTCCGGGTGAGAAGTGCCAGGCCTGTTTGAGCGGTGATCATGGTGGTGGAAAGAACGAGTTTGATTTGAGAAGAGACAGAAATTGGTGTCTAACTAGAAATGACCTTGAGTGACAGGTGGGAGCCAGGGTTTCTAGCCTGGAAGCAGGCGAGCTCATTATGGGGGAGCATGCTTCTGGAGGAGGACAGGTGTGCGTCGGAGGTGCTGAATCGGAAGTATTTGTGGATTTCCCTGAGTAGATATCTATGCGGTTGGGTATTTGATTCCAGGGAAGGGTCAGGCGGGAGGAGATGAGATTGAGGAATCATTTGTCCCCAGGTGACAGTTGCAGTCCAGGAGAGAGGGCTGAGGAGAAAGCCTAGGGAAAGTGTACATTTAAGAGACAGGGAAAAGCACAGGGAAGGCAGAGACATTCAGAAGGCCGGTGAGAAGGCCCAGGGAGAAGCAGGTGTTTGCCATATGATGGAAGGCAAGGGGAGTGGAGTTTGGGCAGAGTTGGGGCAGATGGAGTTCTTGTGCAGAGTGAGGACTGAGAAGACATCCTTGGGTTGTGGAGCTCAGAAAGTATGATTATTTATATCAGGGGTCAGCAAACATTTCCTGTGAAGGGCCAGACAGCAAATACTTTTGGTTTTCAGGCCATACAGTGTCTCTCACAGCTCCTCAGCTCGGCCGTCTTCGTGCAAAAGCAAACCAGACCATAGTAAATGAATGGGCCTGGCTATGTTTCAGTAAAACTTTATTTACAAAAACAGAGAACAGGCCAGATTTGTCCTTCAGGCCATAATTTCCCGGCCCGGATCTATATTATATCGAGTTTACCTAACCAGGACCAGAATATAGCCTTCCAAATATGATTCATTAAGCTACTTTGAAAATATAAAAAAAGCTTGGTCTAAATTGTGATAAAATTTCTTTCATAACAATTTCCAGCTATTTAGAGTTACCATACCCAGAGGCAGTGGATTTTGGCATACTGATGAGTTCACTAAGGAGCCGATTCTGTTACGTAGTCTAGGCATGCAGTTACATCCTGTGCATATCATGGCGCATTTATTTCTGCGTTTTCTAATTTGTGTCTTTTCCTGTCCTCTAATTCTGAGTTCAACCGAAGTGGTGGCCCCTGTTTTCTGCAGCCTTCCCCTTGCAAAGCCTCGTTTGCTGGGCTCCTGGGAGCTGTGGATTTTTCCTGGTGATTTCCTGGAGGCCCATTTGATTTCAGAACTTCTTCCGCCTTCAATAGCAAAGGACAGTTTGGCCAACAAGGATGCTCTCCTCTTTCTTTATGAACTTAGTGGCCTGTTTGAAAGTTTTCTTCTTTGACTGATTTTTTTTTTCTTCTTAGAATAAAGTCCACATTTCATACCTGGCCTCCACAGCCTGTGTGGCCTGGTTCCGGCCAGCTTTTGTAGCTATGTCTTTTCTTTCTCTTGCCCTCACTCACTTGTCTCCAGCCTCACTTGTCTCCAGCTGAGTCCTTATTGCCCTTGGGGTCCAGACAGTGCCGCATCCTCTGGCTGGAATATACTTCCCTGAACCCTTCCCGTGCTCGGCCCTCCTTTGGGTTCAGCTCCGAGGCGTGTCCTGAATCATCACTCTCTCCAGAGGAGATTCCCTCAGCGTCTCTGTCACACCGCTTAGTTTATTTATGCCATAGCATCAGCCACAGTCTGTCATTATCTCAAGTGTTGGTGGTTGTATTTATTGGCTCCCTCCTTGCTGTAGATTGCAAAATCTCTGAGAGCAAGGACCTTGTCTTTCTTGTTCACGGCCATTGTCTCCGGCACCTAGAACTGTGCTTGATGGGGAGGAGGGGCTTAGTCAGGATTTGTTGAGTGAACAAAAGCATTTTCTTTTCTTATGGTCAATACCAAGGATGGATCGTCAGCCTCCGGTGCTGGGTGTTCTCCATTAAGCCTCCCAACCCACGCTCCTCCCTTTTCTGTTGGACTCTGTGCCCGGGGAAATTGAATTTGGGACTGTGTCAACTGGGCTTCCTGGCCCTCTGGCTTTTATTTGGGGCTGGACAACAGAAGTGCTGCTCCAAAACTGAGAAGGAGGAGAGTGAAGTCGGGGTGTCTGTCCCCCCAGCTCTCTCCTTGCAGAATACCCACGGGCTGCTGCTTTCCCTCGGCTCAAAGTTCAGCCCCTTTCAAGCAGCCTCTCTGTCTGAGGCCTGCTCTCTCTCTCTCTCTCTTCCCTCAGGCCGAGAAGTCAGAGGGAAGGAGGAAAGAGCAGATGGGGTATTGATTCCCTTCTTGCCGGCTGGACGTTAGCAGGAGCCGTGTTCCCCTCAGGGCCACCACTCCCAACAGGTGGCCATCTTCAGTTCAGGGCCCCTGCTCTTCTGGCCACATCAGATGTGGGGGGTTGTAGGGGCCGCTTCTGCAGCCCACCCCGGGGTATTGGCCATTCCTTGTTGATTTCTTGAAATCCTACCTACAACGTTGTAAATAGTCCTTTTATTCAGTGACTTTTCTTCTCAGTGACTCCATCTGACTTTGTCATGTTGTGGTGCTGGGATGCCCACACTAATAATTTGCTCACCTGTGAAATGGGGAAGCTGACCGAGTGATGTTTCTGATGGATCTGCGTTTCTGGTGTGATTACTGCTGGGTCACTTTTGAAGACGGTGACTGATACTGACAAACGTGTTGCAATCTGAGTTGTGTAAAGGTGTGCCTTCTGCCCTATTTGAAGTTCAGGGTGCCTGCCCTGTAAGCTGATAAAGTTTGGACTCTGCACATCTCATGTAATTTTCAAACCATCTTGATGAAATTTGTCCTAGGATTGAGATAGGGTTGTTTTTGTGACTAGATGATATGTCTAGATTCCTGAGGTTCAAAACATATGTTAGAAATGAAATAAAGAGGGAGGCTTTCACCCCTTAATTCTGTGAGTATTCTTTTTTCAGATCATCTTGTATTGAGCCACCCCAAATAAATTTCCCACAGGGAGGGAAAAAGAACAACAGAAAATTGGGCTGACCTCCAAACCTTGTGCAGATTTCAGTGGTGATCCTCAAACTTGCTTGATCAAGTCAGGTTGGGATGAGCTCCTAGGAGGTTGGCTCAAGGTTGAGATAGATCTTAAAAGTCATTAGTTCTCTCCCCCAGAAGATTGGTCAGTGCCACATAGAGAAACTTCTCCAAGTCTTCCAAACTCTGCTGAAACAGCTACGGGCACAGGGAACTAGAGCCAGGGAGTGAATGGATTTTTAAAAACATGGTCTGTTTGATCTTGCCTGGATTTAGGACATTGTTTCTGGCAAAGAGTTTTTCTTTTTCGATAGAAAATGTGGGATTCAGTTTTGATCTATGACCTCCTTTTCCACCTCTGCCACCACCCAGGCTTGTGACCCTTCCTGGGCCTCAGGTTCCTAATAGCACACTTAGGGAGTTGTCTTGGAAACCATAGTAAATCCCTCTGATTTGCTGAGCACTGCAAGCTTCTCAGAGTGCTATGAGGACTTTGCACTTGTGGGTGACACCGAGCTTATTGTAGCATCTTCCTTTTTCTGACAGGGATGGAAGTATGACCTACTGGTAATACCAAGAGAATATTTGGGTTGCTCCTTTGGTGGCTGGGACAGCTATTCCACATGAGGTAGCCCACCAGCCCTGGTCACCTCTCTGCCGTGTTAAGGCACACTGGAGTCATGGAAGGGATTTCAGGGTTGCCCAATATGAGCCTTGTTAGCTTCTGCAGTGGCCAGGCGGACGGTCGGTCATCTCTGTCTACAAACTGTGCCAGATTGCCCCATACAAATATGATCGTTTTCCCCTCTGGTGGGGATCATGATGGGATAAAGACTGGGAAGTATGATTCTCTTGCCCCTCCCCTTCTTCCTGCCCTCTCTCCCTCTAGAACTTCCTCTGTTTCTGCATGTTGCTGGTGCTCATCACCTCTTTTCTGTTTCCTTGTGGTTTATAGACGATCATGACGCAGTCCTGAGGTTTAATGGGGCGCCCACAGCCAGTTTCCAACAAGATGTGGGCACGAAAACCACCATTCGCCTGATGAACTCTCAGGTAAAATTTCTTCTGTGCAGATCTGGAGTGAGAGAAGGACCACAGTGTGGGCTCTAATGTAGACCCCACTTGCTGGGAGCACATCAGAGCCGCCAAGTTAATTAAGTCCCGTGACCTTCCTGAGTCCTGGAGTCCAAGACCCAAACTGGGGATGTGTTCATGATAAAGCCCCTGTGGCATTACGTGGCATTAACAGAGGTGTCCAGTGCCCCAAGAAAGGAGAGTTCTGCTGTCCCCATAGCTGCCAGGTTTTATCTGGAATATTGCATGAGGGACAACATGGCAGAGAATATCAGAGTGAGGGATGCTGGGGAACGTAAGTGAAGCAATGAATGTGGGCGTGTTTGATAAGCTGTAAAATAGTATACAAGTATTGTAACACATCATCACGAGATGATGATGTGTTACATGGCGCTCGAATTCACGTATTGCCTCATGAATTCCCCTAGAGAATTAGTTTCCTGAAGTATTTCCAGGTAGTATACGCTGATTTCTCAAAACTAATGGGGACTTGAGAAATACTCTTGCCACAAAGTTCTGTTAATAGATTTTAATTAGTGGTAAAAAACAAACAAACAAAAACAAAACTGGATGACACATATATCAAAACTAGCGTGAGAGGTCTGCAAACCCACTCACCTCACTCACGACCATCGATGTTCATTGTTTTCTGCGTAAACACATAAACCTCAGGTGTTTTTATGTCAATGTATAATCTCTGTACATTGCCTAGGACTCCATGGGCATGGAGCACACCCTGGGAGTGAACATAAGTGCCCTTTCAGTACTGTTCCAATACACCTGCATTTCTCCACTCCTCTGCCATAAGGCTCCACTTCCGTTTCTCTCAGATCTCTTCACTGCTTGCCCCTCAGGAACTCACCAGCTGGGCAGAAGCTGCTTCTTGCATGGTCCACTTTCCATCTGAGGCCCACAGTCCTAGGAACCTTTGTATGAAGGAACTTGGATTGATCAATTTAACTTCTTTGCAAGTGGCTGCCATCTTGTTTTCTGTTCTTTCTCAAATCCCTTGATGATGATATCACTTTCTGTCATCGTAATATCCTCAGTGGACTCTATGTGCTTTCAATTCCTATTTATTATTCAACCTTATATTTTGGGCTTTTATATTACTTTTATTATAAACTATAAGAGGGCAGATTAAAAGAAATAGATTGGTCAGCAAGAGACTCTCTGGAGGACATGGCACCACAGCTAGACTTTGAAATATGGGTGGGATTTGGAGAAATAGTAATAGGGAGGCATTCTAAGAAGTGGTATTGGCAGGACAGAGACACAGGGGAAATGAGGGAGATGTCCAAACAGGTCTGGCTGGTGTGGGGCTGGGGATGGATTTGTGTTGCCCTATAGAGGGAGATGAGGCTGGAGCTTCATGGCTGCTTGGACTCTGGCAAGTCTAGAAAATAAGGCAGAGGAGGTGGGATGAGCTTTCCCTTCTTTCTCCTTTTCCTTCTCGTGCCCCAGAGAAATCGTGGAGCTGGAGAGTACCTCAAGAAGTGCTACAGTGTAACCTCTATTTCTGAATCCACCTTTGCCTCCCTCCCCCCAACCCTTTCACAAATATGGACAGGACTGAGTAGAATGTGGTAGTCAATACATAGATCTGCAGTCAGCCTGCCTAGGGTTGAAACCCTGGCTCTGTCTCTTAATAGCTAAATGGTCTTGCGTCAGTTACTTATGCCTCCATTTGTTCACGTGTGGAGAGGGGAGAATAGCAGTACCTTCTCCACGGCACAAGGTTGTTAGGAGGAATGAGCGAGAAGACCATGCAGAGCAGCTAGTACCCGGCACGTACGTCAGTGGAGGATAGCTACTCTTATGTTCATGTGGGCCGATGCCGAGATGGGTTTGGGGGATACAGTGGGGAGGCCGGCAGGCTGGGCCCCTTTGCGGGCCTCCACCTACGGCTACAGTCAATCCTCACACAGAGAGATAGACAGTTGCAACGGAGAACTACAAGGGACAGGATCAAGGTGCTCCCAGAGCCCATATCAGGGACGTCAGGAGCCTTGAGGAGATGAGACAGCTGTGTAGGCGTGGAGGATGAGAAGGGCTAGGGTCTCTCCTGAAGAGACAACAGCCTAGGTGAGGCCACGTGTGGGAGGGGGCAGGCCAGGGCCCTGGGGGCAGGGGGGTGCATGGGGGGTGTGGTGAACACGGAGGCTGAAGGTGAGGAGGAGCCACATCCTGGCGCTGTGGTCAGGAGATATTCTCTGTGGCACGACCAGACTCGCACTCTGCAAACATTGCTGGCGTCCATCGGCCCCTGGAGAGACACAGTTAGGAGGCTCTTGCGGGGAAAGACTGGCAGTTGCTGCAGACGAGAAATGAGGGTGAATGTGAGAACGGACTGCATCCGACAGCTATTTGGCATGTGTGGTCCAGAGGCGTTCACGGGGCTGCGGCGAGGGGTGAAGGGAGAGGGGCCGCCAGGGCTACTGGGTTGCTGGCTCGTGCGGCTGGCCGGCTGGAGTCCCTGGGATTGCAAGTGCTTGAAGACGTTCTGGGTTGTGTGGGCTGGGGTCAGACGGAGGGCGGGATAAAAACTGTGGTTCTGGAGAGCGTTGATCTGAGCTGCCCGTGGATACCTGTGAAGAGATGTCAAGCAGGCGGCTGGAGTTCCGCGGAGAGCTCTGGGCTGGGGGGCAGTGTGACCTTCGGCAGCAGCTGCCTGGGAGAGCCGCGGAGCCAGAAGCCGCACTGGGGCGTAGGGTCAGGAGTGCGTGGGGAAGGCCAGTGCGGGTAGTTCTTTCAAGAAGGCTAGCTCTGAAGGGCAGAAGAGCAGTAGGGCAAGAGCCATAGAGTCGAGGGTTCCAGGGCCTGTTTCTGTTCTTTTCATTTTTTTTAGATCGGAGAGAACTGAGTACATTTGAAAGTCAGTGGGAAGACAGTCACAAGAGGGCCCATGCTGTATGGGTGTACCTACGTGAGGTTCCTGGAGGAGTCCGATTCGTAGACAGAAAAGTAGAATGGTGGTTTCCGGGGCCTGGGGGTGGTGAGGAATTATCGTTTAATGTTTAGAGAGTTCCAGTTTGGGTAGATGAGGAAGTTCTGGACATGTATGGTGGTGATGGTTGTATAACAGCATGAATGTACTTAATGCCACTGAGCTGTACACTTCAAAATGGTGGATATGGTACATTTTCTGTTATGTGTGTTTTACCACCATAACATTTTTTTTTAAGTCAATGAGGAGAAACCAGTTGATAGAGGGAGAAACTGAATATACTGAAGAGAAGGGACAATAAGTAAGTGATGGGGAGGAGGGATTGATCTAAAGCCCCACCGAGGATCAAGCCCCACAGGAGGGAGTCAGAAGGGAAGAAGGCTAGGAAAGGTGTAGCTGGAGGCCATTTGTAGTGGAAGGATGAAAGGGCTGCTATTTTCTCCGCAGAGTAGGATGTAGAGAAAGGGAGGCTTTTTGTCAGGAGGCTGACGGGAAGAGGGGTTTCCGTAGAGGAGGTTTGAGCAAAGAAGGCTTGGCGTGAGGAGAGCAGAGGAAGGAGCCAGCCAGAGGAACGGAGCAGGATTTCCAGGCCGTGCGGACCACTTTGGGGCTGGAGAGCGTGACTTCAGAAAGAATGGGTATGACCTCCAGATTGGTATGTGGCAGCAATCGAGAAGAGGGAGCATGGAGGAGCCCTAAAAAATCTCTTGGGTTTGGGAGGCTACCCCCTTCTTAGGCATCTTTTCCAGGTGGTGAGTGAAGAGGTAAATCTCCAGCCTGCAAAGATTTCATTTAAGGCCATGGTAGGTTTGCCTAAGCAGCTCTCTTCCAGGTTGGGGAGAGAACGCCCATGTCCCGTGCATGGCAACAGGGTGTCCTGATTGGACTTCAACCGGGACATTCTCAGATCACTCCCTGGGGCTTATCCTGAGACCATAGCTGGTGCCACTTGTTCAATACTTCTTCTGTCTGAGGCCCATACGTATCTTATCTCATGGGACCTTTAGGACAATGCTGTGAGGTGTGATTACCAACCACCGTTTTCTGTGAGGACACCAAGGTTCAGAGTCTGAGTGACTTGCTCAGGGGAGGGCAGAAAGGACTCGAGAGAGGTGGGATTTGGATGGAGGTTGGTTTGCCAATTTTCTGGAAGAGTTTGTATAGAACTGGTATTTCTCTTTTTTTGAATGTTTGGTAGAGTTGCCAGGAAAGCCTTCTAGGCCTATAATTTACCTTGTGGGAAGTTTTTTAGCTACAAATTCAATTTCTTTAATAGATTTAGGACTGTTCGTGTTACCTGTTCCTTTCTGACCAAGCTTTGGAAATTTGTGTCCTTCAAGGAATTTGTTCATTTCTTCTAAGTCATTGAATTTATTGGCATAACGTTCATAATATGCCCTCATTATCTTTTTGTAAAAGATTTACTTATTTCCCTCATCATCCTTTTAAATGTCTGTAGAATCTGACGTGATGTCTGATGTGATAGGACATCCTTTGTGGTGCTTCAAGCAGTACTGGAATTCACAGAGCTTAAAAGGACTTTGAAGATCAACAAGCCATGAATTCATTCCAGAAGTTTTTAATCACCTGCCCTGTGCCAGCCTCTATGTAGGGAGCTGGAATTGAGCAGCCCACAACAGCAGTAAAACAGAGACAGACATGCTCCCTGCCCTTGTGGAGCCCAGGGTCTCCTCGGGTCATTTCATTTTCCAAGCGACACAACCCAGGCCTGGGAAGAGAAGGTGGCCTGCACAATGCCCAGAGGGTAATGGCAGGCCCAGGGCAGGATGAAGGCCTCCTCACAGCTGGGTTAGGCTCCTCCCTGGCTCTCTGCTGGCACCTTCCCAGTCCACACCTCTCACTCCCATCATCCTAGTTGCCCATCTCACTTGTTGCCTAGCTCTGCCACCATGACGTCTGGTCTCCGAGAGGAGGTGTGTTTGTCTGTTTTGTTCACTCATATGCCCATGTGCCAGGACAAGTGCCCATTGCATAGTGAATGTGCAATAAATATTTGTTGAATGAAGTATAGTCTAGAGAACCTTCTGCTCACTCAGTGGACTGCCTCCTAACTTCACCAAATTCTTTAAAAAATTGTTTTGAACTTGTTATTTGGAAATACTTTAATACTTTCAGAAAAGTTGCAATAATGTCTAATACGAAGAATGCCCGTATACTCTTTATCCAGATGCACTTACTATTTTTTCATTTTACCCCATTGTTGTATTATCTGCTCTGTTCATTCTTTGTAATATTTTTTCATTTGAGAATAAGTTGTATATATTGTAGACATTAATTCCTAAATACTTATTATGGGCAGAAAATTTATGTCCCCACTCCCAGCCCCAATTCATATGCTGAAGCTCTAACCTTCAACGTGATTGTATTTGGAAATGGGGTCTTTGGGAGATAAATATAGTTAGATGAGGTCTTGAGTGTGAGTCCCCCCGTAATGTGTCTGCTATGTGAGGAAGGCGGCCATCTACAAGCCAAGACGAGCACCCTCACCAGGAACCAAATGTGCGGGCACCTTGACCTTGGACTTCTCAGCCTCCAGAACCATAAGAAGTAAATGTCTGTTGTTTAAGCCACCCAGTCTATGGTATTTTGTCATAGCAGCCTGAGCTAAGATTTTTTGGTTCTGAGAGGAGGAGTTTTACTATGACAAAACCCTAACAATGTGGAGTAACTTTGGAACTGGGTAATTGGTAGAAGCTGGAGTTTTGAAGGACATGCTAGAATATAGACGCTAAAGGAAATTCTGGTGAGGGCTCAAAAAGAGTAGAGGAAAGCTGGAAAGAGAGCTTCTGTCTTTTTAGAGAATATGTAAATAATTGTAAAGAGAATGTTGGTGGAAATATGGATAACAAAGGCCCTTCTGGTGAGGTCTCAGATGGAAATGAGGAACATGTTCTTGAACAATGGAGAGTGATCTTTGTTATAAAGTGACAGAGATTTTGGCTGAACTGAGTTCTAGTGTTCTGTGGGAGGTAGAACTTGTGAGCAAAGAAATTGGATGATTTACCTGAGGTGATTTCTAAGCAAAGTGTTGAAGGACTGGCTTGGTTTCTCCTGACTGCATTTAGTGAGATGTGAGAAAAGAGAAATGAATTAAAAAAAGAATTGTTTAGCGAAAAGGAAACAACTAAAGATCTGGAAAATTCTCGGCTTATCTATATGGCAAAAAAATGAGAAAGCTTGTTCTGAAGAGAAAACGAAGGGGTGGCCCCAAAAGCCATTTGATAAGGAGATCAGCAACGGTGTGAACCACAGACCTACTCAGCCTTCCCAGCAGAAGCACTGTCCAGCTTGAACTGAAGGGGACGGATATAGGACAAAGTAGGGGAAGGCTGTATGCCTCTTAGGTCCCATAGGACAGGACTGTAGAGCTCTTGGGCTATGACTGGGTATTGTTCTTCACGACAGGAAAAGCATGATCCCAAAGGTGATTCAGAAATCACCAAGGTTGCATCCTTGGTTTCAAAGGTGGGAGGGGGGCCTTGGTTTTAATAGGCTGAATGGTAGCTGCTCAGGGCCTTGGGGGTGTGACTGCGGCCTGGCAGATCCACAGAGGTGGGACCGCTACCCCCGTGGGTCCAGAGGGCACAGCATTGAAACAAAGAGGATTCTTTTCAAGCCTTAACATCTAGTGGTATTTACTTTTCTAGGTTTTGGACTTTCTTGGGACCTGTCACCTCTTTTTTCCTTCCGATTTCTCCCTTTTGGAATGGGAATGCCTATCCTATGCCATCCCACCACTATATTTCGGAAGTACATACTTTTCTGGTTTCATAGGTTCACAGCTGGAGAAGAGTTTTGCTTTAGGATGAACTGTCTCACTCTTACCGGCTTTAGATAATATTCACATGAGACTTAAGACTTCAGACTTTAGAGTTGATGCTGGAATGAGTTGAGACATTGGGGAGGTTGGGTGGAATTAATCTATTTTGCATGTGAGAAGGATGTGATTTTGGAGGATGCAGGGGCAGACTCATGGACTGAATGTGTCTCCCCTGAATTCATATGCTGAAGCCCTAACCTCCAGTGCAGTGGTATTTGGCAATGGGGCCTTTGGGAAATGACTAGATGTAGAAGAGATCTCGAGGGTGGGGCCTCTATGATGGGATTAGTGCCCTCATAAGAAGAGAGAAAGAGACCAGAGCTCACTTTCTCTCATCAGGACATGAGAAGGCAACCATCTGTAAGCAAGGAGGGGGGGCTCTCACTGGGGAGCCAAGTATGCTGGTGCCTTGATCTTGGACTTCCCAGCCTCTGGAACTATGAGAAATAAATGTCTGCTGCTTAAGGCACTCAGTTTCTGGTATTTTGTTATAGTAGCCCCTGAATAGACTGAGTTAATACACACCCTAGGCTGTATTTCCTAAGAATTTCCAATACTGTCTTATGCAACCAAAGTACAGTTATCAACCTCATACATTTGTGCTGATAACGTAGTTTAATCTGTCTGAAATGATAGATGGATCTGTTTGCTAACTGACCTAATAATATCTTTTATGACATATATTTTTTTTTTCTTTCTGTACAAGATCTAGTCCAGGATCAGGTAGTGCATTTAGTTGCTGTGCCCGTCTTGTCTCCTTTCATCTGGAATATTTCCATAGCCTTTCTTCATCTTTTAAGGCACTGGCATTTTTGAAGAATAAAGTCCTTCTTCAAAAAAATAAATAATTTGGGGTTTGTCCGATGCTTACTCAATATTAAATTCAGTTCATACATTCCTGGCTGGGATGTTGGGTGCTCCTAAGAGCCTCCAGTGTCTGTCCGCCCCTCAGCTGATTTTAATTTTGATCACCTGGATAAGGTATTGTCTGATTTCTCCACTTTTATAGTTATTATCTTTCCCTTATAGTCTATGGGTGAACACTTTAATACTGTGCCACTATTCTGCTCCTCACCAAAATCTCCTCCTATATTTAGCATTCCTGGCTCACTTTTGCCTGAACCAATCTTTACTAGGATGGTTGTAAAATGGTGGTCTTCTCACTATAGCTCCCCTTGCTCTGCGTCACTGGGTTGGCGCTCAGAGTTCTACTGTGAGCGAGAGCCCTTCCTTCTCCTCCATTTATTTCCTCCCTCCCTCCCCTCCTTTCTTTCTCCATTTATTATTGGTAAGAACTCATGGATTCCTGTTTCTTCAATGGTTTGTAATTCATCACTGTTCTGAATTACTTTGGCGTTCAAATTGTCTTACATTTGGCCAGTGGGAGTTCCTTGAAGCTGGCTCTCATCACTTTTTTTTTTTTTTTAACACTCTCGTATTTTCTGGCATAACAGGATATTCCAGTTAATTTTTTTCTTATCATCTGTCACATTTTAAATGTTTCATCTTTATTAGTTTTATCCGAATGTATGTATACACAGTGTTCTGGATCAGAGACAGATTTCTTATTTAATACTTTACAGTAGATAATGAATGTGCTAGTCCCTCTTTGCCCAAGCTCCTCCTCCCAGGGCAATGCCCTGAGAGCCAGATAATTATCCTACATGCCTAGCCAGATACCCCATAGGGAAGGGACAAAAAGTAAGTATCTCCCCCTGCCCCCCTGTGACACACACACCACTTATAAAGGCAGGAGGTGGCTGTCCTCTACCCCTTCTAAAAGGGCCCCCTTCTTACTCCAGCCTTTTAGAATATAAACACACTCAGATGTGAAACTAGGGATGTGTGTCAGTTCCTGGGCTTCTTTCCTCCTGCTCCGGCCTTCCTGGCCTCTTAGCATATCTCTATATTAACCTTGAGATGTCGTCTGGGCTATAACCATTTGGCTTCTTGGGGAGATAAGAGAAGTTTTATTAGGTTTTGAACCAGAGCAGAGCAATTAACTAGACAAATAGCTACAGAGTTTATTCTGATGGTATATGAAGAGTTCAGTAGGAGTCCAGGGCTTTTTGCAGGAGCACTGAGGTATCGAGGAAAGTTTTATTTCCTCATACTAACCTACCTTAGCTCTGGGATATGTCATTTTGTCCAAGGAGTCTTGGCTCTTTTAAGTAAAAGTCGATATTAGAAACCAAGCTCTGGGTGCTAGGTGGTTCATGCCTACTGAGGTATCTTTGCTTCTCGGCCCTTACAGTAGGGAGAGCTAGGAAATGGAGCACGTATATACTCATGTGTATACCTGTACACACACGGTACACGTACCTGTGCATTCATGCACTTACGATACACGTATATACGCCTGCGGGCGTGCGTAGACACGTGCGTATACATGCCGATATGCCTGTTTTAGAAATGACAGGCCCCGACCAGGTTCAGTCTGTCCACATCAGGTATCCCTTGCCTTCCCCATTCTGTATTTGCATTCCCCCTTCTCTCACAGTGAGAATCCTGCTTCTAACACCTTCACCCGTTTATTTATTTATTTGCTCGCATTGGTAATGCCCCTAAGATAGTTTGAAATTGCTTTGCACATCTCTCCATACAGCAAGCCCACCAGAGAGAGTTCAGGCTGGGTTTGCAGTTTTCCCCCACACCCTGCCCGAGACTGAGGTTATGTGGTCACATAATGTATCCCGAAGTTACCTGGATTCGTCCTTCTGTTTCTCTCCACTGAGATTATTGAATTCATTTGAAATTCAGTTGTATCCATTTTGTTTCAGTTTTCGGGTTTTCTTTTCCTTCTTTTTAAATTATGCAGAATATTAACGTGTTCCCCAAATTCAAAACTATCCAGAAAGGCATACCCAGAGAAGTGTTAACTCCCCCCTAAATTCCTGCCACGCGGTTCCATCGCCACCCTTGGTAGGTAGCCACCTGCACTGTGTTCTGATTTGTCCTTCTGTGTTTGTGTTGGTCAAGATACATAGATGTACATATGCTTTCTCAATTCCCCTTGTTTCTCACACAGAATGTAGTGCAGTGGGCTCTATCTACTCTTTTGTACTGTTTTCCCCCAGTATCTTCTCGAAATCACTCCTTATCAGCTCGTAGAGATCTTCCTCCTTCTTTGTCATAGCTGCATAGTACTCCTTGGTAGCTAAGTTTCAGTAGCTTATTCTCGTAACCTCTTCTGCTTGGACATTTAAGCAGTTTCCAACATTACTTCTTCTTACACTTCATGGTTCTTTTGATGACTTCCTAGGATGCCAGGTAGAATTACAGGCCCCTCTGATTTGGGGTTTGTGGTGGCTTTCCACTTGAGGTGCCCTTCTCTCTGTTAGAGCACCTGCATCCTGTCCAGGTCCGCTTTACCGTGGTCCGGACTTCATTTTTCATATCTACTCAGGCCCTCGACCACCGCTTGTTTGTCTTCCTATAGCACTAACTAGCCTTGGAACTCTGGCAAAATCTGGCACTAGAACACAGACTCTTTTGTCATCCCTTACTGTTTTGAATGAAAGTTGTCTGGTACAGTGGGAAGAGATCAGAAAGGCCTTGATTGGTATCCTAGCTCTGTCCCTTCCTCGCTGTGTGATCCTGGGCCCGTTAGGTAACTTCTTAGAGCTTCCTTTTCATGACCTGTTCGAGGCTGGGGAATATTGTGAGGGATAAATGAGAAGACATAGACTTGTTGTGTGAGTTTAACAAAGCAACTAAGTCTAGACTCTACAGTTACCAGTATCTACACACACAAACACACACACGGGGTATATTAGTTTCCTACACCTGCCATAACAAAATACCACAGATGGGGTGGCTTATACAAAGAGATTTATTTTCTCACAATTCTAGAGGCCAGAGGTACAAGATCAAGGTGCCATCAAGGTTGGTTTCTGATAAGGGCTCTCTTCCTGGCCTGTGGATGGCCACCTTCTCTCTACATCTTCACATGGCCTTTCCTCCGTGCACGTGTGGAGAGAGAGATCTTTGGTGTCTCTTCCTTTTATTATAAAGATAGCAATCTTATCATATTAGGGACCCATCCTTGTGACCTCATTTAACCTTAATTATCTCCCTGAAGGCCCTATCTCCAATATAGTCACATAGGGGTTAGGGTTTCAACATAGGAATTTTGGTAAGGGGGAAGGGGGCACAGTTCAGCCCATAACTGTGAGGGAAAAAAGATTTAGGAAGAAAAAAGACCAACATATTCATACAGGCAATATCTGACAAATGCAATGATTGATGGTTGTTTTCTTATTCTTATATATATATACACAGATGTGTATATTCTTGTCTTTTCTTTCTGCCGTGAGCATTTCTTGCTTTGTGACTGGAGAGATGACTTTATAAACAGGTTTATATAACAGCACCACCCCATCTCCCTGGTGTAGCCTTTTCCTGGCAGGTGTTCCTTGGGGCTCAGGTGCTGTGGCAATGATCGACTTTCCGCATCACGAGGCTCCTGGGATCTGACCTGATCTCAGGTAAGACTCTGCACGGGGTTAAGTACAGGGGCATTTGAGAAGACCTTGATCTCTCCCCAGTGCCTTGTGCTGCAGTTGGGGAAAATGGCAGATGGAGATGCTGTCCAGGCATGGCTGGCCACCCAGGCTGGGCCTTCCAGGGCAGTCCTGTCCTATAAATAAGGCACATTAGCCTGGAGAGGGGAAGCAACCCTCCTAAGACCACAGAGTGAGTCAGACGCAGAGCACTGCCACACTTCCCCAAGCAGTTTTGAGGCTCTCTTGTGTTTGAGGAAATCTTTACATCTCACGTAAGGGCCACCAGAATGAGTCTGGAAAGTTCAGAGCTGTGTCCATTTAAGCTCAAGGGATGCTTGCTAGCTTCTCCCCTGTCCCCGCACAGGTCCCGGCTGCGGTCACTTTCTTTTCCTCCTTAGGATAAACTAGCCCTTGCCTTCACCTCTTCTCAGTTTCATGCTTTGTCATTTGTTCATCAAGTAGCTCGAGTGAACAGCCACTTCCCCACTGTGTATGGTGAGAACCGAGGGTGACCCAGGCCCCGCTAGGATGCTCACTTACTCAAATGTCTCGTGGTTTCTGAATACAGCCCTGGGGGGAAACAAAGAACACTGGGGAGGAGCCAACCTCTAGACTGTGGTTCTGGCTCTGTCCCAAGCTCACTTGGAAGCCTGGGACAAGTCTCTCTTCTCTATGGACCTCAGTTTACCCATCTGAAAATGACAGACTTGGATCCAGCCCCTCGAGGATCTTCCAGCCGTGACTTGCTACAACTCAGACAAGAAGCAACATTCTCATGACATGTCTGTCTCCCTCATCAACCGCTTTCTTTGCCATCTCCTCCCGAGACCCACGGCTGACCCACCCTACCCGCTTTGTGGGAGGCAGTGCACGATGTCGGTCAGAAGTGCGGACTCTGGAGTCAGACAGAAGGGCTCCAGTTCAGACCCCCTGCTCACTAGCTGTATGCTTGGGTGAGTTTCTTAGCATCTCTGAGTTCATTGCCTTATTTATAAGACGAGCATATTCATAATTCCCTCCTGGGGCGGTTGTGGAGATGAGCTGAGATAATGTATGAACGTACCTGGCTTGGAATAAACATCATCAGATGGCATCTGTTGCTATCATTGTTGTTCTTCATTGTCGGAAAGGAGAAGACTTTTGAGCAGTGGTCTTGGGATTTCTGAGGCCTGTGAAGCCACAGATGCTGGGAAAGTCTTAGCAGAGCTTGCTGCCACTGGCCTCCTTCTTCTATACTAAGCAGATGACTGGAGAGGAGCAGGAGATGTTTGAAAAATTCCAGTTATCTCTAATTCTCTCAAGTGCGCAAACATTGCCTGGCATCGGTACTCCGCGGAGAAAGAAGCATGGCTCAAGAAAAGACTCAGGCTCTCAATATACCAGCTGTTTTGAGGGGCATGGAGTGGGGTGGGAATAGGGAACGTAGTTGTAGAATTCTGTCTCGGAAGGGTGCGCGCTGCTCCCTGGGCCTCCCTGTCCCCAGTTCGATCGTGTCTGTCCTGCAAAGCCCCATCTGCCGGGATGCCCACTCTTTCTTTGGACTGCAGCACAGAATGCCTGTGCCGGGGGTTACAATGCTGCCCATGGACAGAGGATTGCACTTAACATCCGAAGACGCTCCTCAATCCTGTAGGGCCCCTCAGCTGTGGGCCTTGAGGCCAGTTGTCTCAACCTTGAACTTCAGATCCCCACCTTACCTCCACAGGCACATGCCAGTTGCTTTTCTTTCCACATTCTCATTTTAGGAAATGGCCTGAGGTCTAGGAGGCACCTTTAAGCCCCTTTGCTTCCCTCTCAACACCCAGTGAGTCTGCAGGTCTACAGCTGACAGTGGGAGCTCCTGGTCTTCATTCCTTCTCCATCGTTTCTTAGGCTGCAACGGCAACTTCTACCTGGCATCCCTTTCTCTCAAACTCGAGAGATTCCAGAGCTCTGGTCAGTTTATATTCTTCTCACTTAAAAGCGGTCACTGGTCCCATAATCTACTGAAAAAACTCTAAGCTCCCTGACATGGCCCCTGCCTACATTTTTCTAACACCTTCTAGCTCTCCCTCTGTATCCTAGCTGCACTGGACAACCTGCAATTCCCAGACAAGCTCCTCACAGTACTAAGTAGAATTAGGTTCGGCTGTTAGTGACAGCAACACTCTGCCCACCCCTCAACACAAGGTTAACAAGATAAAAATGTATTTCTATCTCGTGTAAAAGAAGTCCAAGGGTGGACATTCCAGAGCTGCTATGGTGTTCCAGTGTGTCAGGAACCCGGGGCTCCTACTACTTTGTGCATTTGCCGTTCAATCATGTGACTTCAACTTCATGGTCCAAGATGACTGCTCCAGCTCCAGCCATCACATCCACTTTCAGCCAGCAGGAGGGAGGAATGAACAAGGAAAGGCATGACTCTGCCTCTAAGGACACTTCCTGGAAGTCACACTTGCTCACACACTGGCTCACACTTGGCCAGAATTTTATCATGTGGCCAGGCTTAGCTGTAAGAGAGGCTGGGAAATTTTTATTTCAGGGAATCTTTATTTTAGATGGCCATGTGTTGAGGTAAACAGAAAGGTTTACCTCACTCACCTCATGGCCATACTCACGCTGGCACCCTGTGACTCCCTGGGGACTCCTTAGCACCCAGTACAACCACATGATCCCCAGCTAAGGTGGGCTCACCGCTAATAGTTCATGTCTCAAAGATATCCTGAGAAAGTAGGATTATATTGTTCAGGCTTCCAGGGCTTTCCTGCCTTTGGAGGAGGCGTGAGGGGACGGGGTAGCTCAGAGGCTCGTGGCAAGTTGCTGCTCTCTGGGATGTACCTAGTCGTTCTTGAGATATTATAGTGATACTGATTACATCTCCGCCTCGTGATGGTGAGGGGTCGAGGTGGGGAGCAATTATTGTGATTCTTGCTTCTATTTTCAGGCAGTTCTTGATTTTGTTTCCGTCATTTATTTCTCTCAGTTGCCCCCTGGGCAACATGTGCTTTTTAAGGTGAATATCTGACAGCTGATCTCATGGATCACTGAAATGAAGTGCCTCGGGTGGTACTTGCCACCTGTCAGTTATTACTCCATGAAGAATGTTTACATGTCAACATCCGGGTGACAGTTTGTCTGTTTCTTCCTGCAGCTGGTCACCACTGAAGGGCGCTTCCTCAAAGACAGTCTGTACAATGAGGGAATCCTAATTGTGTGGGACCCATCTGTTTACCATTCAGATATCCCAAAGGTAAGTGGGTGTCCACGGGAAATAGGGAACGAGTCTTCTGTTTGCCTATGGACGTTCCTGAGTTCCTGGGTTTTGAACGTCATGGCCGACCTGGGCCACCCCTGAGGACTGGCTCTTTCCGTTTGAGGGAACACACTTCATCCAGACTAGCAGCGCAGAAGTATTCCTGTCTGATACCAGCGCCCTCTGTGCTCTGCCCCGCAGGGCCATGTTTTTCTCTCCTAATGATGGCCTGGGGCAGGAGTAACAGTGGCTGGATTTCTCACCGCCTGGGGTGGGGTTGTGTCCATCTCATACAGTTATTTCTGAGGCAGATCAGCAGGAATAGATGGTGCTTACTCATTCTTAGGACAAAATCATCATGTTTCACCTACTTCCGGTTTCCAGAATTCTTCCCATTTCACTCATAACAACATAGGGAAGTAGATAGAGGCATGGCCCTTGCCCTTTTAGAGGTGAGGAGACTAGAATGTGGAGAGGGGAAGTCGCCTGTCCCAGGACTTGGTCTACTAAGCGGGGGGCTCTCTTTCAGGAAGGGGACGGGAGTCTCAGGCCTGCTTGCTCCGCGCCCTCTCCAGAATGGCGCTCTTGCTGTTTGTCATGCATGTCAGCCGGCCTCTCCCTGGTGGCGCCGCAGTGCCTCAGGAGCCTGGCGGCAGGGCCGAAGGATGGAGCGCACCGCCCTGGGGACGCCGGCTTCTGAAGTCAGACCCACCAGGAGCTGACGGGCTCTGGTGATCGCTGGCGCCCGCGCCACGTCCGCCTCCACAGTTGTAGAACCGTTCACTTAGAACTCAAGTGTGCCTGGCGCAGAACAGGGGCTCCGGGCCCACAGATGTGGCACACTGTGCCCCAGGTTTCAGCCCTTTAAAAATGACAGGTGGGATTAGATGGTGCCAAGGGCCCCTTTGAGCTCTGATAGCACTCCCAGAGTCCATGATCCCGAAGTCTGAAGCTGTGCCAGGGTCACCAAGCTCAAAATTCCCTGTGAGCATAGGCCACGTGCTGGGTCCCCTCTGCTAGCAAGTGAGAGCAGTGACGTGGGGAAGTCTGGAATCTGCTCCGAGGAAGGGGCTCCAAGGCACGTCCCTCTCCTTGAGAAGACCATTTCCTTCTCTTTCAGTGGTACCAGAGCCCCGACTACAGCTTCTTCGAGAACTATAAGAGCTACCGCAAGCTGCATCCCGACCAGCCCTTTTACATCCTCAGGCCCCAGATGCCTTGGCAGCTGTGGGACATCATTCAAGAAGTCTCCCCAGAGGAGATTCAGCCCAACCCCCCATCCTCTGGGATGCTTGGTGAGTCCGTATCTGGGGAAAGACCTCTCGTGTTTGTTTCTAGAAGAGATTAGAGAATGGGCTTTCATTCATTCATTCATTCCTTTGTTCACCAAACAATTGCCAGGTTTTTGCTGCATTTCTACGCTGTGCCAAGTTCTAGCTAAGATCCAGAGATCAATAAGATAGACTCCTTCTCCTTTAGGGTGTTTGGTGGGGGAGTTCAGTCAGGTGTCTGAAGCCAGGAGGGAGCCGCCACCCGGTTGTGCCAGGAGAGAGCACCCCTTCTGGGGTGCTGTCAGAGAGCTCAGTAGAGGAGTGGCATTGGGCCAGGCCTGGGTGAGGGGCAGATTTGACTTGGGGAGGGGGCAGGAAAACAGGAAGAGCAGGGCTGGGATTTGGAAGATGAGGCAAGGGAGGCACTTGCCTCAGGTGTACCATTTAAGGGGACACCAAAAACTTCAGTAACAAGCTAAATAATATTAATACAATATCTTTTACAAACCACAATTAATGCAAGATTTTATCCTGGGTGAAGTATCAAAATTTTAAGTAAATATAGGATCAGTGATAATGTTATGCTGAGCCATACTGGCATCTGAGGACAAAGCAAGAACCAATAATACTTTATTCAAAATTTCAAAAATCTGTTGAACCCAGTGAGTACCCTAGTCCTGGCCCTGAGAGAAGAATGAGTGGCAAAGCTTTCCTGGGTTTGAGGGTCATGAATGGAGCTGAGGGAGCTGGTGTAGTTGGGCTGGGGTCTGAGTCCAGAGGGTCCTGAATGCTGGCTTCAGACTTTCTTCTTGAACACATGGAAGGGAAGCTCCCTCCTCCTGGGATGCAAACTCCCTCAGGATGGGGACTGAGTTTGATGCATTTTTCTTCTTCTTTCTTTTTAAATTTTATATATTTTTTCAAATTTTTATTTAAATTCTAGTTAGTTAATATATGGTATACTATTGGTGTCAGGAGTAGAATTTGGTGATTCATCACTTACATACCAACACCCAGGGCTCATCACAACAAGTGCCCTCCTTAATGCCCACCCCCCATCTAGCCCATCCCCCACCCGCCTCCCCTCCTGCAACCCTCGGTTCTCTATTGTTAAGAGTCTCTTAGTTCAATCTTCTGGGTGCGGCACAGGATAGCCCTGTGGTAACTGCCCCCTGAGTGCATGAACAAGGGAGTGTTTACTGTCAGGGGCACTCCGTAGAGAAAGGGATGGGGGCCATCTCAGTAGCAAGTCTTCATACCTTTCTCTTCAGCTTTTGTATGTGTGCATTCGGGGCTCTTCCAGGAGCCCTTTGGAGCAGGAATAGTTGGGAAAGCATCCTGGGGATCACTTTCCCACTGCCCCACTGTCCCCTCCCCACCAGCCCTCCCCTCGCCCATCCCTCATGGCCACGGCCCATGCCGGGCCCCACACCAGTGCCACCAGGAGGTTTACTTGAGACCTCTCCCATAGGAAGTGCTCCCTCCTGAAATTTCTAGAAGCCACTTCTGTCGTGCCTTCAGCAGTTGAGTTGCAGAGGTGTCTTTTCTCCCCCACTGGACCGGGGCAGCCAGAGAGGGCCCCTCCCATATCCGATTCCTCTGGAACAAAGTTGCCACTAGCAGTTTACAGTTTTAGCTCTTACTGAGGACTGATTCATCCTCAACCTTCCCTATATTTATGGTTGTCAGAAAGGGTCTGAGAGCCATGATCTGATTGTATCCCAGCAACAGCCTGGGTGGTAGGAGGAGTGGGTGGATCGCCCCTTGGGGCAGATGGAGAACCTGAGGCCCAGAGAGGGACATATCCTGCTTGAGGTGCTTGAGCCAGGTGGGGACAGGTGTGGGTATCGCAGGAGTCTCCTGCCTCTTGCTGGGGTCATGTCTCCAGCACAGAGTTCTGTGCCGCCTCCCTGAGAACACCAACCTGGTCTCACCGCCTCCGCTCCATCTCCTGCCAGAACTAGCAGAGCCCATCAACACAGAGCAGGCAGGCTCCTCCCGCTGAGCGCCCTCCTCCCAGCTGAGGGAAGGACAGTCTCCCTGCCCACACTGTTTCTCCTAAGCACTGTAAGAAACAACAACTCCCAGTCAGCGCCATCTGCAAGGCTCCTGCAGGATATAAAAGTGCCAGAAAGTACTATGTACATGTGATGGTACTATCTCCTCAGTCATCTTGTCCTCTCTCTTCATTTAGCTTATTCACACTGATAAACCCAGTGACCGATGGATGGAGCACTTCAGTGTTTAGGGAGAAGCCGCCATGCACCAGCCCCTGACCTAGGTGCTGGGGGTTCACAGGTGCATAGGGCTCAGCAGCCCCGTACCCCGAGGAACAGCCTGCTGGACTGGCTTACTGGCCGGGCTCAGATTGGGAATCACAGTAATAAATAGAAACTCCAGATAGACCTCTCCCCAGATTTGGGTTCCTGAGCTGCTGGACTCATGGGGCTGAACCTCAGGGTGCGGGGGTGGGTTGTCCGGAGAACTTACCTCTTCTCTCCTCGTCAGGTATCATCATCATGATGACGCTATGTGACCAGGTGGATATTTACGAGTTCCTCCCATCCAAGCGCAAGACCGACGTGTGCTACTACTACCAGAAGTTCTTCGACAGTGCCTGCACAATGGGCGCCTACCACCCACTCCTCTTTGAGAAGAATCTGGTGAAGCACCTCAACCAGGGCACAGACGAGGACATTTACCTGCTGGGAAAAGCTACGCTGCCTGGCTTCCGGAGAATTCGCTGCTGAACATGGGCTCCCTGGTCAGGTCCCCTAGCCCTTCTCCACAAAGTCTGGGCAGATCACGTTCCTGAACAATCCAGCCTGCACGGTGGGCCTTCTGTCAACAAAAGCCTCAGGCTGCAGAAGTCCCAACAGCAAGCAGCCAGGTCCAGCCAGGTCCAGCCTGCCCCGTAGTTGCAGAGGTGTGCAAACCCAAAGCCTCCGGCCACACACACACACACACACACACACCTAGCATTCTTTCCATGCACCTTTCCCACCAGGGCTGCCAAAGCTGGGCTGTTTTCCTCATCAGAATGATGTTATTCTCACAAACCAGTACTCTCTATTGCTCGAAATCTGCACCTAGACACTGATTTCATGTGTGGAAGAAATTCTCCCAGATTATGATTGTGCCCGCATATAGGGTGGCTCTGGGGAGCCAGTAAGTGGTACGGGGCATAGGAAACATGCTCGATTCCTCCAGAACAAAGTTGGTCCCAAGGTCCATGCCCCTGGGAGACGTGGCATTCCAATCACTCTAGCTGGTTTGGCGGGTCCTTAGCCTGGGTGCTTATGCGCAAAGGGTCTTGATGAACCCACATCCTCTCCATATGGAGAAGAGAGCCACAGAAGGGCGCGGTCTCCATCCTCTGGTTGCTCACAGTTCAGTGGGAGAGAGATGGAGGATTCAGTGTGCTCAGTTCACAGCCGGCGGGGGTGGGTGGGGGGTTGGTGGAGAGGCCGACTTGCCGTGCTGTGGGCTTGCACGCTCGGAGGGGCCACGCATTTGCTGTGTCTATGGGTCAGAGAGGGCTTCGCTGAGCTGAGCTGTGGAGATTTTAGAGGACTGGAGAAACATGTCAAGCAGATGTTTGAGTCATCTGAATTGTTTTTCCTTTCTGCCTTTATTGCCCATATTTATTCTCTAAGGTCTGCCTGAACTTCGAGGCTCGTTATTTTCTGAGGAAACCACTTCCCCTGTCTGAGCGCAGCCCCATGGCAGACACCTGGCAAGCCAGATGCCAAAAACCAGATTTGTCCGTGCTCGGCCTGGCCGGACCCTTGGCTGCAGCTGGGGTCGCACACCTTGTCCACTGCTTCCCTGTTAATGCCCGCCCCACCCCCTCCTAGCTGCCATCTTGTTTTCCCCTTTAAGGCAGTAGATTTTTTCCCTCTTTCAAATTACTTTTAAGCATTTTGTACTTTAAAAGTATCCTGATCCGATGATTTCTTTCACCTTCATGGGCCTTTTGCGGAATGTCTCTCAGGGAGTGGGGATGTGGTTCCCTAGAATTTAAAGTTGCTCTCAGAAGTCAGAACCTTAGAGATCATAACTGATTCTCACAAGGTTTATCAGACGGCCATGCCCTCCACCCCTCCAGCAAGGGTGCAATATCAGAGTCTCCAGACAGAGGCCCTTCCCCTGTGGTGTACAAACATGCTTCCTGGGTAGTTTTGCTACCCCCCCTTCTCCAGTGGAGAACCACACTGGACTGGTCTGGCCCCTGGTGAGGAGAAGGTAAAGGACTCACTCAAGGTCACAAAATAATGCTGTAGAGCCAGGGCTCCTAGACCCATGTGCTCAAGGGCCTCTTAAGCTTGAGCTCTAGACCAGTCGTCTGGGAGCTGGAGTGCTCATGTGCTGCCAAACCCTTGGCTCATATAGGCAGTAGCAGGAGTCCTGGGGAGGGCTGATGTTCCCTTATATACCAGCCATGCCGCCATGAGTGAATTTTCCTGAGACTCTGTTTCCACATCTGTAAAATGGGGGTGATGAGCCTACCTCACAGGGCTGTTGTAAGGGTTACACCTGTCCCGGTTCTGTACTTGGCCCATAGCAGGTGCTCAGTACGTGGTGGTTTCCTTCCTCCTTCTCTCTCCTTCCTCCCCTCCCTCGCTCCCTGCCTTCCTCCCTTTACTAAGGACCTGCTCCAAGCTCACACCTGGGCAGGATCTTGCTTTGAGGGAGGCCAGAGAGGGGGTCCTGTCATCAGGGAATTAACTATCCTACTGGGAGACAACAACTACCCTGCCTGGAACACCCAGGAAATCATCCGAAGCAATGGAGGGTGCAGATGCAAAAGTGTCCCTCCTCCTCCTCCTCCTCCCCCTCTCCCCCCCCAACTCCTTGCAGCTCTGGCCTTTCTGCTTGGGAATGGGCCAAGCACTTGGGCTGCTTCCTGCTGTGTGGAGGGAATCTTTTCCACCGATCTGGGCCCATGAATTCCCAGCTTGCTTTAGGTTCTGGTTTGACACACTCATTGCAATCTTTGAATCACACACATTGAGAGGAAGGCGGCATTCCACCGGCAGGAGATAGGCATTGGTGTGGACACTGGAACTACACTGGGTAGTTGCTAGCTTTTAGTTGTTATTATTAATATAAGGGATCAGATTAACTTAAGTGTGATTCTGGGTCTGCAGAACTTTAATTCTGTGTTCTCTCTATATGGAAACTAGTAAAATGCAAATAAGACAGGGGTATTATTGTTGTCTGGTGAGATGTTTTATATTTGCAACAGATAATTTAAAAATGGTGATTGAGTGCTGCAGGAAAGTCCCCGTCCCAAGGGGGCTGTGTCTTTGTCAGTAGCCGTCTCTTCATCCCATATCATGAGATCCCCCAATCCTTCAATCACATAAGCTATTCACCTTGGTTTGGAGACCTCGATCTCAGAAGTGTCTGAAACATGCCTAATCGAATTCTGAATTACCCAAAGATGATGTAAAATTTTAAAATAAATGTGTTTTTAAAAAGCTGCTCCCTCTCTTCTTACTTGCTAAGGGAATGACTGTTGCTTCTCAACTTTTATCTCCAAGGAAGACACAACCGGAATTCCAAAGCCACGAATCCTCCCCCGCTAGCTTCTCCTCAGTATTCCAGGAAGAAAGAATGGTCACTTTTGTGGCAGGTAGCATCTTTGAGATATTGACCGACTGATTAGTTTTTCTTCCTTTTGCTCTTGCTTAGATTCAAAGGACTAAGTTGTTTGTCCAACACCTCAGGGAAGGGATGCAGTAGGGCAGAAAGCAGAATGGAAGGAAGGTCTTTACCTTGGTTTCCAAAAGCCTAAAACCCTTAAGGGAATGATGTCCCAAGGGAACAGCCAAAATATTTGGATAAAAATCCCGAGAAGCAGGAATAGGAGAGAAAGGAGAATTCCTTTTCTCTGTAAACTGCGTACCTCCCATTATGGCTTGAATATGTCCCCCGACACCACACTACACTACACTGTAGTCTATTTAAGTGTGCGATAGCATTGTGTCTACAAAAACTATGCACATACCTTAATCAAAAAATAACTCACTGCTAAAAAATGCTACCCGTCATCTGAGCTTTCAGTGAGTCATAAGTGGAGGGTCTGCCTCGATGTTTCTGGCTGCTGACTGGTCAGGGTGGTGGTGGCTGAAGGTTGGAGTGGCTGCACAATTTCTTAAACTAAGACAACGATGTGGGACGCTTGAGCGGCTCAGTCGGTTAAGTATCTGACTCTTGATTTCGGCTCTAGTCATGATCTCAGGGTTGTGGGATGGAGCCCCACATCAGGCTCTGCACGCATGCTCAGCACAGAGTCTGCTTAAGATTCTCTCCCTCTCCCTCCCTCCCCACCACCTTTCTCAAGAAAGAAAAAGAAAAAAAAAGACAATGATGAAGTTTGCCACATCGATTGACTCTTCCTTTCAGGAACAATTTCTCTGTAGCATGCAATCTTGTTTGATACATTTTACCCACAGCAGAACTTCTTTCAAATTTGGAGTCAATCCTCTCAAAAGCTGCCGCTGCTTTATCAACTAAGTTGATGTAACATTCTAAAGCCTTTGTTGTCATTTCCACAATTTTCACTGCCTCTTCACCAGGAGGGGATTCTATCTCAAGCAACCACTTTCTCTGCTCTTCCATGAGAAGCAACTCCTCATCCATTCAAGTTTTATCATGAAATTGCAGGATTTCAAATAGAATCATGAAAAACTTTGAAATGTGGCGAGAATTACTACAATGTGACCCAGAGACAGGAAATGAGCCAATGCTGCTGGGAAAGGTGCCAGGAGACTTGCTTGATGCAAGGTGGCCACAAACCCTCACTTCTTTAAAAATGCAGCATCCACAAAGCGCAATAAAGTGAAGCGCAGCAAAATGAGGACTGCTTGTATTTCCTTCTGACGCCAGCATCCGCGGCTTTAGTGCTGTCCGCCCCCTGGAACTCAGATGGAATGCCCTGTCAGCGGACATTGGATTTTGTCTGGATCCCAGTGGAGAGGGAACTCAGAATAGAAGTGATGGAAAAATAGATTTCAGTCAGTTTGGGACCTGAGATTTGTGTTGGCCACATTTACAGTGGCCCTAAATCTCTGTCAGGTCCTCTCGGCTGGTGAGCGAGGTGGGCTGCACCCCTCTATCTGCGTCTGGAGGGGAACTTCTGCAGCCTCCTCACGCTGCCTTTCCCTGACTTCTGACTCTAGTTAATCGGCTACTTTTTTGTTTATGTTGGGCATGAGGGAGAAAGAAAGGGGCCCTGGCTCCTCCTTAGCTCACCAGCCACTTGCGAGAGCCAGGCCACAAAGGGAAAGACCATTCGAGTGAGAGATTCGTCTGCCACCCCCACACACACCTCACCAGTAGCTCTCCTCACTGAGGAAAGCCCAGCCCTGAGGCCCTCTGTTCTTACAGAAGACTTCGCACCCTGACAGTGTGCTGAGCCCGCACCGGTACCGCTTCTAGAGCCGGGAGTGGGCAGGGAGAGGGGGGCACCTGGACTCCCTGACTGCCGCCCCCACCTACTCTTAGCTCCCGGCCTCTGCTGTGGCCCTGGTTTCCTCTTCCCTTGTGAGCCTCAGGGCAGCCTTCCGGGATGTGCGATGATGTGACAGGGAGTGCCTTATGGCCCCAGGGTCACTTTGCACTTTTCCAGCCCAGAACATTCATCCCTGTGGGCTGGGGTAATGACATCAGTTGCAGGAAAGAGGAAAAGGCCTTATCGGTGCCCACAAAATCCCACCATCCGATGCATTTATGCCGCCAGCCAGTCCTTTTCAGGACTGACCGGACAACAAGTTTCTAATGGGAAGAGGACTTCTGTTCAGTCCAGTGAGTCCACAGGGAGCACCTCCAGTGAGTGGTACTGGGAAACAGTGACAAAGAGCTGCAGGGCCTGGGAGAACGGGCCTGCCCCGCCTATGTGCAGTGTCATGCTCAGGAGAGAGCAGTGAGGCCATCTTCCGGAGTGCTAAACCTAGGTGGTACACTTCCGTGGTTGGGCACGCATTTATAACTGCATAGGAGAAGGATGCCGTGCAAATGCAAATAAGAAGAAATGGGGTCGTACACGGAAAAGAACAATAACGAAGTTATAGAAAAAGATTGATTTTGACACAGATTTGGGTAATCTTAATGGGTGACACTCTTGAGGGATGGGCAGGATTCCCCCTTTTTTCTGTAAGTGCTTTTTCTGATTATAATAGTAGTACATATCCACTGTCAAAAGCATATAGGGGAAAAGGTCATCTGCATCCTATCATCCAAAAATAACCCCTGCTAGCAGTTCCCAATTCTATTTTAAAATACAATATAAACATATATATCTACACACATACACACACACAAAATATTACACATACACATAAGATCACGTCCTGCTTTTTTTAAATTTAAAAGTGTCTCCAGAACAGTAAGGATCTCTTTGTAATTATGCTTTGTAATGGGCACATGATATTCTATCATAAAAATGTGTTGTAATTTACACAATTTTCCTTAGAATTGGACATGCAGTTTCTTTACACTTGTTTCCCCCCCCAAATAACTGCACATATAAGCATATGTCATCATCTCTGACTACATTCTGAGACGGGCGGTAGGTAGGATAGGTAGTCTTCTCTCAGAAATTGTGGCTGGAAGACTCTCAGAATCATCTTAGAGGAACTTCTGGAATAGTCGTAGAAAATCAGAAAAGACAGCCCAGGGAATAAACCAAAGGCAGCACTATAAGATTGCTAGAAACTTTGTGACTTTTTCTGGTTTATTGTTTTATTATTCCTTTCTGTTTCTCCATAGAAATTAGTAAAAACCTAGAAAATGAAGAGTGTGTTATTAGTTATATTAGCTATCTAACAAATGGCTCGAAGGTTAGCAGCTTAAAACAACAGTAAACATTTATTCACACAGTGCCCGTGAGTCGGGAATTGGGGAGTAGCTTAGCTAGGTGCTTCTGGCTTGGGGTCTCTCACAGATTGCAGTTAAGATGGCAGCCAGGGCTACAGCCATCTGAGGGCTTAACCGGGGGCTCACAGGTCTCCTTCCAAGATGGTTCTCTTACACGGCTCTGACGTCAGGGGTGGTGTCCCTGGCTGGGCTCTGCGCTCTCACCCTGGCAGGCTGGTGTCGCTGATTGGACTCCGTGATGGGGCAGCGCTACAGGCCGGACTCCATGATCTCTCCGGGTTGGTTGTGCTATCAGGCTCTGCTCCCTGATCGGATGGTTCTGCTGGCTCTACTCTCTGTTCAGGCGGACTCTGGACAGGGCCTCAGACTGTGCTTTGTGATCAGTCAGGGCTGTAGACTAGAACCTGTGACCTGGCAGGCTGCAGGCTGTGCTCCACCGATCCGGTAGAGGGATGAACGTGTGGGGTGGGGGGAGCAAGAAGGATCTGGAAGCAGTGAATATATTTTGCATGTGGCAGGGTTAGGATCAATAAGGCAGACTGTCATAGCCAGGCTTCAGAGTGACCCCCAATGACCCTCACCTCCTGGTATCCATGTCCTTATGAAATCCCTTCCCACACTGAAGAGTGCCGATCTGTGTTACCCATAGGATACTGAGGAAATGACTGTGTATTACTTCTGAGGTTAGGTCACAAAGACATGGTGGCTTCCACCTTTCGCTCATTTGGATCACTTGCTCTAGGACAAGCCAACCATCACGTCAGGAGGACACTCCAGCAGTCCTGTGGAGAAGTCCTGAGAATGGAGGCCTCTCGTCAACAGCCAACAGAGACTTGCCAGCCATGTGAAAGCCAGGTTGCTGGCCGGGTTCTGTGGTTGGGAGGGGCCTCCAGCTACATCCTGCCACTGGTTGGGCAAGAGACTATGCTCTGTGGTCAGCCAGAGCTGCTGCCTGGGTTCCTTCATCAGGCTGAGCTGCCCGATATTGCTCTGTGATCCAGTCTAGTCACCATCTGGGCTTCCTGCCTGTGTAAGGCTGCAGGTTGTGTTCAGCAATCAGGCAGGGCCAGAGGCTGGAGTCTGCTGCTGGCTGGGGCTGTAGGCTGGGCTCCATGGCTTGGCAGGACCACAGGCTGGGCTCTGAGCCTGCTCAGGGTCACTGTTCAGGCTCCCTGGTTATGCAGGGTCAGAGGCTATGCTTAATAGCTGGACAGGGTGGCTGGCTTGGCTCCCTGCCCAATCAGGGTTGGAGGATGAGCTCTATAGTTGCCCCAGTTCCTCAGCAAGGCTTCCTGGATAGGTGAGGCTGAAGGCCGTGCTCAGCAGCTGAGTGGGGCAGCAAATCTGTTTCCCCACCCACCCTGGCAGAACAGAACAGGCTCCACAGTCAGTATGGCCTCGACTGGGGACTCAAATCAGGCAGAACCGCCAACTGAGCTCCCTGGCCAAACAGGGCCACCAACCTGGTTCTGAAGATAGATAGGCAGAGCCACTAGCTGGGATCTCTGCTTGAGTGCTGCTGCAAGCAGAAATGAGATCCATCAAGACCTGAGCACTGGCGGTGGTAGGCTCTGTCCCCTTCTTCCCCTCTATCTGATACCTGGTGATTGAGCTCTGCAGATTCCCCCAGTGATCCCCTAGAGGTGGAATCCAAGTGGACGCCCTGGGAAGCATCCCATAATGCTGGGGGAGCTGGATGTCCACCTTGGGCTCTCATTGCCCACTGCAGAAATCAGAGACCCAGTGGCACCCATTCAGTGTAGCATGGTACCAGCTCGGGGAGGGGTAATGAGTTTACAGTGAAGGGTAAGCCAAAAGCAAGAGTCAGACACTCAACCGACTGAGCCACCTAAGCACCCCAACTCTTCTAACCCTTCTAATGTGGTGGTCCTTTTTGGTCTCTGTGGCCCCAGAGAGTGCCCCAGTCTCATCCCTGGGTTCTGGGATTTTCACAGTAGTGTCTTGTCTATGAATAGTTGCTAGTTGGTCTTCTTGTGAGGGAGACTGAAAAAAGGAATGACCTGTGCTGCTATCTTGATGACATCACCCCGTGTATCTATTCAAGTGCTTATCAGCCATTTGTATATCTTTTTGGAGAAATATCTATTCAGAACTTTTGCCCATTAAAAAAAATGGGTTAATCTGTCTTTTTATAATTGAGCTTTTTTAGAGTTCTTTATATATTCTGGCTACAAGTCCCTTGTTGGATATATGATTTGCCAATATTTCTCCCATTCTGTGGTCTATCTTTCACTTTCTTAATGGTATCATTTAAAGCACACATATTTTTGATTTTTATAAAGCTTATTTTTCTTTTGTTCCTTGTGCTTTGCCTAACCTAAGGTCATTAAGATTTATTTCTGTTTTTGTTTTTTTTTCTAAGAGCTTTATAGCTTTATTTCTCACATTTAGGTCGATGATCCATTTTAAATTAGTTCTGGGGTAGGTACAAGGCAAGGAGTCCAACTTCATTTTTTGGGGTATGTGGATATCCGGTTGCCCCAGTGCCTTTTGTTAAAAAGATCTGATATACTCATGACCATCCTTTTGCTTATAAGGGTTTTTTGGGGGTCTCATTTGGTTTTAAGTGTGTTTCTTAAAACCAACACATTATTAGATTTTGTTTTCCAACTCAGAATGTTAGCTTTTTATTTTTTATTTTTATTTTTTTAAGATTATATTTGAGAGAGAGAGAGAACAGGAGCAGGGGAAGGGGTAGAGGGAGAGGGAGAAGCAGACTCCCCCTAAGCGCAGAGCCTAATGCGGGACTCGATCCCAGAATCCTGAGATCATGACCTGAGCCGAAGTCAGATGCTTAACCAATTGAGCAACACAGGTGCCCCAGAATGTTAGCCTTTTAGTAGAGAGATTTTAATTTAATTTAAACTCATTTTAATGTACCATGATTGTTATCTTTAATTGTCAGCTTCTTTCACTCTGTTTTTATACTTCCAACTATTTCTTTTGTTTTCTCTTTTTATTATATAGGTTTTTCCTTTTATCTTTTTCAGAGCTTTATATAATATACATTTGATATAGTGTAGTACATATCCTATATTTCATTTCTACTCAGTTTTGCAAAAGCACTTTAACCCATATTTCACTCCTTGTCAGAGTCAGAAATGAAATATCTTATATTTCTATATAAACAAGATAAGCTTGACAAACTTTTATTCTCTATTCCCTATCCTTAATCTTTGTTAACATTAGGATTTTAGCCCTACAACTCAGCAATTGCACTACTAGGTATTTACCCCAAAGATACAAATGTAGGGCACCTGCACCTCAATGTTTATAGCAGCAATGTCCATAATAGCCAAACTATAGAAAGAGCCCAGATGTCCATTGACAGATGAATGGATAAAGAAGATGTGGTAAAGGGGTGCCTGGGTGGCTCAGTTGTTAAGCATCTGCCTTTGGCTTGGGTTGTGATCCCAGGGTCCTGGGACTGAGCCCCACATCGGGGCTCCCTGCTTGGCAGGAAGCCTGCTTCTCCCTCTGACACTCCCCCTGCTTGTGTTCCCTCTCTTGATATATCTCTCTCTGTCAAATAAATAAATAAAATCTTAAAAAAAAAAAAAAGAAGATGTGGTATATATACACAATAGAATATTACTCAGCCATCAAAAAAAAAAATGAAATCTTACCATTTGCAATGATGTGGATGGAACTAGAGGGTATTATGCTAAGTGAAATAAGTCAATCGGAGAAAGACAATTATCATATGATTTCACTCACATATGGAATTTAAGAAACAAAACAGAGGATCATAGAGGAAGGGAGGGAAAAATACAATAAGATGAAATCAGAGAGGGAGACAAACCGTAAGAGACTTAACTATAGGAAACAAACTGAGGGCTGCTGGAGGCGAGGTGGGGGAGGGATGGGGTAACTGGGTAATGGGCATTAAGGAGGGCACTTGATGTAATGAGCACTGGGTATTATATAAGACTGATGAATCACTGAACTCTACCTGTGGAACAAATAATACATTATATGTTAATTGATTGAATTTAAAAAAAATTTTAAAAATTAGGATTTTAGATTCAGAATATTATTGTTTGGAGAATAATTTTTGATGACATCATTCAGTTTAAGAACCAGAGTTACAATGTATTTTAAGGAACATTTCTATTTTAAATTGATTAATTACTCAGCAAAAATTATTTTATACTGTAATATCCCCAATCTTGATGCTCTTAATTTGCTCCATTTATCATTCTGTTGCAGTACATCTTCAAAAACTTGTTTCAAGGATACACAAGTCCTTACATATCTGAAAATGTCTTTCTGTTTTCATGAAAAACAAATCGCCTCGGTATAAAATTCTAGGAATAAAAATATTTTTCTTTCTAAAACTGCATGGTGGAATCATATTTCTATGTAGTTGTTAGGTTCAAAAGTTAGTATAGAAGGCAAAAAGCACACATAATTAAAATTTCTCCTAAAAAAATCCCTTAAAGCCCCCTAATCCTATATCTGGACCCTTGAAAACTCAAAATCCCAAGATTATCTTCTAGGTCTTTCTTTGCCTTTTGGTTCAAGTTCCCCTTTCCCTAAAGCAGTGAAGGCCCAACATCTGCCAGCCAAACATAATTTTCAAAGTGGACTCTTGCTAGGCTAACCATGAATTATTTTATATAGTCATACAAATTGCTCCCAAAGGCCCAGGCCTGGGGGAGCAGTCTGTCTTTCTAGGCTTATCAAGCCTGGCTCAAGTTCAAGGGGTCACAACAGGAGGGGAAAGGGACACGGATTGTTCTATTGCTCTGTTATGGAATTAGGACGAGAGGACTGTGGTGCTGGTATGAGAAAACACTCTAAGTTCAGATTCCCTGCAATACCTATGGGAAATTGAAAACTCAGTGTGGCATGCACAGCAGTGAGTATGGTGGTAAGGAGAGGCAGCAAGAATGGCTGGTGCCTGGCACTGGTGGTCATAGAAGAAACAAGATGAGGAAAGTGATGGCTGCCACGAAGACAGGTCCACTTCAGACCAATGCCTCACTGTCCTATTTGGGCCGAGATTTGAGGGAGCTGGAGCTTCAATGAAAGGGCCAAGGTCAAGGCATGAAGCAAGGTTTGGGGAAACAAGAACGGCCTCTGACAGAGAGGTCCTTGTGGAGGGTGTGAGGTGCATACCTAGGTCAGCCGGAAAGGGGACCAGGGACAGCAAGATAGTGGAGGCTGCGCACTAGTGTGGTTACTTGGAGTAACTGAACTTTTCAAGTCTTTAGCTACAGAAGTGACCTGCTCTTTCCAGACATGAGATCCGGTCTGTCCTTCTGTGGTGATGAGGTGTGTGTTTGTCTCTAATGACAGCCTCTCTGGGGCAGCCTACAGGTGGGCCTGCGCCGCTGAACCAACAGAGCCAGAACGGCAGCCTCAGGCCCTGGCATTGCCCAAAGCTCTCACTGCGCTGCCTCAGATGTTTGTTTTTCCCTCTTCCCAAAGAAAGATTGAAGGAGCCTGAAAACAGGTGGGGAAAAGTTACATAAATGTCTTCACTGGGACACTCTGAAACCCACTTGCCAAAGGTCTATCAGAGGCGTGACTGGATGAATGGAAAGGATCAGTCTCAGGCACAGACATGAAAATGGCTGGAATTCTGCAGCTCATGTTGAGACAAAGGCTGTGAGCCCTTTCGAATCTCTGTGGAAGGAGATCAAGAGGGACATATCCACTAGGTCTTTACATGAATCCCTATTTTCCAAAGAGGAAAACCTCCTGTTCCTGGAACGTACTGCACAGGGAGAGTGTGTGGCCCTGGGAACTAAGTAATAAAGCAGTATTCAACTGAGAGTTCTAGATGAAAGTAAAAACACAGAGAAACCCTGAGTAGCCACTTTTATACTAAAATAATCCAACTGTAGGTGATTCTAATGCTCCAGGCAGTGCTTACTGACCAAGAGAGGGGAGTTAGTGGTTTGGCCTGTGGCGGCCATGCTGATCTCACTGTCTGCTCTACTTGGCCAGCAGTTACTAGTCTCAGCTTTTTTCCCTTCAGTTTCGCTCATGTGAGTTATTTCCTATCAGACCATGGTAAATTCCATCAGAAGCCACATAGCAGTATTCCATGTTTACCAGCTGGGAGGACACCAACACTGCCAGGCCACTCAAGAGTAGGAACACTTTCTAAGTGTATCCTGACACTGAAGTTTCTAGTATTGCCCAACTCAGCAATCTTCACTTAGGACAGGCTCTCTAGTTCAGACCTGAAGTTCTTTATAAACTCTTTGAATCTAGTGCCCACTAATCCTGCCAGCTATCTCTTTGCACCTTCTTCTTTTAGAATTTTTAAAAAATATTTGTTTAAATAAATTTCTTCCACTGTCCGTCCATCCATCCATCCATCCATTTATCCAACTGACAAATACTAATGTATATACATTATGCCCAGTCCTGGTGCCATATGATGAAGTTACAAAGATTATAATGACAATGATAATGACAAGGAGAGTGACATCACCAAAATGGTGACATAGGAGACCCCAGCTCCTGTCCCCACATGAAGATCAATAATTAGACAGCTAGCTATGGAAAAAAAAACAACAACCAGCTCTGGGGTCCAACAAGAAATGTTAGCAACACAGTGGAACAACAACAACAACAAAAACCTGAGCGTAACTGCACAAGAAGGCAGGCGACTTCATTCTGCCTGCATGGCCCCGCCTCGCCAACTGGTGTGCTCAGCGCCAAGGGGGATCTTCCCAGCTAGAGAGCGCTCCTCTGGTCAGGAAAGGAAAAGCAGGCTGTTGAACAACCAGCTTCTCCATCCTTTCATGGTACCAGAGAAAAGACCCGCTTCGGTTTCACCCCACCAGACAGGCAAAACTGAGCTGTACAGCAATGGCCAGGAACAAAAAGGAAAGCAGGGGCTACGGATAGCAGCCATGCGGTAGGAGCAAGCGTGGCTCACGGTGACCTGCTCCACACACAGACCCAGCCGCTTTTACCACCGAAGAAAGAGCCAATGGCCGGTTCGGCTGCCAGACGCCTGCATATTTCACCGCCTTTGGCCCTACAGGTATATGGGTTCGCTGATGCCAGCCACCTGAGTCCCTCCTGCTCCATCACCGCCCCCTCCCTGCCCCTGCCAGAGCCTGGGAACCACACTGGCAGCTGGCTTGGGCCTCTGTGGCTGCATCACAGCAAAATACCAGCCTAGATCTTCACGGCTGACCACACACACACACACACACACACATACACCCCGCCACCGCCACTGCTATGTGTGCACTCAGGGCCAGACTCTCCGACTGTTCCCTTGCATGCTGCTCACCAGCCAGCCATCACCAGCCTTTACTGCAGTGCGTGCGCCCACGGAGACTGTGCAGCCATGGGAAAGCATGCTGCTGGCCAGGGACCCCACAGCTGCTTATGGGCCCAGATCAGGCCGTGTGTTCCGTCACTGGCCTGCACCACTGTACTAAGCTGGAGCTAGCCCCTCCATCTGTGTATCTGCATACCCCGGCCCGACCCTTGTCCCCAGCCTCCACTGAAGTACACACATGCGGTCAGAGGCTGCACAACAGAAAATCATGCTGACATCTAGGGCCTCCGTAGCTGCCAGTGAGCGCATGGTTGTCCCCCGCCCTTGCTACCTGCCCTGGATATGTATGTCTGCAACTGGCTCCTGCCGTTACACAGGCACCTGCAGCTGGCCCCCACAGCTGAGCATGTGCACACCACCAGCTCTGGCCCCCAGCTGCTGGGCCTGGAGGTGCCGCTGAAGATCACAACAGCTGTTGCAGCCATTATGAACCCTCCTCTGAGTCCTCACCAAGGACACAGAGTTGTTGATGCTAGGGACTCTGGTGGCCTGAGCTGAAGAGACATTATGCCTCCTCCTGGACCTGGTATTGCCACACGCTGCCATAGCTGGAGCCCTGCACTACTAGACCTGGGGACACAGCATACTCCAGCACGCCCCCACCTGCAAGTGAAAGTCTTCCCTTACCAAAGGCCATCCCTAAAGTCTGTGCTTCTTCCAATGCAGACACCTACATGGGGCTACAGGAATCGTTAAGAATAAAGGAAACACGACTCCACTAAAGGAATACAGTAAGCCACTAGTCACTGGTCCCAAAGAATGGAGATTCAAGAATTGTCTGACCAAGAATTCAAAATAATTGTTCTAAAAATGCTCAGAGAGCTGAAAGAGAACACAGATAAACAATTTAATGATATCAGGAAGACAATACAAAAACAGAATAAGAAGTTCGGCAAAGAGATAGAAAACACGAAAAAGAACCAAACATGGATTTGCCAGTGTGGTTCCTCACAGTAACCGCAAAACAAAAACCTATAGTAGAATCACAGAAGATAAAGGGCAGAAAGTCAGAGCATACCACTAAGGAAAATCATAAATTCATTAAGGAACACAGCTAGAAATGAAGAAAGGGACAAAGAAACTACAAAACAGCTAGAAAAGAATACAATGACATCAGTCTTTACTATCGATAATTACTCTAAAGGTAAATGGATTGAATTCTTCAATCAAAAGACATCAAGTGGTGGATGGATAAAAAGACGAGACCCAACTATATGCTGCCTAGAAGATATACAATGGGGAAAGAATAGTTTCTTCAATAAATGGAGCCGGGAAAACTGGATAACCACATGTAGAAGAATGAAATTGGAGCCCTACCTTATACCATTCACAAAAATTAACTCGAAATGGACCACAGATTTAAATTAAACATAAGAACTGAAAACACAAAACTCATAGGAAAAAAATTCACATGAAAAACATCTTTAACACTGGTCTTGGCAATGATTTTTTGGAGATGACACCAAAAACACAAGCAACAAAAGCAAAAATAAACAAATAGAACTACATTGAACTAAAAAGCTTCTGCATAGCAAAGAAACAACAAAATGAAGAGGCAACCTACAGAATGGAGAAAATACTTGCAAATCCTGTGTCTGATAAGGAGTTAAAAACCCAAAATATATAAAGAACTCATACAACTCAATAGCAAACCAACAATCCAATTAAAAAATGGTCAGAGGGAGAAGCAACTAAATAGATATTTTTCCGAAGAAAACATACAAATGGCCAACAAGTACATAAAGAAGTGCTCAACATCACTAATCATCAGGGAAATGCAAATCAAAGTCACAAAAGATATCACCTCACAGAAAGTTAGAAAAGCTCTCATCAAAAAGATAAGAACTAACAAGTGTTGGCAAGGATGTGGAGAAAAAGGAACCCTTGGTCAAAGTTTTTGGGGGAAAGCTTATGAGATTGTGTTAATGAGATAAGCCACAGCCCTCACACTGCAGTTAGTCTTGAGACTGTAAGTAATATTTGTCATTTTTCTCTGCTACTACCTCTTCTAGATTCCACCCTTGCCCTTGGCTACCATTTCTTGTAGTCTAGGTGGCTAGCCTGGTGAGACGACCCAGACCTTCAACCTCGGGGTTCTGAGCTCCTGGTTACCATGCCTTTATTAGGCCATGGCTCTGTAGCTACCCATTCACACTTAATCCTGGCTGTGGGAGTACCAAGGAATATCCCAATGAGCCACCTGAACACCAAACATATTCCTCCCCACCTTCATTATGAAGCATAGTTCTACCTCCTCAGAGTCAATTCCCCTGATAGTATGGCAACTCATTTCTGTATCTTTTGGTTTACTGGCAATAACCAGATGGTAGCCATAGCTTTAAGTTTAATGGGATTCTTAACATATCCCCTGGTGGAAGCATACCTCCCCTGGGAATCAGGACCTTTAGACCCACAGAACTGTCTGAGTTAACCCCAGGTGAAAGTCTGCAGGAACAAGAAGTACACATTCTTTAAGTGGGAGTGATGGTAATGGGGGTCATTTCCTACTTCTATCAGTCGACTGCCAGACTCCTATGTTCTACCCAATGATTACACAGACTCCAATTCTCACAGGGTATCCTCTCAAAGCTGCCACTTCAGCCATGCCTTTAAGAGGCCAATTCAATACTCTATTAGGCCAGCAGCCTCTGGATGATATAGTATGTGGTAGGACTAATGGATCCTACAGTTTTGTGCCCATGGACGTACATTCAAAGGATTGTTATGCAGTATTTCATGCTGGTAAATCAGATGCTCTGTGAGTCCCTGGCTAGTGCACTGAGGCCTGGGGGCAGGAAAGGCAAGCCCATTCCTGGAATATACATCAAACCCAATCAAGAAAAACGCTTCCCTTTTCAGAGTGGACAAGGTCCAATGTAATCAACTTTTCCCTAAGTGACTCATTGTTTTTGAGAGCTAACACTATATTTGGACTCAGTGTTGGTTTCTATTTCTGAAAAGTCAGACATTTAGCAATGCCAGCAATTAGGTCCACCTGGGTGAAAGGGAGCTACGGGTCCATAAGTAGTGTGTCTTTATCCTGCCTTCATGGCTGCTTTGTTCATGAATCTATTGTACAAACATGGATATGGCCAAGAATGAGGCGAACTGACATCCATTGGAAGAGTCACTCTGTCCAGCTTGTGGTATGCCTCTCTTGCAGGGATGCTTACTGGTGGGCATGAAACATGTGGTACAAGGATGCTCACATTTTGAGCCCACTCTTATAGGTTCATCTGTATGCTTCCTCTCCAGACTGCTTTATTCCTGATCTTCCCATCTTTCTCCTTCTAGGCCCCTCGCCAATCAGCCAAGCCATTCACTGCTGTCCATGAATCTATGTACATATACTTACCACAGGCCACTTCTCTCTCCATATAAGGTAGATGACCAGATGCAATGTCCAAACTCTGTCCAGTCGGGGAATTTCTCCTCACCACTGTCTTTCAGGGCCCCCTTGAGTGTGGATTAATATATGGTCCATGGTTGATTTGGGGCTTAAACCAACATACTCAATCCATCCATGAACCAGACCTGGTTATTTTCCTCCTTTGTTGGCTGATCAGAGGAACTCCCCCATGATACCATAGTTGTTAGCCGAGAAGTTATTGGTGTACTGGTGATGAGTAATGAGTAAAACTGAGCTGACTTTCCTCAGAGATTATTTGTGTCCTCTGTACCAGCTCCAGCAACATCCCAGAACATACCACTTCTGTCACACAATGGCTTGTGGCTGGGCCTGACCAACATTACGGCTTGGTAATTCTGACAGCTCTCAGCTCAAGATAGGCAGCTCTGGTCCCAGAGTTACTTGATTTCCTAAGATCGGGTCCTCTGTCTCTATCAGGGCTCAGTACCATGCTAGGAGCTGTTTTTTGTCTTTGTTTTAATGGTGTATAATTCTATGCTGCAGGTGGCAGGCCTTTCTTTAATGTATCAAGGACGCCCAGTGATAGCAAATTCTGTGGTAGTCATAATTATGATTTACCTTTTATCTCCCAAATGCTGAAGAGAATGAATAAGCTAATACATTCCCTTCTACCTGTGTACTGTCTGAGTTAACCCCAGGTGAAAGTTTTAGTAACTGCAAATGCTACAGGGTGTCAGGGCCTATCACCACCAGCATGGAGTCATTTTCTTCTGGCCAGTGTATGATCCAACTTCAGAATCTCATCCTTAGAGTATGCTTCCTAGGACCATTTCTGGTACCAACTGTCTTAAATTGGATTCTCCCAGAATCAGATCCTGAGTCAAGGATTCAGGTGCTAGTGATTTATTAAGGAAGGAACTAGTAAGGAAGTGGCAGAAGCAGGATAGCGGGGGAGAAGAGGCTAAGCAAGGCTGCAATTTCTGGTGAAGTGCCACCTTCAACCTGAATTGTAGATACCTCTGGGAGTAACTGACTCCTCAGTTTGTTCACCTGTTCGTTTCACAAGAAAGGAGCTGTGTGTGTGTGTGGGGGGGGGGGGTGGGTTGAAGGTAGATGTAAAACACCCAGGCATCTCCCGCTCTCAGTAAGGATGGGCAGCCCCATTGCCTAGGAGAGAAAGCCTGTGAAGATCATAGGTGTTGACTGTTAACTGCCAAGCATGCAGAAGCTGGGGGATGGAGACACAGTGGTAAAAGGACTCTGAGGGCATCTGGGCAGGGCCCCCTTCTGTCTACTCCAAAGTGATCCAGAAAGAAATACTCTGAGTTCAGAAAATCAAGAGATCATGAGTGAGATGGAGTGGCTGGATGAGGTCAGGACTTGGAGTAGATTTATGGAGAGGAAGTAAACCTGTGACTCCAATTACTGTATTAACAAGGGCATCACCATTACATTTGGTGGGGCTGTCACTAGTGACTGTACACAGAAGGCTCTGAGGGGATGAATTAGGTTAACAAGTAGCTGAGATTCTTTAGTAATTCCCTCCAGAACCCTTGTTAGGCTGGAGAAAAAAAAAAACAAACAGAGAGCAAAGACACAAATATCTCAAACATTTACTCTTGCTTACTCCTCTCTCCATGTCTGTTTCAAGGCCTCTTCTAGGAAACTTACTTTGAAGGGGTAATGCCAAACACCTTGGGCTTATTCCTCTGCTCCTCAGCCCTTGCCAGCCCCTTTTCTTTCCCATCCCTCACTCTAGAGTAAGTAGGCAAGTGAGTATAGTTAGTAAGATGCTGCATCCTCTCTTGGATGTCTGTACCTATTGAACATTTATTATTCCCCTGCCTCCTCTGAGGGCTCAGCATTTGCTGCAAGTTCCAAATCATTGCTATCTAATAATATAAAACAAAATATGAGATGCCAGGAAGGTGTAATAAATTATGAATATGAGAGCTCAGGGCCCAATTTTGTTCAAGCAAACAGGGGTGACTTTCAAAAGAATATGGGACCTGATTTGACTCTTAAGAGTACAGTGTGATGTAGAGAAGGTGGAGGGGAATTGCCTTCAAAGGAGCTGAGGTATGTGAGTAAAGGTATCTAGTACGGAGGACAGAGGCGGGAGAATGTGACATTAGTGCTTCCTAAGCTTGATCCTGATTTTTATTTTTCAGTTTAGAAATTATTTTCTACAGGGGCGCCTGGGGGGCTCAGTCAGTTGGGTGTCTGCCTTTGGCTCGGGTCGTGATCCCAGGGTCCTGGGATGGAGCCCCATGTCGGGCTCCCTGCTCAGCGGGGAGCCTGCTTCTCCTTTTCTCCACTGTTCATGTTCTCTCTCTAGCTTTCTCTCAAATGAATAAATAAAATCTTTAAAAAAATTATTTTCTACAGTGGAAGATGAAAACTTAGCTATCTTACAACTCAACCTTCACCCATACACACTTCTGGATCCCACTCTTGATATAATACTAATAGTACCATGTTTGGTTAAATCAATATTCAATAATTGCATTTTTTGTTATATAAATGTTATTAGGTGAGCCATATTTCATGGTTACATTTTCTTTTTTTTGAATTCTTCCTATGCCAGAGTTAATGTTTTTTGTTGTTGTTGTTTGTTTGTTTGTTTGAAGTAGGCTCCATGCCCAGCGTGGAGCCCAATGCAAGGCTTGAACTCACAACCCTGAGATCAGGACCTGAGCTGAGATCAAGAGTCGGATGCTTACCCAACTGAGCCACCCAGGTGCCCCACATTTTTTGTTGTTGCTTGCTTAGTGTTCTTTTGTAGTATCACTAGTTTATCCCCCAATTCTGACAGAACTATAAAACTTTTCTCAATATATTTACTTATAAATATTAGATACTACCTTCATGTTTTGAGGGGGCCTGTGGGGGAACTGTCCCTCCAGAGCTGGCGATCTCTAATCCTACAGTAAACAATACTGTCCTGGGACTTCATTTCATCCTCCTCTCAGGAACTCCCTTTGCCCCTCTCTGGTCTTTGAATTCTGTTCCTCTCTGCTGCCCCCAACTGTTCCTTCTTGGTTTACATTTTCTTGTTTTTGTGGGAAATACCAAAACAGTGGTTTCTAGAAAGAGAGAGGGAAGCAGGGAGTGAAGGTGGGGATGGTTCCAAGAAAGTGTCCCATATAAGGAAATGTGAGGTGAGCACTTGGGGTAATGCAAGAATGCTGTATGCTTTTGGAAGCTCTTCCTGAGAAGAGCTCTGTACGTTTCAACCATACAGAATTGGAAAGGTGAGGGCCTTAAGATAAAAGTTTATATTCTTCAGTGCACATCACAGGCTTGGATTTCACATGGAAGACAGACAATCTCTCCCTAACCACCAAAAACAAACATTAAAAAGCTGTACTTTGCCACATATTGACAGAAGGCACCGTTAAACCCAGATTCTTGTAAACCACCCCAAATCCACAAAAAGAATTGAAGAAAATGAAACAAATCTATGCAAATTCACTTAAAGGTAAAGAAAAAGAGAATTAATACATCTCAAGTGATAAAATCCTCCACCATTCTAAGGGAGATAGAAAACAAACAAACAAACAAATCCAAACAACATAAAACAGCCAGGAAGCAGAAGAAAAGACCGAACTAAATAACCTCAAAAAGTACTTGGAGATATAAAAAACTGCCTATAATCAGAAATTAAAAACATAAATGGATTTGGAAAAAGAACAGGAAGAAATTAAGAGAGTTGCCTGAACTCAAGAAATAAATATAACAAAAGAAAAATCATCTCAGGATTGAAGAGTAAATTTTTTTTTTTTTTTTTTTTTTTTTAAGAGAAAGAGTGGGTGGGGAGGGGCAGAGGGAGAAGGAATCTTAAGCAGGCTTCACACCCAGTGCAGAGCCCAATGTGGGGCTGGACGCAGGGCTGGATCTCACGACCCTGAGATCATGACCTGAGCCAAAATCTAGAGTCGGAAGCTTAACCGACTGAGCCATTGAAGAGGCCCTGAAGAGTCAATTTTAAGAAGCTAAGTGTGTTAGTTTCCTAGGGCTGCCTGAACAAATCACCACAGGCTGGGTGACTGGAAACAGCAGAAATGGATTCTCTGGCAGTTCTAGAGGTTGGAAGTCTGCCATCAAGATGTCAGCAAGGCAGGTTCCTTCTGGAGCTCTCTCCTCGCTTCTGGTGGCTGCCAGCAATCCCTGGGCTTTTTGGTTTGTACCTGCATCACTGTCATCTCTGCCTCCAACTTCACATTCTCTTCTTTTCTGTTTGCTCCCCTTCTTTTTTAAGGACACTTGCCATTGGAATTAGAGCCCACCCAGGTCATCTGGGATGATCTCATCTCAAGATCTATACCATAATTACAACTGCAAAAACTCCTTTCCCAAAAAAAGTCACATTGACAGTCTTTGAGTGGACCTATCTTCTGGGGGGGCCACCATTTGACCAGCTACAGCACCCAAGGCAGAACAGGCTCAAATGTAAATTTAGTAAGTGGCACTAAAGAAATACAAGCAAACAGCCAAGACATTAAATGAGATAGCAAAGTAAAAAGGGTCAGGAAGGAAACCGTTGACACAGAAGACAAGCAAAGCAACATGGGTAAACTTGGAGTCCTTAAAGAAGAAATATAAAATATGGAGCAGCTATAACTGAAGAAATAAAATAAACACCAATCTACGAACTGAAAGGATCTACCAGAAAGCTGAAAAGATGAATCTGAAATTTTCAACTCCAGAATAAGCTAATAAAACTCTCTTATTCCTGCCCTCTACGTGTTTGTTTTTTCACTGAGCCCACTGTGGCTTAATTACTGTGGCTTCCCAGCAAGTATCAAAATCAGGAAATACAAGTGCTTCAACACTGTTGTTCTTTTTCAGAATTGTTCTGGGTATTCTAGGTCCTGTGCATTTCCATATAAATTTTACAATCTACTTGTCTATATATAACAAGTATAACAAAGCCTATAATGTTCCTGATTAGAATTGTGTTTAACCTTTAGATCAATTTGGAGAGCAATGACATTTAGCAACATCGAGCTTTCCAATCTATCTCCATTTACTTAGGGCTTTGCTTTCTTTCATCTATTTTGTAGTTTCCAGCATACAGTCCTACACATATTTTGTTAGATTTATACTCAAGTATTTCATGTCTAGTGTATTATATATAAATGGTACTATTTTTAAAAAATACATTTCCAATCACTGACTTTTACGATATAGAACTCAACTGATTTTTTTTTATATTGACCATGTATCTTGTGGTTTGATACCTTCACTTATGAGTCCCAGTATCTGTTTTATAGAATTTGGGGGTTTTCTATATAGAAAATCATTCATCTATGAATAGAAACAGTTTTTATTTCTTCCTTTTCAATATGTATAAAATCACTTTTTCTTATCTTATTGAACTCAGTTTGATGTTGAATAGGGTTTTGGGAGTAAACATCCTTACTTCATTTCTGACTTACCAGCAAAGCAGTCAATCTTTCACTAGTTAAGTATGATGCTGTAGGTTTTCTGTAGATATCTTTATCACAGAAGAAATAGCTTTCTTCTATTCCTTGTTTGCTGTATTTTTACCATAAATGTAATATTTTGTCTGTTATCGTGTTATTTCTATTTGGCGCTTTTTTATAGTTTCCATCTCTCTGCTAAAACTCCCCCCGTTCACACATTTTCCACCTTTTCCGCTAGAGCCTTTACCATATTATTTAAGTTATAATTCCAACATGTGAATCATATAGAGTCTGGTTCTGCTGCTTACTTTGGCTGATAATGGATTATATTTTTATATCTTCCCCTTTCTGTATTTTTTATTTTGGTTGAAAGGCAGATATTATGTGTAGGACAGTAATGACTGAGGTACATAGTATTTATGCCTGGAATTGGGCACTCTTCTGCTAGGCCATAAGTATTGTGGGAGGGTGAGTCAATTTAGTTAGGAATTGAGCTGGGTTTGGGGTTTTTTTTAAGATTTTATTTGAGAGAGAGTGAGAGAGAGAAAAAATGAGTGGGGAGGGGCCAAGGGAGAGGGAGAAGCAGGCTCCCCAGTGAGTGCAGAGCCCAATGTGGGGCTCAATCCTGGCACTCCAGGATCATGCCCTGAGCTGGAGGCAGACCCTTAACCGACTGAGCCACCCAGGCACTCCTTGGTTTTGTTTTGTTTTGTTTTGTTTTCTATTAGTTTCAGTTCACCAATGGCTTCCAATTCTAGTGTTCCCCTGTACTTATGCTGGGACAGGTTTACCTTTTTCTCAATGTTCCTGCTCTACTCTTAGCTTTAGGCCTTGACTGTTTGCCTTTGCCTGCGTTTTGGAGGATATCTCTCCACCCTCTTGCTCCTCCCCTAGAGGTAGATGGCAAGTGCTTCTTACAACCAGTGCTTGGTTGCCTAGTTGGGGCAGGATGCCTTGGTCCCACCTCAGTTTTAGGCAGGCCCCATGCCTCTGAATTTCAGGGGTGAGACCTCAGTGACCCTGTCCTCCCCCAGCAGTAGGAGACCTTTGTTGTTCTGAGCCCATGAGGACTTTTTTTCTTCCTGCTCCTCCCAGCCATAATCAGTCTTCACCTACGCCCTGGGAGTCATAGGGATGCTGCCCTTGGCCCAGCGGCTGCATTTCCAGACAAGGCTTCCTGCCTTTCCTGCAACAGAGACTGCTCCCCTCCTCCAGGCCTGTACCACAAGGATACTTTCTCCTCTAGTCCCCTGCTCTTCCAACCAGACTTCTTTGTGAATGAAAACCTTGTGGGAGTCCATTGAGAAAAGCCTGCAAGTATGAAATCCCTTATTTCTGTTCTCTCAGATTCTCTCTCAGATTCTCTTCTTGGGATCCTGTTCTCTCAGATTATCCCACATTCACATTCAGACTTTAGCAACTGGATAAACGTGTTAGCTGAAACCTTCTTCCCTGCTTATGATCTGACCCCATATTCTTCCTGTGCTTTTCTGTAAGTGAGTCAGTGTTTGTGTCTGGTCTCTTTCTAGAGACTCCTGTATTTCATTAGAGTTAGAATAACCAGCTGTCCTGTAACCTTAACTATCTAAGGAGTTCAAGAAAAGTTGCAATTTTGTAGATTGTCTTCTGACTTCTTTCAGGATTTTTTATCTTTGATTTTCTGTAATTTGAAAATGATATGCCAAGGTAGAGTAGGTTTTAAAAATTTATCCTACTTGGTATTCTCTAGACTTTGTGGATCTGTGGTTAGTGCCTGACATTTATTTGTGGGAAATTCTGTCATTAATGTTTCATATATTCCTTCTGTTCTTTTCTCCTTCTGACATGTCCATTATATGTATGTTACAACTTTTGTACTATCACACAGTCCTTGGATATTCTATTCTTTTTTCAGTTTTTGTTCTTTCCTTTGCAGTTTTGGGAGATTTCTATTGGTATATTCTCAAGCTCAGGGATTCTTCATCTGTGTCCAGTCCACTAATAAGCCCACCAAAGGCATTTTTTTTTTTTTTCATTTCTGTTACAGTGTTTTTGATTGCAAGTATTTCTTTTTGGTTCTTTCTTAGGATTTCCATCTCTCTGCTTACATTGCCCATCTCTTCTTGCATGCTATTTTACCCCTTAGAGCCCTCAGCATATTAATCATAGTCATTTTAAATTTCCTGGGCTGATAGGTTGTTCTCAGTATTGCAATTACAAACAATGCCACAGTGAATATTCTCATGACACATATTGTCATATTGTTGGAGATACAGATTCCCACAAGTGGGTGCATTCCCAAAAGTGAAATTGCTGGCTCAAAAGGTAAATGATTATGTCATTTTGTTAAATACTGTTAAATTTCCTCCACAATGATTTTATTGGTTTGCATTTTTACCCACAACATATGAGGGTTAGCAGTCTCCTCATAACTTTGCATCAGAATATTATACGATGCAATTTTTCCCAATCTGAAAGGTAAGAAATGGTATTTGTGATTTTAATTTTCATTTCTCTGAGTAAGACTGGATATCTTTTCCTATGTTTATAGGCTATTTTTATATCTTTTGTGTGTGTATGTGATCTGTTCACATCTTTTGCATATTTTTCTGTCATATGTGTGCTCTGGGGATCAGAGCAGCCCATGAAAATGGGGAACTTGATCTGTTACAAGATCAAGATCTCCATGAAATAAAGCTATCATTCATGAGAATCAAAATCATTTTTGGTGTGAAGACAAAGAAACCTCCCCGTGGGTCTTCACAAAGACACTGAGATATTTTCCTTCCATTTGGCTTTGCTTTTAAGGATCTTTTTGTAGTTTTGGCCTGGTGATAACCACCTTGCTACATGAATAACCACATGCACAGTGTGTTATTAGCCTTCTGCTGTACTTGTTCATTGTGGATGGCACGTTTCGTCTCACCTGGACTACCTGGCCAATTTGCTGACCTTCGTAGTGTCCTCACACAAACTGAACTCAACATCCTTATGGATGGGCATGGATTGAACATTATACTTCCATCTTAACAACTTAGAAAGAGGGGAAGGCAATCTTCCTATGCATGTGGGAAGGTGCACTGAAATGCCTTTTAGGGTTCTTGCTCTAGTGAGAAGTTAGAGGGATCAAACTTCATTTTGGCTGCTATCGTTTCAGTAATGACCACCAGAGAGGGAAAAAAAGGCTGATGTAGATGCTTCTACTTACCTTTGCCACTGTTTTCTATGATCATCACTAACTCAAAGTATCTGTCGGAGGGAGGGCAAGTGAGGGACTGAGCCTGAGGAGCAGTGAACCAGTCCTGTGTGGGTTGCGATGCCCAACAAACTAGCAACCAAGGGGAGAGGGGTCTCTAATGCATCTGTTAAGGGTGGTGCTGGTGCCTGAGAGTTACCTCGATTTTACAGTCCCCATTAAAGGAAAAGAGATCTCAACTGACCCCAGATTCCGTTAGGAGACAGATGTCCAATGGTCAGAACATAACCTGTCTGAATCAGGAAATAACCTATTGTCTTGGGTCTATATGACAAAATTTTTTCAGGCATCAATGCTAGAGTGTAGTCCAAACCCTTGACACAGCCAGAAGACAGATGAGCCCAGACCCGCCCTCAGAAATGGACCACTCCAAGGCAGAGGTTCAGCCAACCCAGGCAGGTCAACCCAGCTCAGGGTCAGGCCTCTGAAACTTTGAAACTTGGCATTTCATGACAAAAAGTATGCTTTTATTTCCTTTCAGTTTACAAATTTTATCTCAGTATCTTTTGAGGCTTGTAACCCAGTGAGGAAGGCAGCCTCCTATTTTCAGATGAAACTATTAAGACTCAGAGAGGTTTGCTCCACCTGTCCAAGATCATACAACTATTGGGAAGAGCCAAGACTCCAAAATACCTGGCTTCTCGTCCTTTGCTTTTTGTTTCTGGGTTTATTCCAGCAGGATTCTTCCCAGATGCAGAACCACTCCCATAAGCTGAGAGTCTATGATTTCAAAACTGAGACCAAAATGTTAATATTAGGGGAGTGAAGCTTTGTTTAATTAGCCAGGCTCAGCAAACAGAAACCAATACATGATTTTTTTTAAAGATTTTATTTATTTGACAGAGAGAGAGAGAGACAGCACAAGCAGGGAGAGTGGCAGGCAGAGGCAGAGGGAGAAGCAGGCTCCCCGCAGAGCAGGGGGAGCCTGATGTGGGACCTGATCCCAGGACCCTGGGATCATGACCTGAGCTGAAGGCAGATGCTTAACCAACTGAGCCACCCAGGTGCCCCCCAGTACATGATTTTATAGATAGGTCCCTTTTCCTCTCCCACAACTTCCCCTAGTGTGATGCGCACACAGTCCATCACCCCGTACAACCACCCTCCTGATGCACCACCAGCTATTTCCTCCACGGTCCTGCCACTAGGTTGTCTTTCCCCACTTGTCTTAGCTCTGTGTAACATTGACCCAAGTCCTGCCGATGCAGGATCGGTTTTAAAATTAGGTCCTAAAAAATATCTATGTCCTAGGCCTTCTTTAGACTCCATTCTTTTCTAGCTTACAATGGCACCCACTCATGCTTATAACATTCACCTCAGATACATTTCTGTTCTCAAGGCAGCTACACATTTACGAGCTAGAGCCTGCCATTTCCATCTTGAGAATAAGGAATTCCCTTCTGAGAGGAAGAGCGTGCTGACCTCTAGGACACTTTGGTACAAAAGAACAAGGTACCTTTCTTTCCTCTGGGCAGCTGTAGCCTTGCACAAGGGTTTGGGTTTACAAGGGAAATTCTGGTAGAGTTTTCAACCCTGTTAGCTCCCTTGGCCAGGCATCTCTGTGCACCACTCCAAATGCACAATTATACCAGGCAGCCCTGGGTCGGGGAGCCGTGAAGAGTGCTACCTTAAGATTTTTGTTAGTGGCTTGCAGCTCAGGGGCAGTTCATGAGCCTGGAGCAGTCTGGGCTGTCGGCTGTGGTGTCTGAGCAGCAAAAGCAGGCATCCCTTGGCCCCTGCTGCTCCTTAGACAAGTTAGACAAGTTAGACAAGTTGACATGATCATCTCACAGTTTGTAATCATACTGGCAAGATTTAATATTTGCTCCCGTCCAGTAAGTTCCACGAGAGAAGGGACTCTTGACTCACTCCATATGGCAGTGCCTACTACAGTGTGTGGCCCCTAGTAAGCTCCCATATTTGTTAGTTGTTTTCATAGCTGTGGCTTCAATACTATGGGAAGAGCAAAGAATTTACCTCATAACTCAGACATGACCACTGTCCAAAAGTTCATCTATGGCAAACTTGGGAACCCATATAGGGAAGAGTGAAGCAGATGGGCAGCCATTTCAAGAGCAGAGAATGCTAACTAGTAGTCGGCCAAGGTTACAAACACTTGGCCAGATTCTGCAATCGCCTCATTTAAATAGAGTAGCTATAGAAATGACCGGCCCTTTCCTGATCATTGTTCTTTCCAATCCCTCGCTGGTCTCTTCCTCCAAGCCATTTCCGGGACTGCAGCCAGTGTGAAAACTAACCTGATTCAGGTATTTTTCAGCTCAAAACCTTTCAATGGTGTGACTGCTTAGGAAAAAAGACAAAATCATATCCTAATTTACAAAGTCCTGTGTGATTTGGCCTCTACTCACCTCTGCAAACTCATCTAGCCATTCTCCCCACTTTCTCTACTGGGGCCACCGTCCTCTCGCTCCCTTCACTGGGGCAATAAGGTTCACAGCATCTGGAGGTCCTCACGCATGCTGTTTCCTCTGTTCCAGAATACCTGTTCCCCTCACCGTAACTGTCACATACCTGCTCTTTCCCCTCCGACAGTTCTCAGCTTAGGTGGGAGTTCTGAATGCACAAGGTAACGAGGGTCTCCCCACTTGTCCAGTAACTCGACCTCCTAGCAGCCTATTCTTTCGTAGCCGTTATCCCATTCTATACATCGGGATGATCTGGTTTGCGTCTATCCCCCTACTATACACTAATTCCATGGAGGTCTGTTTGGCTTCACTGGGATGTTCTCAGCATTACTCAGGGGTTTGGCATATAACCCCAATTCTAGTGTTTCTTGAATAAATGAAAGCACACTTTTTAAGCATCAGAGAGACATGTTAACGTGGGATGGGGCAAGGCACCACGAGGAAGTAAACGCAGACAAGAGAGAGCATCTCCGGCGTCACAGCCAGGGCTCATGGCCCCGCAGGTCCTATAAGCAGCTCAGGGGCAGTTCATGAGCCTGGAGCAGGCTGGGCTGTCAGCTGTGGTGTCTGAGCAGCAAAAGCAGGTATCCCTTGGCCCCTGCTGCTCCTGAATGCCCTGCATTTCTCAGCAACACTCTTCTGTTTCTCTTGTTCAATGGCCATCAAGAGGACGTCTTTTCATTTTTAAAAAATTATTCTTATGCAGAAAAAGTTAACACCAGCTCATTACAGAAAAATTAAATAGAACACTCAGACTATATTATCTCTCTCATTTATCTAGGAAAAAAAACAGTAACAGCTTGATATTATATATATGTACATACAGAAATGATCTTTCTGTAAACTGAGGCACTTATAGGTTCTATTTTGTGACCACAATTAAGTAATACATAACTGTTTTGGAATTTTGTTAAGTTGTTGCAATAACCCTTAATATTTGTAGGTCTTTTTTTTTTTTTTTTTAAGATTTTATTTATTTGAAGAGAGACACAGCGAGAGAGGGAACACAAGCAGGGGGAGTGGCAGAGGGAGAAGCAGGCTTCCCGCCGAACAGGGAGCCCGACGTGGGGCTCGATCCCAGGACCCTGGGATCATGACCTGAGCCGAAGGCAGACGCTTAACGACTGAGCCACCCAGGCGCACCAATATTTGTAGGTCTTAAACCTGTTCCAATGTTTTACTATTACAAATAATACAAAGCTAGAATGACTGGCTGAAAATCAAAAGGAATCTAAAAAGAGAGTAACTCACCTCCACAAAACTTAAAATATGGATCTATACATTTAAAATGGGTAATGTGTTGTAAAACCATCTCATGGTACACTTATATTACTACTATTTTAAAAGCCAGTTTCTGTGGATATTAATTTTTAAAATCTAATTGGCGAGGGGAACCAACTTGCTGTCGACTGAATTGTTTTCAAATTGTATACCATACTCCACTGGAGGATCTCAGGCCTTCCATTCACAAGAAATGTCAGGTTTTGAACTTGAGGCAAAGAGGTACCAACAGCTATTTTTAAAGGATTTAGGTATAAAAAAAAAGTCTCAGATGGTGCGAGTAACGAGTAGCTGCACAGTCCTACTGTAAACAGTGGTAGAGCTATAGGAGTAGTATGGATCTGGGTGACAAAGGGAGGTTTCTACAACCTAAGGTGGCAGGGGTGGTGGTAGTGTGCAAAAATCATGCAGTGTGACTTCACACACAGCGCCTATCCTCCCTGTTAATAACCCAGCCTTTTCAGATGTAACCCAGGCTCTTCACTTGGCTTTTCTCACATGGTCATATTGCAGCAAGATGACTGTTCTATGTACAACATCTCCTCTAAGATACAGGCAGGAAGAAGGTGAAGAAAGAAGAGCAAAAGGGCACATGCCCTGAAGTTACCCCCTTTTAAGGAGCTTTACTAGAAACATCTCTCAACACATTTAGTTACCCCTCACTGACAAGAACTGTGTCACACTGTGTCATCCTTATTGGTAGCGGAGGATGGACAATGTCATTTTTTTTTTAGCTAAGCACATTGCAAATATGCTCCATGCAAATCAGGGTTCTGTTAATAAAGAAGAAAAGAAGAATGAATAGAGGGGTAGATAACTAGCAGTCTTTCCTACGCACAATTTTGGAAAAGATAGCTGAGGAAGACTTCTGAGAACTTCAGCTCCCAAAATAAGAGAAGAAAATGGGGGGAAATGTAAAAAAGAGGTTCTCAGTAGAAAGACCTATTGGTCTAGCTATTAAAAGATACGATTGAAAAAAAGCCCAAATTGATGGGCAACCCATTAATGGTCATGGTAAGGAAATACCAAGAGAAATAATAGAGTTTGTCAACCATACTGTCTGCCCTTCAAACCTATATCCAAACTTCAGACAGTTCTGAGACAAATGCCCCTAAAGGGGAGGCCCATGACCCCAAATTAGGACACTTCCTCTACTGAGAACACTTGGGAACAGGAGGCTTTATGTGCAAGTAACAGACCTGTGGGTATGGAGGGTGGGGTACAGAGTGGGGTGTGGTTGAGACACAAATGTTTCATGAACACCCAGTCACAAGTAACCTTGCAGGAGTCTATAGGCTAACAGAGATAACAGGCCTGAAAATACTGAATAGATAATAAAAATAGGGAAGATACACTACTATCTCTGCCCCATCCTCTCCTTTTCTCCCCACACAAAAAAGAACCTTAAGCTACCTATCACAGTTCATCCTAGGTTGACTGAATGATGACTTTAGCCACCTATAGAAAAGCATCTAGCTGACCCTCTTCTACTCTTTGTATAGGACTTCACCATCCCTTCTATAACAATTTCTACCAGTGGCTACTTGGCTCCAACCACTTCAGAAACAAACTTGGAAAGATGCAGGGCAAGAACTGGACTGAGTTGCTGTCAAACCAATGAGTCTACCATCTCTTCCCTTGAGAACAGTGGTTGTATTGGCCACATTCTGGGAGTCATCCTCATTTGAAAGTCTTCTCAAAGAAAACTTTATTGTAGTAAGACAAAGAAGTTCAGTAACACAAAGATGTGTATTGTACTATTCCAGGTATTAGTTCCCAGTGAGGAAGGTGAGTAGAGCGCTCCCTTCTGGGAACTCTTTGGCTTGGAGCTCTGACCAGGTATTACCCAAAAGTTCAATGCCAATCACATATTGCTATAGCTGGAGGTAACTCTGCATGGAAACTTCTTGAAAGAAACTCAAAGAGGTCTCTGCTACCTGCACTGAAGACACTGAAGATTAATTATGGAAGGGCTAACTATAATACCAATTTAAATAAGGTTGCAGCCAATAAGCCAACAGTCCTCATTTTAGTACAAAAAACATCGGCTATAGTTTTACCTTGAAGGAATGATCATGGTCATTGCCCTAGACATCTCAGGTGACTCATAACACCTATGGTAATTGACTTTTCTCAGGAAAATATTAAATTGCTTATTTGGCTCTATGCCAAGTTATCTAATTAGTGTAGAGGCTTCAGACACAGAATAATACATATCCCAACAGTTGGAGATACATACTTTATTCTAGAACAATTGAGGGATGGGAAATCATGGTACTGAGTAAAACGCCAGGCAAAATCCAGAACTTGGATAGCCTACGCAAAGACTAAGCTTAAAAGTAATAATAAATGGAAGGCTCTACTGCAGTTAAGAGAGAAAATATATGTGGGGATCGTGAACATTATACTTATCAAATCTCTATCACCTGGAACAGGGTTGATCGTACCTGATCATTTAACTGGACCCATGAGGGAGATGATCCATTCCCAAACCCTGAGACTCCCTGGCTCCTGTTGTTCTAAGGCATAGTCCCACCCTATCTAAATATGTTTTCTCTCAGTCTGAGCTAAAGGGATTAGACACCAGCACCAGATATCAAGGATGCTCATAACAGTCCTATATTATAATATCCATATCAAGTACCAAAAATTGGACTCGGTTTTGGCAAAAGGTGCAGGTCTACTCCTAATTCTCCCACTTACTGGATACGAGGACTGCGTGTGCACCAATGGCTGCCTGAGGAATACAGGGGGAGATGCTACTTGGAACTAACTAGCCCATCACTGGGAGCCATTAAATAGCTCCCACAAATCCCGATTGCGCTCAGGAACAGAATAGAATGGAGTATATAATTTCCAAAGTTCAGATTGACAGGGCTACTTCAAAGATCTGTGATACAGCTATAGGTGACCAGCTACGCAACAATAATGCGGAAGAAACTGTAGCCATAAGATATATGGTGGTCTCCAACCACATGCCCTTAAGATTATATTCTAGCCAGGGAGGGAGGAGGAGCATGTGCTATTAAAGAGGGAAAATACTTATATCCCAGACAAGTCCCCAAACACATGGGATTCAGTAAGCTATGTCCATAAGGAAATGGTTAAACTGAGTGGACTTCATGTGGTCCTAGTTCTTCACACCTTTTAGTAAAGTAGGAATTATAATAAGGAAGTTTATTTGTGACAGCACTATTTCTATTTTTAAGGGATGAATTGTGTGAAAGTAATAAATGATGGCATCATATTGGTCTGGAGATCAATGTGTTGGTCCATATAAAAGCTATCAACTAAGGGGTGGATTGGGCTGGGTCATGACTTTTTAAGTATTGTAACTTGAGAAATCCCACGGTTGGAAAGCCCCTGTGTTATACGGAAAGCACCCTCCTCCCACCCACATGCCCATTATTTGTAGCTCTGAACTGGAGAGTTCCTACATACTGGGGTACAGTTTGAAAGTCTATACACAAAACATGAACTTTAAGTCCAGCAACAAGGTAACAAGAATCCAGGCTTACTGATTTAGATATCGATGACATCATGCTCTAAACTGATAAAGAAAAACACAGACTGAGGAGACTCAGTGTCCCTCTGACCTGGTGGGACTCCCATCCTGCATTAGCATCATAAGCCTATGCATAGATTTTGGGCACATCTCAGGGAGGGAAAAGAAAGGCAGAGAAAGGTACTGGGGAGCAACATGTGTTCTACTGCCTTAAGGCATTCTCTGCTCTAACTAGTTGGGTTATAGCCTTTATTTGAGATAACGCTAATGCTTGCTACCATCAGGATTAAATTCTGGCATTTATCCCGACACACAACTTAGAGAGGTTGTGTGCTCCACTACAACTAACCCTTACCACCTTCAGGGGATCCTGACATTCATCAAATGACTGTCAAGTATCCTTAGAGGACTCTACAAATAGCTCTCAGAGTCTGTTCATTCCTATCCCAAACCTAGCCTACACAGATTGCTACACATCCTAATCATCAAGCATCAGTGAGAGTATTCAAGATAAAGCGTCTCACCATATTACTAACAATCTCTGCCATCTGGAAAGCCTACCAGTTTACCTTCCAAATGCACGTGTGTAGCATTAGTGTACTTCCATCTCCAATCCCCTTCAAAAGATATCTAAAGATAAATATAACAGAATCATTCCTATCCAGAAAGAATGTATTCTGATTTGTCAGCAATGGGCTGGGAAGGGGTATTTTCTCTTTGAGAATCTTGCCTATCTCAAGGGAGCAACATGACATAGGCGTCAAACAGGAAAGAAAGATGATATGACATACTTCTGGGGGGAGAGAGGGAGGTGGTTAAAATATCATCTATCAAGTGCTTAGAACTTGACAGTAAATAAAGTTTGGGGCATTCCACATGTTATCCCAGACAGAAACATTAGGGATAAAAGTGTAAGCCATCTATGCTTCCTAAATTTGGTGTGTCCAGACTGGTTAAAGCTCTAGGCAAAAATAAACCCATAAACTGCAAAATGGGTCCTGTACTAGGCACATCTCTGCATTTTGTCAGGGTTTCTCAAGTTGTGGTAAGCATTCCTTGGAACCCACCAGAAATATCAGAGCCTTTTGGAGTGGTTAAAGGTCATAAATATGCAACCCTGGGAATCTTTTCATAAGGAGAGTTTTTATACCAAAACCCTCTTGTGTGGCCCATGTCTGGGAGAAGTTGTAAGCTAAAAACAAAAGTTTTTTAAGGATATAAATATCCATAGATTTTTAATGTTTTGAAAAACCACAGTATTTTGAAAAAAATCCTATGCATTAATAATTTATTTCCCAGATTTCCCTTCTGGTAAAGGTGGTTCAGGTTGTTCACATCAGTCCTATAACTGAAAACGACTAAAAAAACTGGATAAAATATATTTAAAATAATCTTTTCAAAAGCATCAAAGAGATTACAAAATAGTAAGGAATTATCAGGCCAAAAGTAAAGAGAAGTCAAGAATCTAGAGAGGTGAACAAGCCAGAAGCCACTTTCTCCCTGAGAGTACTAGCTAATCCCAGGAACTCAGACCCTCCATTTTCATGGTCTTTCAGGGTACAGAAGGGGACAAACTCTGGATCCAAACAAGCTGGGGAATCTGACAGGAGGCTTTCCCCTACAACAATCTGGGTTCCGGGATCTCAGGGTGAAGGGAACAAGAACTGGGATAATCTAAAGAGAATTAAAACATAAGTAAGAATCCCTTGAGTTGTCCAGGAAAAATCAAACTTTGAACAGGCGATCCCAGACTGATAGTGCCCCCAGGTGCCTGTCAGAAGCAAATGCAAATACTCTTTGGAGCAAAGTACTTGCATTATAGGCCTCACAGTTATTCCTGCAAAATAACATTTCAAGTGCAATGACTTGCACAGAGTCAAACATGCCCAGCACATAAGAAAATTAGAATCAGTAAATAAAACAGACAACCAGAAAGAGATCATCAAAAACTCTAGGTGTAGGCCCCAGCACCTCTGTTTTAATAGGCCATCCAGGTCATTCTCATACACGCTAAAGCTTGAGAATCACTGCTGTACACTTTAACTACATAAATATTCATCCCCCACACAAAAATGTATAACTGTGTTAGGTCTTGGGAAGGGCCCAAGAATTTGCATTTCTAACAAGTTCCCAGATGATGCTCTTGCCAGATGAGGAACACTGCTATAAAAAAAGGAATTACTCTAAGGTCAGAATAGTGGTTACCTGTGGGGAGAAGGGTTGTAATTTGGAAGCAACATGTGGAAGGCTGGCAATCTTCTCTTTCTTGATCTCAGTGGTGGTTACACAGTGTAATAATTAAATTATAGGTTTATATTTTAATGCATGATGAGATCAATGGTTGTCCTTTTTCCATTCAATTATGTAAGTCCAATGCCACTGCACTAATTCTATCCACCTTCATCCCACCACCCTCATTTATAATCAACTCCCAAAGTAGAAAGTGTAAAAGGTGGCAAAGTTCCAAGACATTACCTATTTCACTTTAGTTCCTAATGTAATTAGCTCACAAAATTAAATGGCTTTAAAACTCAAGGCAAGAATAATTTAGTCTAAGTTTCTAAAAACCCTGTTTAAAAGTTGTTTAAAACCCAGAGATATGACACTGCTTATAATCTTAGTTCTTTGTAAAAATACCTGCAAAAATAAACAACAATCACCTTAAACTTTTAACAAGAAAAAGTGCCCAATGTAAAAAGTTACTTTAATTTTTCCCCTAAATTAAAAAAAGGGAGAAGAGCTACCTTTTACCAGTCTGAACTTCCTACTCCAAAGAGGCAAAGATGCTTGCTTCTCTCCAAATACAACCTGAAAATAAAATACCTAGTACTGCCTGTAGTAACAGTAAGATCCATCCTACTCTTTTCATTTATCCTCACCTATGGGGGAAAAGCAATATTCATCAACTGGCCTTAAATCTGTGAACACTTTAAGAGAAAATATAGAAAATCTCTTTGTGGGAAGAGGAACTATGAAAAAAAAAAAAAGGTTGAGAGGTACCAAATTAAATTGATCAGTGCAGATTGCACTTTTAAGTTCCTACTCAGGTTTCTTATATTTATACAAAATACTTTTTGTTACACTGTTATACAAGTTAATACTTGCCATTTTTGATTCATAGCACCAACATATCCTATTACACAAGCCCTCATGATTACTCTGTGAGGAAACAATTATAACAGCAGTTTCTGACTCTGGCAACTAGTCAGTGGCTGTCTAGGCCTTGTGATGTGCCAGACAGGTATCTGAACAACCAAACGGTTCCCACAGCCAGGTGTGGCAAACTACTGAGACCATGGAAAAAACATATGCAGTTGAGTTTTGTTAGGCCCATAAGTACCATGAGAGTGGTCACAGACACCTTCAACACCCAGACATACCTTCCCATTTATGTGGTAAGAACTGACCAGAGTGCTTTGCTTAACTCCCACTATACCTCTGACCATTGCAGACCTGAATTCATATGCCCCTCACAACTTCCTCTTTCTTACAACATCAAAATATGACTGTGTAAGATGCCTAATCATTATTATATCAACTGTAGGCAATGTAGCAAGATAATGTTGGTAGCCTAGCAAGGATCATTAATGATCAAGGATCATTCCTTGCTTTTTTTTTTGTAACCATGTAATATACTAGAATTTTGGGACAATGTAGTTGGGGATATAAGAGGCTTGGAAAGCTTCTCCATCCTGGGCAGGCAGAACCTGAGTATCACCAGCCTAAACACCTGTCCTTGGAACAGCTGGGGAGACCTGAGAAGCCACATTCACTAAACACTCCAAACCAATGTCCTCTGCATCCATTATCTACAAGGCATCCTTCACCAAGCCTCAAACCAAGTGTTTTGTGGGATCATTTCAATTTAGAAAGTAATACTCATTAAAAAAAAAAAAAAGACATAACCACAGTTTTGGAGTAGAGCTGATCCTAGTAGAACAGTGCTCCCCTTTCTACTCATTGTTGACAATGCCTTAAGTACTGAATTGGCCCTTCAAAAGTACATCCTCACTCAATTCTTTTGAGTAGAAAATTCCAGATTATCATAATGTAGCTGAGGTTGTTAAATTCTTTCACTTGTCTGGAGGACAAGTACTATAGTAAAGCAAATATAACATCCTTTTATTAAGGGCTATAAGCTATACTAGATTACCAACACTCTAAACATTTTCGTCCCTGGTCAAAATTAGCTTTAAGAAAACATCCTACAGAATTTCCACATTATTATACCTTTCAATACAATCTGAGTACTCTCACCTTACTCTCGGATTATTTTTGCCTCCATGAGAATATCAAATTCACATGGCAATGAGTGCCTATTAAGAGCTGTATAAAGTCATGTAGGTCATCCAGTAGGTATGGAGAGGATTTTGGTGATTGCTCTTAGGTTAGGTTAAAGATTTCATCCCATCCATAGTTATAAACAATATTTTCTTATAATAATCACTTGACTTGAAAAACCAATCACAGGCCCTCAAAGCATCCTACTTTTTCATGAAAGTCAGAGTCCCTGCCAACAGACTTCACCAAAGTTGTGGATGTACCTGTTGACTGTCCTGCTCCCCTAGGTGTCCTATGATTACAAGGATTGGTTTGGAGGGTTATGGAATTTTCTAGTCATTTGTGAATCTCATTGTGCTTCATGTGAGTTGATAATGTCCACGTTGTCACCTTTAAACCAAAGTTCTTTTATATACTGTTCACTGGTTTTATTCTCAGTCACTTAATCATAAATGGAGCTGATAAAATTTTCACAGCCTCAATTTCTTCTGTATGGCAAGTAGCATCTAAGTCATCTTCAATTTTGAAATGGGAAGTATTCAGGTATCTCCTGAAGAGAAGTAGAGATCTTCCTGCAAGTTGTTTTTGCAGCATTTCCCCATTACTGGGTTACCTGTATTACGTGAAGTTTAAATCGAATATTTGACCATACCTGTCGGTGTAATTCATACTTTGTTGACTTGTAGTGAGTACAAAACATCACTTTATCATTTTTTGAGTCCTCTTCCTTAGCATGTCCTCTTTTAGCTTTCCATACATCTCTATTTGGTACATAACCTAAAATCAAAATGTTATTTGAAAGGTCTTTTTGTTGACCTATACACAGCTCCCACACTACTATATACCCTCCTGAAAGTTGAAATCTTTACCTCTTCTTTGTCTTTGTCATAGTGGTTAAGAGAACTCTGGAAACAGACTACATGAGCTTAAGTCATCATTTGTTCAGTGTGACCTGAACACATTACCAAACTTCTTTGTTCCTCATTTTCCTAATCTGTAATATGTAGATAATAATACCTAATGTCCTAGGATTGTTATGAAGTTTCTTTTTTTTTTAAGATCTTATTTGAAAGAGCAAGAGAGCACATGCACAGGGAATGGCAGAGGGAGAGGGAGAAGCAGGCTCCCCGCTGAGCAGGGAGCCCAACACGGAGGTCGATCCCAGGATCCTGGGGTCATGACCTGAGCTGAAGGCAGACACTTAACTGACTGAGCCACCCAGATGCCCCTGGATTGTTATGAAGCTTCTATGTGTGAGGATTCAATATGTTGATAGATGTAAAACTCTTAGAACAATGCTTGACACATGATAAACACTATACATCTTAGCTATTATATCTACTGCCATATAAACCCCACAGCTGTTGAGATTATACATGCTCCTGGCCTTAAGGTTTCTGTGCCATATTTCTTATACTAATCAAACTATTGACAATTTTAATAGGAAGATATCATATATACAGCCTACAAGCTCATTGAACAGCTGTAAGTATTTCTCTTGGATACTCCAAGGAATAACTGAGCAAATGAAAGAGTCTTCATCATCACACAAAATATAAAGCATTGCCTTGAGGCTGCCTACCTCATTACCATTAGTGCTGGCTGGAGGGGTCACAAACACTCCCAGGCTCCCTTGATATCTGAAATAAAAACCACAAGACCAGATGTACTACCAATGGCAATGTAAATCAAGTATGTTCCCAGACAGTTGATAGCAAAATTATACACACATGTGTACACGTACATACACATTTACCCAGAGGTGGTCACTATTGTTGAAAGCCTATTACTGTACTCAGCCTTATTCCTCCTCCACAAAAGGGCATCAAGATTTTTTCTTTCTTTCTTTTTTTTGGTTTCACTAAAAAATCTATAGGAGCTACTCACCTGCTGGAAGTAAAATCCAAATCTAGTGCTAGCTGAATGTTGAGTAGAGTTATAGGAAGAATAGGTAAGAATCTACCTCTTCAGCTGGAGTTTATTTAGGTAATAGAATAAATCTGTTGTTGACAGACAAAAGAATGGCAGAGACTAAACTAATTTTGCTTATTCTCTATTTTAGGGAAAATTTCACAAAAATCCGTCTGCCTTAGTAAAAAACAGTATGGCTTTTTAGTATCTCAAGAACAATTTTTGTTCACATTCAACATGTGTATTTCACTAATTTGGCTTCTACCTAGGATGTAGAAACCTAGAAAGAACATCACTCTTACCTAAACAACTAGAAAAACTATAGAAAATCTTTTCTTAAACCTGTTGGAGAGCTGAGGTTAGGGTAACTAATTGGACTTTTCCTCATTTTAGTCCTGTAAGTCCCATGTCTTGGGAAACTCCTCAGTTCCACACAAATTGGGATGGTTGGACATCCTAGCAAGGGTCACAGACCAAGCAAGTAGCCTGAGCTCCAAGGAAAGACTGGCCCCACCAAGAAGATAGGATGTGAGCACTGTAGAAGAGATATCAAGTACCATAAAAGGTGCTAAGAATTCAGCTAAAATTGTTAACAAATTGCTAAAGGCCAAGTGGGGAAAAGGATGAAAGTTTATAATCCCTCAGAGCCTCAGACAAAAAAGGAGCTTGTTTCCACTTACAGCCTCTTCTCCATGTTCTCACTGGGTGCTGATGAGAAAAAGTGGGGACAAGGAGGATACCACAGAGCACCACCCTTGGAGGGGAAGGCCTTGCTGGAGGAGAGTAAGCTCCCACTGTGGAAAACGCCCAAATCCTGCCATCCCCTTCCTATGAATGATAGCTTCAAGCCATTGGGAAAGGGGCAGCAGACTCTGTTGCCTCCAGGGCTCAGGTAAAGGGCCCTTGATATTGCATAAGAGTAGGAGTGAGAGGACAAAGAGCTTCTGTCCCTGGGTAAGAAGGGACAGGAAACAGTCTTGGGCCCAAGACCTCATGTCAATACAATTACAGGAATCAGAAGACTCATCTTCTCAAGACTCATCAAAGATGCAAGGTAGAATTTTGTCTGTCATAGGGAGACTGAGGGGCTGAGGAAGCCCCACTTTGAAGGCCTAAACATATAAGGCTTGCTTAAGAGAGGCTGGACCAAGATGACTGGTCCTCTGGCTCCCACTACCACCAAGCTATCAAGCAGCAGGTTACAAGCAGAGGGAAAGGCAAAGGCATGGAGAGAGGCCCTTTTGGTGCAAGTTAAAAGGAAGGCTAGAAGCTGAGAGTGAAAAAGGAATATTGAGAAAATCCCTGCAGCATTCCAGCCCACACTTTAAGTATAAGGTGACACTACAGGAAATTGAAATCAATGGTGTACTGAAGGTAGGACAATAAAACCCAAACCCAGCTTTACTACTGACTGATTCAACACTCCACATTACTGACCTAGCAGAAGAAGAAACATGCTTATTTGACTCATACATTATCTTAATTTCTACTGTTTTATACAAGATGCCTAGCATTGGATAGAAAATTATCAGACACATAAAAAAAAAGAGAAACAACCCATTGTTAAGAGAGAGATCAACCAACAGAATGAGGCTCAGAGATAACCTAAGTGTTGGAACTATAAGAGGAATTTAAAATAGCATTAATTAATATATTAATCATACATATTAAAGGTGGATAACAGGAATGATCAGATAGAAAATTTCAGTAGAGATAAAAACTATGTCAACTGGAAATGCTAACAGAAAACACAGTAACAGAGATGAAGAATACCTTCAAAAAGCCAATCAGTACACTTGATACAGCATGAACTTGGAAAGCATGAATTGAAGCTCTATAATAGAAATTACCCAACTAAAATACAAAGATAAAAAAGTGTCAAGAAAACCCAAGTAAGTGTTCAAGTGTTGTAGGAAATATCGAACAGTCTAATAAAAGTGTATTTGGAATTTAAGGAGAGAGAGATAACAGAAGAAACATTTGAAGAATGGCTGAATCTTCCAAAAATAATAAAATATACCAAACCACAGGTACAAAAAGCTCAGATTCCCAAGCAGAATAAACACCACAAAATACACACTCCAACATATTATATTCAAACTGCTGAAAAGTCAAAGTTAAAGAGAAAATCTTGCAGGTAGCCACAGAGAAAAAGATACAGTACAGAGAAACAAAGAATTACAGCTGACTTAGAAACTATGCAACTCAGAATACAGTGGAGTAATAACTGTAAAACACTAAAGGAAAAATACTGTTAATGCAGAATATTGTGCCCAGGGAAAATATTTTTCAGATATGATGGAAAAGTAGACTTCAAAAAACAGACAAAAAACGAAAAAACAAACAAACAAAACCAAGAGAATTTATTATCAACAGACCTGCACTAAAATAAAGGTCAAAACAACTTCCTTCAACAGAAAGAACATGATACTAAACAGAACTTGCATCTACACAAAGAAATGAAGATTTCCAGAAATAGTTAAAATGAAAGTAAAGTACAAAAGATATATTTGTTCTTATTTTTTTTTTAATTGCTCCAAAAGATAACTGGTAGCCTAACGCAGTGGTTCTCAACCAGGAGTAAGTAATTCTGCCTCTCAGGAGACATTTGGCAACGTTGAGACATTTCTGATTGTTACAGTTGGGGTGGGGGTAGGGATAAGGATGCAATGCTACTGGCATCTAGTGGGTATAAAGGCCAGGAATGTTGCTGGACATCCTACATCCTAGAAAGGTGAACCCTGTACAATAAATAATTATTCAGCCCAAAATGTCAATAGATTGTTGTAGCCTGACTGATAAAAAAGAGAAAAAGACAAAGTACCAAAGCAATGAAATGAAAAAGTGGCCATCACTACAGGTCTTGGACATTAAAAGAATATGACAATATCACAAACAACTGCATGCCCATAAATTCGAAACTTAGATGAAATACACAAACTCCTTTCAAGACACAAATGACTAAGACTCACTTAAATACATAACCTGAATAGTCCTATGTCTACTAAAGACATTGAATTTGTAGTTTTAAAACTTCTAATGAGAAAGACTATATAGGTCAAGATGCCTTCACTGCCTAAAGTCAAGATCATGATAAGATCAAGCTAGCTCTTCTTAGTGTACATTGATTTGATATATGTCTTATTAGGTGCCAGGAGAAATGCTTGAGCTTCAACCTACTGGAAATTGCAGAAAGTCCAGAATTCCAAGTTATTCCCTCCAAGGCACCAATCCTCCCCACCCCCTCCTCCTGCTTCACTCACATTCCCACACTAGGGCCACTTTCCAGGGAACTAGAGACTCTAGGAGGACTGGGTTAGGACCAGCTTCCAATACACATTGATTTAGAGCTGACATCTTCACTTACCACATTGCTTTTAAGAGACATTCAAAACACTGAAGATACTGGAGTCTACCCAGTATCTTGTATTTTCCATAACTGAAGGATGCTGCTCAAGTGAGAGCTTGAATATAGACAATTTTCTGCTCCTATCTATACTTCAGACCAGTGCACCAGGCAATTTCTTCACTAAAGCTAATTATTTTTCTAAGGTAGCATGACTGACAAGGAGGAGTCAGGCCAAGGCTGCTGTAATCCCATAATTTGTAACAATATAATAATTTAGAGCTAAGGTTGGTGCAGTGACCTTCCCTTGTTACTTCTTCCTTCCCTTCTCTGCATTCTCTATAGTTTACTTCTACAAAACCAGACAAACAGACAAAGCAGTAGAAACAGTTCTGCCAGCATCTGAATCGGTTCCAATGGCAAGAGTGGACAGAAGTTTGAGACTTTCCTGTACGAGTGACTATAATAATTCTGCAGTTCTAGACTACACAGGAGTGTTCTTTGGGAGAGGAAGGGCAATGCGAGTTTTTTGGGGAGAAGCAATTTTTCTGAACATTTTAAGTAGTTTTCAATACTCTGAAATCTTTAGAAGAGTGGTCTCCAAAAGAAACATAATGTGAACTACATATATAAAATTTCTAGTATTCACATTAAAAAGTAAAAAGGAACAGGTGAAATTAATTTTAATATATTTTATTTAACTCAATATATTCAAAATATCATTTTAGCATGTAATCAACATAAAAATAGAGTATTTTACTTTAAGAAACAAGACATTAAAATCTGGTGATCTGGTGTACATTTTACACTTATAGCACATCTTATTTTATTTTTATTTTTTTAAAGACTCCTGTTAACATCTATATTTTTAAGTTTGTACTTAAATTCCAGTTAATATACAGTGTAATATCAGTTTCAGGTGATTATATAGTGATTCAACACTTCCATACATTACGTGGTGCTCATCACAAGTGTCCTCTTTAATCCACATCACCTATTTAACCCATCCCCTCACCCCCCTCCCTTCTGGTAACCATCAGTTTGTTCTCTATAGTTAAGAGTCTGTTTCTTGGTTTACCTCCTTTTTTTTTTCCTTTTGCTCATTTGTTTTGTTTCTTAAATTCCACATGTGAGTGAAATCATATGGTATTGGTCTTTCTCTGACTTATTTCACTTAGCATAATACTCTCTAGCTCCATCCATGTAATTGCAAATGGTAAGATTTTGTACTTTTTTATCGCTGAGTAGTATCCCATTGTGTGTGTGTGTGTATATATGTATGTGTATGTATATATATATATATATATATATATATATATATACACACCACATCTTCCTTATACATTCATCAGTCGACGGACACCTGGGATGTTTACATAATTTGGCTATTGTAGATAAAGCTGCTATAAACACTGGGGTGCATGTATCTCTTTGAATTAGTATTTTTGTATTCCTTGGGTAAATACCTAGTAGTGCAATTGCTGGGTCATAGGGTAATTCTACTTTTAACTTTTTGCGGCAACTCCATACTGTTTTCCATCGTGGCTGTACCAGTTTGCATTCCCATCAACAAAGCAAGAGGGTTCCCCTTTCTGCACATCCTCACCAACACCTGTTGTTTCTTGTGTTGTTGATTTTAGTCATTCTGACAGGTGCGAGGTGTTGATTTGTTGATTATAGTGTTGATTTGCATTTTCCGGATGATGAGTGACGCACATCTTATTTTAGACTTGCCTCATTTTAAGGGCACAATAGCCACTTGTAGTTTGTGGCTACGGTACTGGACAGCACAGCTATAGAGCCTCTCAGCTTCCTTCCTGAAGTGTCCTCCCCCCCTCCCCACCACACCTGCACCAGCCCTTCCAGGGCATCTGTGAAAGTAATCCCAGAGCACCCATTAATACAGCTGATTTCTCACCTGCTTCTATCCTTGGGCAAGGAACCAAACATCGTTGCCTTCAGAAGTGTGGTACTTTCACATTCTGCATATTCTTCAAAGGCCCTGAAATATGAGGGGTGAGGGGTGAGCACTGGATCAGAAAGGTCTCATGATTCCAACAACTGTAAGTTTAGTTAATAGAATCATCCCTCCTCTGTCTCTTGATGTCTTAGTAGCTACTGAGTGGTCTAGAGAAGAATCCCTTTTAACTGTTTTTTATATAATTGAATTTTATCAAAGAAGGCCTTCAGGAAAAGATGAGAGTTGGGGCCAGTACCAGGTTTATAATTTGCTGGGCCCAGTGGCCTTTCCGGGCACCTGGGTGGCTCAGTCGTTAAGCCTCTGCCTTCAGCACAGGTCATGATCCCAGGGTCCTGGGATCCAGCCCCGTGTCGGGCTCCTTGCTCATCGGGAAGCCTGCTTCTCCCTCTCCCCCTGCTTGTGCTCTCTCTCTGTGTCAAATAAATAAATAAAATCTTTAAAAAAAAAAAAATTAAGAACTTCGAACTGTGACTGCAGAGCATTTAAACAAGTGCAAGGCCCTCCTTCTGAGCATGGAGCCTTGTGTGACTGCACAGCTGGACCTCCGTGAAGCCCGTGCCCGCAGAGGCTTCTGCCCCTGGAGGAAGCAAGGAAGTGGTGACATTACCTAGTCTATCCCTGAGGACCTGAACCTTAAAGGAGACTCCAAAATCACGTGGACTAGAATTCACTGAGGAAGAGGTTTTGAGGCCAGTGAGAACCCTTTGGAAAAAAGTAGTGAGGGGATCAAGGAGGTGGGTAAGACTTGCCTTTGCTGATTAAACCACTGAGTATCCCGGGTATTCGTAAGGTCAAGCTTCTGGGACCCCAAGTTGGGTAACAACAGACTGACACCTGCAACGTGACTCCAGGCCTGAGCAGGAGTCCCTTCGAGGCTACTTCAGAGTCAACTTTTCCCTCGCCAAGCCACAAACAGGCGCTGCCAGGGAGGGAATTCCGGAGCTCCCTCCGCGGGAGTTGGTGGGAGCGGCGGCCCGGCTTCCGGCCCCTGACCCGGCAGGGCGGACCCGGTCAAGGCGAGGAGAGGGGACTTTGCGTACCCGCGCCCGCACTTCCGCCTCTCCCCCACGGGGGAGACGCACACCTCCAGCTGTAGGGGACTGGGGCGGGCAAAGGCCGGTCGGCCACCGGGCCCCGAGGCCCACCCGGGCCGGTCGCAACCAACCCAAACCATAGCCACTGTCGCTGCAGCCCGTCGCGGCGTCGAAAAGGGCAACCGGGCCTCGCCACTGCCCCGGTCGCAGTCGCAGGGGCCTCGGTGCCCGGAGCCTCAGAGACCCCTTTCCCGCCACTGGCGTCCGTTGGGAGGCAACCGTTCAGGGCGCCTACCAGCAGCCGCTCAACGGAACCCCGGGCCTGGCAGGGCGCGCGGCCCGCGGGTGGTTTCCGCGGGCGACAGGCCCCGCCCCCGGGCGACAAGCCCCGCCCCCGGCCGCGCGCAGGGCCAAGCTCCCAGCAGAACCTGGGGTCAGTTGTGGGTTTGGGCGGATTCCGGGATGGCTCGTACCTGCGCCGGCTTTCGCGTCCCTATTCTTCCTTAGTACTCTGTTTTGCCGCGGTGCGCTCCTGGCGCTTGGCACACAGCGTGGCGTCATACTCATGTTGGATAAACGAGAAAAAGATTCGCTTTCCTTGGCAGGTGCGGGCCAGAGACCAGTGGGCCAACGAGCGAGGAACGGCCATGGCCTCCAGGGGGCGCCCTCTCCACGAACAACTGCCGGGCTCCCAGCGAGCGTGGCTGCGCTCTCAGTCCGTTTCTTCCTCGCCCTCAATTTACATACAGCCCAGAGTCAAGATGCCAATTTCATATCACAGATTTCTTACGCAACTAAACTTTAAACGACTCACTTTATTTGAAAACAGTATTGATAAATTAATACGATTCCTATTAATGCAACATCTATGTTAATTTAGTTCTAATTTGAAAGGAATGTCAAATCCATTACATATTAGCAGTTTACCTCTTACTCACCTTTGCAGTAGCTGCAATTGAAATCTGTTTCAAAACAAATATATAGTTGGAGGTACTATTATAAAAGTGTACCTTGTTTCCAAATAAGTGGATGTAAAAGTTTGAATTAGATCTAAAACGTCTCCTCTTCACACGGATTAAATCATGCAACAGTGGAACAGGTATCTGACCTACCTACATTATCCTGATGCTGTTTTACATAATCACAAACGGATTAATCACAGAGATCTTTAAATATAACCATGATAGTCAATGTCAGTATATTTCCAAATCTGTCTTTAAGCCTATGTTATTTAACTCATGCAAAGATAGAAATTTTTGAAAGATGTTGGTAAATGGGGTTAACGCAATACAAATTTCTTGATAAATATCACCGTAATTCTTTCATTTTAGGGAGATTGATTTTATTTTCTTCCGCTATATCCATTGTCAGTAATTATCAACTCTGCTATATCCAGTCAGTAATTATCAGTTTAAGAAGGACTTTAACTTTCAAATGCATTTGAAATATATGTCAATTTCACAGTATTTACATTTTTTACTTCTTTGATGGAAACAAGCATTCCCCAGTCATTTCGAATAGCAAACATATTCAAATAGTGACTTTTTAATATTTTTTTATTATTTATTTATTTATTTATTTAATTTTTAAAAAGATTTTATTTATTTATTTGAGAGAGAATGAGAGAGAGAGCACATGAGAGGGGGGAGGGTCAGAGGGAGAAGCAGACTCCCTGCCAAGCAGGGAACCAGATGCAGGACTTGATCCAGGGACTCCAGGATTATGACCTGAACCTGAGGCAGTCGCTTAACCAACTGAGCCACCCAGGCGCCCTTTAATATATTTTTTAAAGATTTTATTTATTTAATTTAGAGAGAGAGAGAGAGTGCATGAGCCGGGGGAGGAGCAGAGGGAGAGAGAATCTCAAGCAGACTCCGCTGAGTGTGGAGCCCTATGTGGGGCTGGATCTCACCACCCTGAGATCATGACCTGAACTGAAATCAAGAGTCAGGGGCTTAACTGACTGAGCCACCCAGGTGTCCCTCGAATAGTGAATATTTTAAAAACATTTTTCTTTATAGACCTATCTGATTTCTGTGTGCAGGCTACAATATCCAAACTTATTCCTTGTTAATGTGAGATTTAAAAATATCATTTAAGGAAATTCATATTACTGGATTCTAGCAGGCTCATTGGTTGTGATTTTTTTAGAGTCTTGGTGACTTGAAGAATAATGCAAACAATTGATGCTACACATTACTACCCAACTGCAGCTGACATTCAAGTAATGACATTGGAATATGATTTTTTAAAAAAACTTTTTCTTGAAATAATGAGTGTATCAAACATGAACAACTCCACTATATCCATTGTCAGTAATTATCGAGAGGAAAAATATTCTGTATCAAATTTTTAAAAATTAAATTTTGGATTTTGAGATAATTGTACATTCACGAGTAGTTATAAGAAATAATGCAGAGATCTGTGCCATTTACCCAGTTTTCCCCAAAGGTCATATTTTATAAAACTACACTATAATATTACAACTAGGATAGTGAGATTGATGTAGTCAAGATACAGAACATTCCATCACCAGTAGAATCCCTCACATTGACCCTTAATAGTATACCCACTTTCTACCTGTTCCCCACCCCATTCTTAATCCCTGATAACTTAATCTGTTCTCTATTTCTATAATTTTGAAATTCTCCTTTCAGGATTGTAATATGAATGGAAGCACTTGGTATGTAACCTTTTGAAATTGGCATTTTTTACTCAGCATAATTCTCTGGAGATTAATCCCAGTTGTTTCCTACATCAGTAGTTTGTGTCTTTTTCTTGCTGAGTAGTATTTCGTGATGGATATACCACAGTTTAACTATTCACTTACTGAAGGACATCTGGACAGATTCCGGTATTGGGCTTTTATGAATAAAATTGCTGTCAACTTTTGTGTATAGGTTTCTGTGTGACTGGGATTCTTCATTTTGCTGGAATAAATGCCCAGAAATGCAATTTGCTGGGTTGCATGGCAGTTGCATGTTCAGGTTTTCAGAAACTGCCAAACTGCTGTACCATTTTGTATGCCCACCAGCAAGTTATGAGTGAAGCAATTTCTCCAAATTCTCTCCAGCATTTGGTGTTGTCACTATTTTTTATTTTAGTTATTCTGGTAGATATTTAGTGATATCTCATTGTCATTTTAAGTTCTTAATATTTCCCAATTGGGTAATGACATTGAACATCTTTTCATGTGCTCATTTGCAATCCATGTATCCTCTTCAGTGAAATGTCTCTTTATTGGATTGTGTGTGGTTTTTTGTTTTGTTTTGTTTTTGTTTTACTGTTTGGAACCGCCCCCCGCCCCCAGCTTTACTATGGTATAACTGACAAATAAAATTGTAAGATAAAGTCTACAATGTGATGATTTAACATATGTATACATTGTGAAAGATTCCCCCTTCCAGTAAATGCATCCATCACATATTTACCTTTTGTGTGAGAACATCTAAGTTCTACTCTTAGCATATGCCAGTGATATAACACAATGTTAGCAACTAGAGACACATGTTACACTTTAGATTCTCAGACCTTATACATCTCATAACTGAATGTTTGTATCCTTTTACCAAACTCTCCCTGTTTTAACTCTGCTGAGATTTGTTTATATATCCTAAATATTAGTTCTTTGTCAGGTATGTGTTTCGTAAATATTTTGTCCCATTCTGTAGCCTGTCTTTTCATCTTCTTAATAGTCTTTCAGAGAGCAAATTTTTTAACTTTGTTAATGTCCAATTTATTGATTTTTCCTTTTATGGGTGGTGTTTTGTGTTGTCTAAAACTCTGCCCAGCCTAGATCTTGAAGATTTTCTACTTTTTTCTAAAAGTTTTATAGTTTCATTCAAGTTTCTGACCTGCTTGAGCTAATTTTTATTTAAGGTGTGAGACTTAGGATTCGTTTTTGTTTGTTTGTTTATGGCTGTGCAATTACTCCAGCAGCAGCTAGACTTCTACCACCTTTTTTTTTTTTTTTTTTTTTAAACTTTGAGCATGAAGCCCGACTTGGGGCTCGATCTCACAGCCTTGAGATCATGACCTGAGCCAAAATCAAGAGTCAGACACTTAACGGACTGAGCCACCCAGGCGTCCCTATAGCATTATTTATGCTAATGAACTTAAATATCCTTATCCTTATTCCCAAAGTGTAACATTTTAGGTATCTTCTCTGAATGCTATTTTATGCAATCATTAAAAGGGATATATATGGAATTATTATAGCAACATGAATCACGTAAAAATGTTTATTTTTTATTGAGATATAATTGACATGTAACATTGTATTAGTTTCAGATAATCTATCATCTTTGAATCCCTTAAACACTTAAATAGGTGAACAGCAAAGCTTCATTATCATGCATTTTCTTTTGGGATGCATTCGTACATAGTAATGAAAATTAGATTGACTACAGTTCATTTTTGGACATCTCTCACTGTGTCATTTGTTCTTCTAAAAAAATGTAATTACTCAAGACAATACAATAAAATACTTAACTTGTGTTTCTTTCCATTGTTAACCTGATATACTGTTGTACAGCTTGTAAGGTGAAATTTTATCCAGTACTATTGTATTTACATTTGTATCTTATTAATTTTAATGAGGATGTTTCTAATCTATCTTCATTTAGCATAAATGTTGGTTTGGAGATTGAGATAAATATGTTTTATCATGTTACTGATGTACTTACTGCTTACAGTTTAAAAGTTTAACAGAACAGGTATTGAATTTTTTCTAACACTTGTCAGTGTCTAAGGGAATGGTAATATATTTATATATTGAGATCTGATACGGCAATTTATTTAAACGGATTTTCTGATATTGAATCTGTCTTTTATTCCTAGAATGAACCATGTTTGGTCATATCATATTTGTCTCTTAATATGTTGCTTTGTTTGCTACTTTTTAATTTAGAATTTATGTCTGTATTCATGCGTGAGCTTATTCTAGAGTTTTTTTTTTTTCTCTATGCTGTCTTTTTTGGGGGCAAATAGTTCCAAAATGGAAACCCCCTCTTTTTTTATACTCTAGAACAGTACAGATAACATTGGGATCACCTGCTTTTTCAGGTTAAAAAGTCCCATGTGAAACTGTTTGGACATAGTATTTTGAGGAAGATATGTCTTTGATAAATTTTAAATATATTCCATAGTGGGGCGCCTGGGTGGCTCAGGCAGCTAAGTGTCCGACTCTTGATTTCTGCTCAGGTCATGATTTCCGGGCAGTGAGATTGAACTCTGTTTTGGGCTCTGCACTGGGCATGGAGCCTGCTTAGAATTCTCTCTCTCCCTCTCCCTCGCCTCTTTTCTCAAAAATACATACATACATACATACATACATAAATTCCATAGTAACTGATCTATTTACACCAATTTTGATGAGTTACATTTTAATAAAATTATTTTTATTGGAACATTATATATTTCATCCAGGTTTTCAAATTTAGTTGCATAGAGTTTATCAAAGTATTCTCTTATGTGTCAGGTTCACAATGTCTGCATTGATTTCCTCTCAATTATATCTCAATTAAATCAAAATTATATCTCATTTTATATAATTGTATTTTTCCTTTCCTGGGTGGCTCAGTTGGTTAAGCGTCTGCCTTCAGTTCAGGTCATGATCCTAGAGTCCTGGGATTGAGTCTCACATGGGGCTCCTTGCTCAGCGGGGAGCCTGCTTCTCCCTCTCCCTCTGCTCCTCCCCTCTGCTCTTGCACACTCTGTCTCTGTCAAATAAATAAATAAAACCTTTAAAAATTTATTTTTCCTTTTTTAAAAGTTTATTTTAATTCCAGTTAGTTAGCATAGTGTTATATAGTTTCAGGTATACAATATAGTGATTCAACACTTCCATACATCACCCTGTTCTCATCATGACAAGTACATTCCTTAATCCCCATCACCTATTTAACCCATCGCCCCCCCCGATAACCATCAGATTGTTCTCTATAATTAAGAGTCTATTTCTTGCTTTCTCTCTCTCTCTCTCTCTTATTTTTTCCCCTTTGCTTGTTCATTTTGTTTCTTAAATTCCACATAGGAGTGAAATCATATGATATTTTATTGCTTCCTACCTGCCCTGCAAAGCCCAATTTTGGGACCTTTAAAAAATACTCTGACTTTTTTTTTTCTGATTTCAAATTCATAATTCAAAATATCTACTTTTTCCTTTATTATTCCTCTACTTTCCTTCTATTTATTTTATTGCTCTTTTTCTAACTTCTAAAGTTGGATGCTTATTTCAATTTTTAAAATTCTTTTTTCAGGGGCACCTGGGTGGCTCATTTGTTGAGCATCTGCCTTCCACTCGGATCATGATCCCAGGGTTCTGGGATCGAGCCCTGCATTGGGCTCCCTCTCCCACTCCCCCTGCTTGTGTTCCCTCTCTCGCTGTCTCTCTCTCTGTCAAATAAATAAAAATCTTTAAAAAATTTTTTAAAAATTAAAAAAATAAAATTATTTTTCGTTTATTAATGTAATAATTTAGTGTGTACAATTTCTTCTGAACACTGCCATAGTTATAGCCCATGGATTCTGATATGAAATGTGATAATTATTACTTGTTTTAATACATTCTGCAATTTTAGTTTTGAATTCCTGTTTACTCAAGAATTGTTTAAAAATTATAAAAATAAAATTTCCAGTGGTAGGAGAATTTTGTTTTCAAATTTTATTATAAACATATGGTTTTTATTCTTTGTCATCAGAGATTGCTGTCTGTAGTATTTATTTAAAAAATTCCTTGACGTTTTCTTGAGGCCTAATATGTAATCAATTTTCATGACTCTTTCCTTTTGTGGTTTCTTGGAAAGAAGGTGAGGTGTATTTTTTCCAAGAAGTTTAATTTGATATAAAATATAACAATACATTATTAAGCTACTTCTACATCCTTCTTTATATTTATTCACTTGGAGTTCCTAAACTTAGATTAATAAAGTCTCCTTTTACTAATGCATTTTTTTTTTTTTTTAAGGAGAGGGAGTGCATGAGTGCACAAGTGATGGGAGGGGTGGAGGGAGAGAGAAAATCTTAATCAGGCTCCATGCCCAGCACAGAGCCTTGGGCTTGGTCCCACAACCCTGAGATCATGACCTGAGCCAAAATCAAGAGTTGGATGCTTAACTGACTGAGCCACCCAGGCACCTCTTTACTCATGCATTTTTAATCTAGTTCTCCTAATAACTCCTGCAATTTTTATTTATAGATATTGATGTAATGTTACTTGGTGCACAGATATTCATAATTATTATTTTTTCATTTATTTGTATGCCTTGTCATCATAAAGCACTCTTTGAGACATCTCGTTTGATACTGTTTTCTTTAAATTCATCTTATATGATATAATAGTGATCTCTCTCCCTGTTGGTGTTTTCTGTCTTTGCCTAGTATACATTTCCCACCATTTTATTTTCAGTTTCAAACCCCATTTTTTTTTAAGATCTTCTGTATACAATATTAAGTTGGTTCTGCTTTGTAATCTGATATGAAAATCTTTTTAGTGGATTTAAATTTATTGCGATCAGCCGTGGTGTGCTGGAGCCTCTCATACCAACTCACAAGTTTCTAACTCCACATTAAGTGGTATCAGATCTGTAGCTTGAAATTGGCCATGGGAGTTTTAGGTAGAAGCTAGACAAGAGCGGTGGAAGGAACACCCTGAGGCAGACCTGAGTCCTTGAAGGGGAGTGATCGAGACCTGAGCTGGAGGCCAGGACAGTGGTAAATAGGTTACACAATAGAAGCCCAGGTGCACAACATCCTGACCTTGTGGCTTCCAAGACGCTGGTGCTGACAGATCAAGAGCCATGGGTGCAGAGCATGCACGCTCCTCTTCTACTTCTGCCCCAGGGTAACCCCTAGACTCATTATAATGCATTTGCGTTATGGGTACCAGCCCGCCCCCACCCCCCATGGAGAAAGGCTGCCATGATGGTTCAGGTACAAACCTTGTAGGGTCAAAAACTCCCCTCCCAACCTGTGGGAAGAGTCCCCCAAATGATGGGAAGCAGCCTCCATCAGAGACCATCCCACCGTACGTCACAGCTCCTCTTAGTCCAGAGAGATGCAACAAATACCCAATCCCAATTCATTTGGAGTTCCTCTACTGGGACTAGGGCCAGTCCTGTTTTTTTTCCAACCCGGAGAATGTAGTTTTGCTTTAATAACCTGCTTTGTGCTTGCTACTTTCCTTCTGGCTTTTCTTTATTCCAGCGTGGATCCCCACGAAAATCTTCTCATGGGGAATCCAAGGACAAAGACCTCCATTCACACAATGCAGACTCTCCCATCAGTAATAGTAGGAGTACGCACACCATGGAAATCAGCAAAAGCTACAAGTTAGGGTGTTTTGTTTTCCCAAGGACAGTTGTTAAGCATTTGCTAGCATACCACTGGCTATCAGTGATATGTTTAGCTTAATTCTGTGATACTATTTTATCTTATGATTTTGTGTTTTACTATCTACTATGCAATAAGTTTTGTATTCTTTTTTGAGTGTGCATGTGTAGTCTAATACTTTGGAAAGTATTTATCATTGATCTAAAGAGTACAATTATAAACATAACTTAGGATAAAACTTTTAATCCTTTATCTGTTTAGACAGAATCTATTAACTCCCCACTGTGTGCAGTCACAAATTAGTATATTTCCTTTCTCTTCCCCCTCACGCCTCCATTCAATTTTAATTGCTATCTTTCTTAGCATTTACCTTTGTATTGCTAAATAAATTTCCATTATTTTTACTTGATTTCTCAGCTTCCAACGATATCTTTTGACCCCTGACTATAAAGGATGAGTGAATTCAGTGTTCATTAGTACCTACTTATTCTCCAAATTCTTTTCTCAAATCTGTTAGGTATGTCCTTTCCATATGGTAAGAATTATACGCTATAGAAACGTAAAGATGGATGGAAATTAAGATGGACGCTCTCGTGCTTCAGCAAGGCTTGACTTTAAACTGAACGTATTTTTCTCTTCCACGTTCTTGAAGCCTCTCCTTCCCCTTCACCTGTTTTTCTGTAGAATCCTTTGTTCCAGGAACTTGGTATTGATATTGACATCTTGCTGACCTCAATGTATTAACTTAGTAAGGACACTGAGACCACCTTTGAAGACATGACAGACTCTGCCGGCAGCACTACCAGCTTCCTACTGAAACCACTCAGATCCTGCTTTTTCTTGTAAAACCCCTCAGCCTGTTTACCCCAGGCGGGCTTGCAATCTTGCAGGCATTAGCCTGCTGCAGCCTCCTTTGCCTGGCAAAGTAATACACTATCTTCCTTTTTTATACCCAAATATTGTCTTCACATAACCTATTTCAGCTCAGAAGCACAGAGGTCAGTTTTCGACATGACTGTATTTCCTTTCCGCGTTGTTACCATAATCCCTGCATTTGCTCTAATCTTCATCCTACAGCAAAGTATCTTCAATCTCAGTGCTAAACCTGTGATTTTTTCATTTATTTCTTGGCCGAGGCAACTTCATTTTCCAGTGTTTTCTACAAGAAGGGCTCATCAGATATTCAAAATGTTCATTTCTTGCCTTTATACTTGAATGGTATTTTGAGTGAGTGAAATATTCCTTGGTTACAATTTATCTTCTTGAGGGCATTATAAACATTGCTCCACTATTTTTTGGTATGGGAATTTGCCTTGGGGAAATCTGAGGTCAGCCTTATTTTTTTTTTCCCTTGTAAATGAATGAACATTTTTGCATAGCTCCCAGAGGGATTCTTTGCCTTTGAAGTTTAGTAGCTTTGTGACAGTATGTGTCTGTATTCCTCTGTCCTGGGTCATGGTGCGTCCTTTCAGTTTTGCAAATCAAATCTTCTTTTACAGGATTTTTAAAAATTAAATAATTTTCAAGTTGTTCAAAGCAACTATCTTTTTCCTGATAAATGTTTTCCATATTCTGTTTGTTTTTCTTTTCCTCATTTGTTTTTATAGGATCTTTGCGCAGATCTTTTGCAGTTCTTATTGGTAACCTTATTTTTGAGTCCGTGGTAAGTTTTTCCTATGCAGATATTTGTGGGAGGTTCACAAGGTGGGGCCACACCTGTGTTTTAAGTGAGCAGATATTTTCTTTTGAAGCTGAGTTTTAGGTGTGAGTTTTGACAGGCTTTTGTTCTCCCCAGTAATGGAAAACGGCTGCTATATGGCTTTTAACTTTGCAAGTCTCTCTTCTCCCCCAACCACCTGGGTAGACTCTTATGTAAAATTATGTCTTGTCTGTATAATTCAACCTTGCCTCCTCCACTTTTCACATCAAAACCGGGGCCAGGGAACCTGCCATTGTGTGCACACTATATCCCTCAGTTATAAACAAATGATTTTGGTTTTGCAGAGTGTGCTCTTATCCTTTGAAAATGTACTTGATGCTCTCTTTCTGAGCTCTGTAGCCCCCTTTCCACTTTCTGCCATACTCTTCACGCATTTCCAGTGCTTTTCCTAACCCTTCCTACTTTTTCCAGTTTTGTGACTAGATGTTTCAGCAATCTCCCTGTTTCTTTGAAGGAAGAGTGTGCATTTCTGCTTCTTGTTCTGCTGGTTGCTTTAGGATGATTTCCAAGAAAAGGAAGAAATGGAAACCTCAAGCCCCATCTTCAAGCCGGAGGTCTTCTAACTAAATTCTTCCCTCGTTGGAGTTTTGTCAATTGCAGTTTCCAGCTTCCAGCCACGAGGACTTGATGGAGACTTTTTCTGATGCAGGCAGAGACAGCAGTATGTGGGGGAAATGTGGCCAGAGAGATTTTCCAGAGGTGAATATTTATCTTACTGGATATTACCTTTTGAATATCTAGTATGGTGAATCTCCTTTGACCTTTGTCCTAGCAATGAGCCCTTCTAACCAGATAAATAGTCCTAGTCATAGCCTAAAGAGATAAAGGATGATTTTTCCCAGGTCCCCTCTTCCTTGTGTGATACATGTTATCTCAACCTTTGTTGTCTCCCTAGTTCCCATCTCCTTTGTGAGCCCCCTAAAAATTCCCTGTCCTCAGAAATGAACTTGATATAGCCCAAATCTTCTTCCAGTAATGGACTTCAACATTTCCTACCTCCTGAAAATACCTGAAATGAAACCATACAAAGACATTTTAGATTCTGACATGGGAAGCAAAGCCCCACAATCTGCTTGTCCCGAAGAGATTTCTCCTCTTCAGAATCCTTCCTTGGCTGCTTCTTAGGGCAACAGATTTCCCTGTGTCATCAAACTAAGAATTCTCTTCCTATTTCTTCTGCGTCAGATCCTCTGTTTCCTATGTGCTCGGGCCTTCCTCTTTGATTTGTTTGTATTTATTCTTGATTTATTCTCTTGTTTTGGTGTAAAACACCTCCACCAGTAGCTTGCTAAGCATGAGTGCAGAAGAGGAAAACAGTATTCTGAGACATTATATGTCAGAAAATATATCTATTCTTCCCTCATTTTAATTAGAATATTGGCTGGGTATAGACGTCTAGGTTGGAAATAATTTTATCTCAGAATGTTGAAGGTCTTACTCCATCTGCTAACTTCTAGAGCTGTTGTGGAGAAATTTGATGCCTATCTGATTCTTGAACTTGTGTCTGTAACCTTCCTTTCCCCATCTCTGGGAAATTTTATTATCTTTTCTTTATTACAAGCTGTTCTGAAATTTCATAATAATGTCTTATTGTGGTTCCTTTTAGAGTTAATGAACCACAATTTGGTGGATCACTTAAATTAAGAAATTCATATTTTTCAGTTCTGGGAAATTATTTCTTTTTATAACTTTCTCTTGTGGGAACGTTTATTAATCGGATATTGACTCTCTTGGATTAAATTTATTTTACTGTGGTAAGAACACTTAACATTAGGACACTAGAGCTTATTCATCTTGCTTAACTGAAACTTTATGCCTTTTGATTAGTATTTCCCCATTTCCTCCTCCCCAGCTCCTGGCAACCACCATTCCACTCCTTGAGTCTATGAATTTGACTATTTTAGATACTTCAAATAAGTGGAATCATGCAGTATTTGTTTTTCTGTAATTGGCTTATTTCGCTTAGCATAATGTTCTCAAGGTTCATCCATGTTATCACATATTGCAGATTTTCCATCTTTTTTAAGGTTGAGTTGTATTTCATTGTGTGTATACACCACATTTTCTTTATTCATTCATTCACCAATGGACTTTAAGGTCGTTTCCATTTCTTAGCTGCTGTGAATAGTGTGATGGTGAACATAGGAGTGCTAGTATGTCTTTGAGGTCCTGATTTCAGTTCTTTAGAATAAATACTCAGAAGTGGGACTGGTGGATCATATGGTAGCTAAGGGGTTACTCTTCAATATATATAAGTAACTCCTACAGCTAATTAGCAAAATGCCCCTAATAATCTGATTAAAAATAGGCTGAGAGCTTAAATCCATATTTTGCCAAAGAAAACATAAGTTGGCCAACAAATATATTTTTAAAAAAAGTTTAACATCATTAATCATTAGGGAAATGCAAATTAAAAATGCAATGTGATACTGGGGTGCCTGGGTGGCTCAATAGGTTAAGCGTCCACCTTTGGTTTGGGTCATGATCTCAGGGTCCTGGGATCGAGCCCCACATCGGGCTCCACACTCAGTGGGGAGTCTGCTTCTCCCTCTCCCTCTGCCCCTCCCACCTCTCTCTCTTTCTCTGTCTCAAATAAATAAATAAAATCTTTAAAAAATGCTATGTGATACTATCTTAAGCCTATCAGGATGGCTATTATAAAAAAACAAAAAACCAAAAGGCAACAAGTATTGGTGAGAAATTAGAGCCCTTGCATGCTATTGGTGATACAGCTGGTATGAAAAGCAGTGTGGAGGTTCCTCAAGGAATGGAATCTTTTGGATTGATCCTCTGATTTCTTTGTCTTTTCTATGTTCTCTTTGCTTTTTTGTTGCTATTGTTCTGATTTCTTAGAAATCTCAACTTTACCTTTCAATTCTTTTCTTGCAATTTTAATTTCTCCTAATGACTCTTAAAATTTCTAACAACTCTTCTTTTTCTGCTGAGTACTCTTTTTATAGTTTTCATGTTTCATGTATGCAACATCTTTTCTGAGCTTTCAGAGGGCATTAATTGTGGGGTGACCTGATTGGGCGGAAGCCGGCAGCACAGACAGTGAAAGGATTCACCCAAAGCAGAGCAAAGGAGATAGAAGTTCCTTGAATACACAGAGGGATCAGCCAGCTGGACAGCAAAGGATAGACTGTCTGCCAGGAGGCGGTGGTGTGGGCCTATAGTTAAGTGGGGGAGTGAGGTGGTATGGGAACGTATGAAATTTTCCTTCTTTTGGTACCTCTGCCCGGTTGTAAGTAGCCCATTGGTCAGCGGGGGCCTATGGCTATTTTGAGGTGGGTCCCTTAATGGGCCTGTGTGCATTCAGCCCTTTGACCCTACTCAGGTTTTCATGGCTCAAGACCGTTGCCTAAAAGCAGCCTCTACAATGATTATAGTTTTGAGGCTTATTTTTTCTGCTTCCTGCACTATCTCTCTTTCCTTAAAGTTCCTTTTCTTTTCTTTCTTTCTTTTTTTTTTTTTGGTCTGCTTTTGTGTCTTTGGCATTATTCTTTTTTTAAAATTGAAGTACCATTGACATACAATGTTACATTATCATTATATTCTTTCTTCAAATGTCTTGTGATCTTTGGCTGCTTCTTCACATTTAAAAGAGCACTACCATGCCAATTGGAAGTGCCTTGGTGGGGCTTGTAGGGTGATGGGCTTCACTGCAGGGTGGATGGGCCGCAAGAGACCCAATCGTTTTTGGGTGGGGGGTTACCCCATCATGTAAGTGTCTGTAGGCTACTCAGTTTACCTATAGATGAATTCTCCCATCTCCTGCTTGGGCAGGGAGGGAATGATAATCTTGATTTCCAACGTTTTAGAAGCCAAGAGGCAGAAGAAGCCACTTTAATAAACAGGCTTTTCTATAATCTCCCTGTTTGGAGTGTATGGACTCATTCTTACTCCTGGCTATTTATGGTCCATCTGCTTCAAGTCCACCTGCTACATCATCTTCCAAAAGCAAACCTCTTGTTTGTATGGTCATCTGGCTGCTTGAACGGAAAGAAAAAACCTGGGGTTCTAACCCCTCTTCAAACAGGTTTTCAGTTAGTCTTTTGAGGTGTAGCCTCTGAAGTCCTGTCCTCAGAGATAGCAGATGCTTACAATTCCTCAACCTCTGGGCTTTAACACCCTGCTTATTGCAGTGCTTTTCAGACTCAGCATGTATAAGCCTCACCTGAAAAACTTTTTGAATCACAGATATCTGGGTCCCACCCCCAGAGACTCTTCTGTGGTAGGTCTATGGTGGGACTAAAGTATTTGCATTTCTGACAAACTTCCAGGTGGTGCTGATGCCTCAGGTGAGTGAGGCATTCTGCTTTTATCTGCAGGCTTTTTACTTCCAGTTTTACCTCCAGACAATTTAATTTCTTCTAATATTCATCCAACTAACTCTGTTTTCCCGAACTGTATTAAATTCTCCTGACGTGGGGCACCTGGGTGGCTCAGTTGGTTAAGCGTCCACATTCGGCTTAGGTCATGATCCCAGGGTCCTGGGATCGAGCCCCGCATCGGGCTCCCTGCTCAGTGGGGAGTCTGCTTCTCCCTCTGCCTGCTCTTGTGCTCTCTCTCTCTCTCCCCCTCTCAAATAAATAAACAAAATCTTAAAAAAAAATAAATTCTCCTGATGTCTATGTCTCACTTCCTATTCTGTCTGTCCTTATGGATTTATATATTTAAAAAAGTTATTTTGTTTTGTTTTTTGTGGTGTGGGAAGGGAGTGGAAGTAAAAGCAAGTATTCAGACTGCTGCCATTTCAAAGCAGAAGTCTAATTTGATTATATGGAAGCTTGGGGCAAGTCCTGCTGGTGGCCTCCTCACCCTTTCCCAACCGGCTACTCCTCCATTCCCAACAAAGGTCTTTCCAAACATCATTACTTCTCCCCAAACCTCCATCCTCCCCCTTTTTTTTTTTTAAGATTTTATTTATTTATTTGAGAGAGAGAGAATGAGAGAGAGCACATGAGAGGGGGGAGGGGCAGAGGGAGAAGCAGACTCCCCGCCGAGCAGGGAGCCCGATGCGGGACTCGATCCTGGGACTCCAGGATCATGACCTGAGCCGAAGGCAGTCGCTTAACCAACTGAGTCACCCAGGCGCCCCTCCATCCTCCCTTTTTGTAGAACTTTCTCTTCAACTTAACTCCTTTAATGTCCTGCCTGCACATCTGAAACTTTGTTATCACCTCCTTTTTTTCTAGGACAAAGAACTTGTTCTCCTGTTCCAAAAAAAAAAAAAAAAAAAAAAAATCCCTTTATCTGATACCATCATTCACTCCCTTGGAATTCTGTGTTTTCAACTCCTCCCTCTCTATGGGTGATGGAAGCTGTGCATGTCTCTCTCCTCTTTATAAAATAAATTAAAAAAAAAAAATTCCCACTCTCCCTCAACAAATTATCCCTGGAATTTAGGTCTATTTCACTTTTATTTTAGCTCCCTATCTTTTGGGTCTGAACTCTAGGGAGTCTTATGCTTGAGGTATTTTGGGGTGATTGGTAATAGATGGCCACTGATACCAACAAGGTCAGTAGCTGACAGAGGGCCCAATAAAAAGAAGAATGAAGATGGGTTGGGGTTTGTGTTCTCTGAGAGAGGGTATATGTTGGAGCTATACATTCTAAGGTGTAATTCCTTTCAGTTATTTTCAAGGGTGGAAACAGCATGTTTTTAATTGTAACATAAACTAGTCCACCACGGGCTTAAAGAAACTGGAGTTAATGTTCTCACAGAAGTCTGGAGGGAAGTCAAAGCTCAGTCACATCAGGGTAAGCAGCCATGTGATGCTTTTGGCCTCTTCCTCATGGTTGCGAGTTGGCTGTTAGCTCCTGACCAACACAGAGGGTGGATCTCAAGGAACGATAACCATAGACAGGGTCCACTGTGTCTCCCAAAGAGTAGGTTCTCCTCCCCCTGGCCATTTTGGGGATTCCAGTATCATTTAATAAAGGAACCACTTGCCGACAATCATCTCTGGGAGTTGTCAGGGCAGCTGTGTTTTTCCTGCTTCTGTCCTGGTTCTCTACTGTGGGACATTGCTCTAGCTGCCAATCACATGCTCTGCTGACACTCATCTAGTTGTGTTCATTTCATTAAATTCATGATTCTGCATTGCCACTCTTCAGCTGCACACCATCCTCATTGCTGGATGCCTTTGCTACTTGCTTTCTTCTGGACACTACTACCTTTTCTCAGGAACCCCATTTCCCATTAGGTACCACTTTGACTCACTGGGCATTGCTGCTGTTCTCCTGGGTAGCGTAGCTACCACTGGGACTGGTAATTATGATGCAGTGAAGCTCTCATGTGCCAAAGCTCTATGGCATTCCATGGGGGAGAGGGCCCCTCTCCCTGTGTGTTACATTTGGTCATTGGATACCATGACTATGATGCTGTGCCTCAGCATTTAACAGCATGACTAGTGAAATAATGTTTTTATTTTCATTCCGTCTTCCACTCCACCTCCATTTCCCAGGACACATGACAAATAGTTGTACTCAGAATGGTCCTACCCCACCTGATGTCACTGAGTCATCAAGTTGTTCTGTCCAAGCTTTCCACCCATTTTCCATGCTCATTGCTTTTAATGAGTTAGTGTAGCCCATTTGCAATGTGCCTAGATATCTACTAATTCAAGGTAGAGGTTCTGACATCAGCACCATGTTTAGTTCATCAAGGCAGTGGTCTCCCAAGGGTTCCCTTGGGAGGATATAATGTCCAGGTATACAGCAGTAAGGGTGTGAAAGGGACTGGTTAGTTGATACATTCATTAATCAATCCAACCTACTTGCACTGTACCTTGAAGCAAACTTCTCTGTCCAATGGGATGGCCCCTGAGCCTTCACTAAGCTTGTATTTCACAATCTGCTCAAGGGAGCCAGGGCTGAGATCTCTGGTGCCCCAGCAGTATGATGGTATGGCTGTGACAAGCAGAGTTTATTGCCTGGGAATAAGGTGCTGAAATTAAATGAAGCTTGAAGAAGGTAGGCTGGGCTCAAGAGGGTTTTTATTAAGTCCCCAAAGGTGATAGATGGTTATGAGCTCTTCAGTCCACAACACACCCCTATGATCCTTCTCAAAGTTGCCTCCTGCCCCATCACTCACTGTAGTGCCATGTCTCAGCCAGAAGCCTCAGCCTGGCAGCTTACGCCTTGTGAGGTCCATGGAACTGCCAGTCTCACTGCTGAGTAGCAGGTGCTGGCCTGAATTGCCCAGTTGTCACCAAGGGAAGTTCTTTGCTTTCTCTTTCTCCTCCCTCCACATCGATCCTCTTCCTCCATTTTTTTCTTTTTAGTTTTATTTCCTTGCTTTTGTTTCTTTCTTATCTCCATTTCTTTCCCTGTGTCTATCTTCTTTTCTTCCAAGAATTCCATATCTTCCTCTCTCTGACAGTCTTTGTTCAGTTCATTTGAGGACACACAACAAGCAAGCTATGTGCCAGGGCCTGTGTTAGGTGGGAAGGATACAAAGGGGTGTAAAACCATGTGAGTTTTTCTGAAGCTTAGTTTATTATTGGCATCAGAATGCAAAACAAAAAAAATCATTAAGTGACTACAGTAATTCAGGTGCTTTACACACATCATTGTGTTTAATTGTCATAAAAATTAGTCAAGTGAGTGATCCATTTTGCAACCAAGAAAACTGAGACAGGCAGGATTAGAGTTAGATGCCCGTGTCCTGTTTCTGACCCAACCCTTTCTCTTTGCTCCCATCTTTCTTCTATTTATGTTACCCCTTCATTTCCTTCTTCTGCTTCTCGCCCTCTTATCTATACTTTGCCTCCCTCCCCAATTTTTTCTCTCTGTGCTATTGCTCTTCCTCAGCCTTTTCCCTTCCTGGTCCAATTCCCTTCCTTCTAGTTTGCTCTCTCTCATCTCCTGCCCTTCTCCCCTTTCTCCCTGCATGCTTTCTGGCCATTTTGATGCTGTCCTTCCTCATTCTCTGCTTCTTTCATCCCATTTCTACATCTCAGGGTGCTCCTCCCCCTTCCTCCTGTCTCTCTGTCTCTCAGTCTCTGTGTGCCCTTCCTACCTCTGCTTCCCTAGTTTCCTTCTCCTTGCTGTTTTGCCCCTTCCCTTGGTCTTTCTTGCCCAGTCTTTGTTCTTTTTGTTCTCCTTCCTGTTTTCTCCTGTTGTTCTTGTCTCTGATTCTGTTCCTTTGCTTCTCTTCCTCATCTTCTGTGTTTATTGCTATTTCACCCTCTAGCTTTCCCTCTGAATCTCCGCTTACCTCTTTCTAAAGATTCCTTTTTTCCCTTCCTTTCTTTGTCCTCCCTCATCCTTCCCTTCCCCTTCCTCCCTGCTGCCCATTTATCACTACTACATTTTTTCTTCCTCTCCATCCACTCCCGGTTTTTCATTTTCTTTTCTTACTCTTTCCCCTGGTATGGCCCTGTATCTCCTCCAGTTGTCCTAGCCCAGGAGGAGAAGGAAGCCCTGTTGTTGGTCTTTCCCTCTCTTTAGCTGTGGGCTGGTGAAGCTAGGGCTTCTTCCTGCCCTGGAGGCTCTCCTTCCTGCTGCTCCCTCTGGGCAGTGTGGAGAGGTCCCTGGCTAGCAGGGGAATGACCTTGGCTACCATATTCACAATGCTGAGAGAGGCCAAAGAAGTCAGAACCCCATCCCCAGGGAGAAGGTCATTTTTTGGAGTGTCCTGCATGCTGGCTGAGGTCACAGTGTCAATATGGAGCAGCAAACTTCTTTTCTTTGACTGCTCCACTCTTGTCCTGTTCATGTGCTCAGGACACCCCCATGAGCAGTCATGATCCTGGTGAATTCTGTGAGGAGCAGCTGCTCCAGTCATGCCCTCTTGAGTCTCTAAAACTTTGGGTTACCTGGTTCTGGCATTGACAGGGCAGCCTCTAAGAACCCTTCAGTCTGGCTTTATGAAGACAACAAGGTTTGAGCCTGCCTGTGTACACCTTGGGCAGTGGTCCCTGAATAGCCTTGTTTGCACCTTCTTCTGGAGAATGGACTATGCCCATGGCCAGTGGGTGTCCAGTATTCAGAATGCACCCTCTGCTGAGGCTGAGCCGAAGCTCTGTGCTGGGTGGGTCCTCTTTTGTGTTCCACTTGACCACGTCTCAGCTGAGGGGTCTCCCTGGAATATCTGCTTTTTGGGTTAGGTGCATATTAATGAGCCAGGGAATATGTGTTATGATTATTAATGTGAGCCCATTAAGATGGGCACAGTGGTGAGGTCTGGGCCAGATGAGTGACACAAGGGCTGGGCCTACACCTCAATCCAGCTCTCCCCAATAGGCTCTGTGCATGCTGCTGGGGCATCATGGGGTGCTATGCCTCTCTCCATGAGGGCTACAGGAGAAAACCATGAAGTGACCCTTGTGGTTGGAAGAGAGAGAAACTGTGACTGGGAGAATCAAGGAAAGCTTCTGGAAAAGGTGGCTTCTGAGGTAGGTCCTGAAGGATGGATTTGCTTTGATAGAGAGGAGCAGTGAAGTTCTTTTGGAGATAACTTTAAAGCTGCTTGGTAGACTCTAGGCTTTGGAATAAAATGTTTTAGTGGGTAGAAGAATCCAGATCCCTGAAATGAAACAGGTCTGCAGAATGAGGTGGGGATGAAGTACAAGGGGGGATGACTTGGCGTGAGCAGTCTGTAGTGCTTGCTGCTCACTGGTGAGGCTGTGCTTTGTCCATAAGCCTCCAGCTGCCTCCTAACCTGGAGCGCACAGCCTTGGGGCTGATGTGTCAGCGGCGGGGCTGGCTTGGGGCATTCAGAGGACTCTGCCGGTCCTGGAGTGGAGAGCTGCCAAGGGCTCTGTCATCTGACGTGCATCATGTCCCTGCTGCGGTCCTGGGGTGGAGAGCTGCCAAGGGTTCTGTCATCTGACGTGCATCATGTCCCTGCATCTTCCCTTTGACAGAGACACCAGGGAGATGCCACTGGAGGGAGTGGAGTTTTTATCTGGAACTGTTGGATGTGAAGGTAACACTTCCCAAGGACACTTTTCTAACTGTACTTGCATCCTGGCCCTGAGAGGTCCCGAATGAAAAATACCAAAGTGAGAATTATCTGTGATCAGGATCTCATAGCACTTTCTTGTTTGTCATCATCCATCAACTGTGAACCTTTAAAAAAGCAACACAACAAAACAAAAACCTGCAATGTCACTCCTAAAAGAATCTCCAGGGGTCAACTTCACAAACTGAGCTGGAAGGGATTTTAAAGAACATGTGCTCTAATCACACCACGTTTTCATGTGGGAAAACCAAGAACAATATCACATGGTGCATTTGAGTCAGGGTAGTTCATAAAACACAGGTCTCCTAGCACAGAACTCTGCCCATGTCACAAACTCTTTAGTTTTTACTGGAATTACACGAGAGGAAACATCCTGTAGTTATTTAAAGCCTGGGCTTCAGGGTCAGACCAGCCTGGGTAACATTTTGGTGCCATAAATTCTGGTCAAGTTCTCTTTAAGCCTCGGCTTCTTTATCCTTTAAATGGATATAAATCTGGGATCTGCTATATCGTACTGGTGTTGTATCAGGATTGAATGAGATAATGCACATAAAGCCCCTAGCGTAGAGTCTGTATACGGTTACTCAGTAAAGCTCACCTGGGGTTGTTCTGTTATACAGATTATTAAATTTTTTTGCATTGTGTACGTTATCTCTCAAGAATTATTATATAACCTACAGTGTTTTACAACCACTTTTGCAGTGAGTAGTTTGTTGCTTGCCACGACTTTGTTCTATTTCATCTTTCCTTGCCAGACCCCAGCTGCCCAGGGCCTGCCCTTGCCCCCAGCCGCCCCGCTCTGCTTGGTGGCTTTGCAGATGCTGGCAGGACTCCCACTCACTCATTTTTCTCTAGCATTTACGGACAAGCCTTTTCCCAGCTGACTGGTTGATCAAGATGTTTCTCAATCTCATCTTAGCCACACCATCCCCTGAAAAAAAGTGTCTTCAAGTTTCTGCTCCACCGACGACATCATTCCTTGTGGCCCAGGGCTGTTACAGATGATGACTCAATCCTTATATACCGTTCTGTGTTTCCATGAAGTTTGAGCGGAAGGGGCGCTAAGAGTGTGGACCCCAAAGAGCATCTTGGCCAGGACACTTTGGCAGACCCAGGTCCCATGTGCCTGCCTCAGCAGATGGTAGTTGGGTTCAAGTTTCTCACACTTCTGGTTCCAGTGGAAGCCCCACTTCCTGCTCAGGGCAGCACGTCCTCATCCGGCTCCTCACAAAGCTCCAGATGGCCCTAGAGAACACATGGGCTGTCTCCCCCTGGGAGCACCTCTGCTCTCACTCCTTGGCCAATCTGTTCTTTGGTGACTGAAGCCAAGGTTTGAATTTTAGCTAGAATTATAATTAGATTCCTCTAGGAGAAAGGCCTCTCAAAACAAATCAGATTTGGGATTTGGGTCTCCAGAGTTGTGTCTTTAGTTAAATTCCCTGTGTGGGAAAGGCACGGTTTGGCTAAGGAGAGGAGGCAGGGTTAGATCAGAAGTAAAAATGGCATTTTTAGACTCCATTTCTTGATAACACTTGAATTTTTCCAAACCTTAGAAATCTTTGTTGCTGAAAAAGCAAGTAGCGATAAGGTGCTGAGAAGGGTAACTGAAGTCCCTGCTTAACTGATCAATTTACCTACTCATGGTATAATTTTGAGTGAACATCTTTCTCTGAGCAGTAGGATGGGATGTGCCCTGGCCTGTCCCACCTGTTACCCCAACTTGGAGACCATGAGTGTCTCTACGGTATCAGCAGTGTGTCCAACATGTTCACTGAGGCCCGGGATTCCTGTGAGCAGGGATGGGGGAGAGGTGGAGGGAAGTTACAGACAAAACCTGAAAATAGGCAAAGAGAGAGTCCTGGTAGAGTTTACATAAAACTTCCCAGTAAGATGGTCACTTTGAAGTCTTGAGTCTGTACTTTTGATGGATATCGAAGATCATCATTCCTGCTTGGGCCCTGGCCCTGCCTTTCCCAGCCGCCTATGAGACAGATGAAGAAGTCTTCCTGACACTGAGGTCTCCTGGCATCTTCTCAGGCCATCATCGTATCCTAGTTGCTCTCCACTGCAAGGTGGAGCCTCCCTGAGGTCCTGGGGCCACCGCCAACCCCTAACCTGGCCAGAGTGCACGTCCCCTGCCCTTCTGGATTTCCTGTTTGAATGGTCCTCCCCATAACTCTCTGCATCTTTTCCCTTTTTCTGTCTGTAACCCTCTTCACTGTCTGTTTCTCCCTTCATCTTTGATCTCTTTCTTTATTCTCCTCTCTCCTCCTGACCTTCATTACTTCCTTATTCTCCCTCACATGTCTTCCTTTAAACATTTCTTTCTGGACTTCCCCGGTCTTTCTCTTTCTTCCCATCTCTCCCTCTTTCTCTCTTTCATCCCCTTTCTCAGCATCTCTCTTCTCTTCCTATAGAACCAATCTTCTCTTTGCTACTTTATCTCTTAGACTCTACATTTCTGCCCCGTCTCTGTGCATCTCTCTCTTATTGCTCACTTTCCTAACTTTCTTTCCCTTTCCTTTTCTTGAAAACACCTTTAATATGAAATGTAAACATATGTTCAAAGAAGGCACAAGCCACTAAGGTAAAGCTTAGTAAATAGTTATGAATTGGGCACCAATGTAACTCCTGCGAAGGTGAAAAAACAGATTATCGCCAGGACTGGTAGCCTCCAGTGTGGGCTACTCTGACCACGGGCACCTGTCCTCGGAGTCTCACTCTTGCGACTATCATTTCCTTGATTTTCTTTACAGCTGGACCGCACATGTATGCTTCCTAAACAATATAGTTTGTTTTTGCCCATTTTTGAATGTTAAGTACATGGAATCATACCATACATATTCTTCTGTGTCTTGCATCTTTCACAAAGTATCATGTTTGTAAGATTCATCTGTGTTCTGCTTGTAGGTCATCATTTTCATTGCTGCCTAGCACTCATTGTATGCACGTGCTGACGTTTATCCTGTTGAACAACAAATTGTAGGTGTCAGAACACCTGTTTCGCCTTTAAAACTAAGAACTGGATTTGCTGCCCCCTGGTGTCTTACTGCCACCATAACAACATCATCAGGTGAATCCTTTCTTACTCCTTGGAATGGAAACAAAGGGCTCCAAAAACCAGCTGGAGTTTTATCAGGCCAGCTGCTCAAATTACACCTGGGGGCTGAGGAGAGCACATGACTCAGCTGCAAAGAGCTCTAACGAGGGAGAAGCTTTTTTTTTTTTTTTTTCACCTGCACCAAGGTGAGCTCCTACTTGAGGTTTGGGTCACCAGGACAGAAAGGAATTTGGTGTAGATAGGTTCATCAAGATAGAGTTGGAGGGGTTCAGAAGGCCCAAAAGAATGTTTTTTAAAAGAATATCTTATACAATATTATTATTCAGGCATCAAGTCCTCCTGTGAAAACAGGCTGGGGAAGTTCATTTCAACGGGTATTTCATTCTTTTGTTTACTTGATGTTTGCTGAGTCCCAGATTGTTCTAGGCACTAGATTACAAAACTGAATGAATCCAATAAACAAATGATGAAATAACTATTGCAATATACTGCCAGTTAGGGAGAAGTACTAAAAAGGAGACAAATGAATGGGAAAGAAATAAAGGGTAAGGGATGGGCCCATGGAAAGCCACTCAGAGCCGGTGACAGGCCCAGATGGGCATGAAGTAACAAAGCAAGCTCTGTGAAGTTCCGGGGGGAAGAGCAAAGGTAAAGGAAGGAGCAAGGGCAGAAGTGTTGAGGTGGGGAAGAGCTTGGTGTGTTTGAAGCACAGTGAGGAGGTGGGTGTGATGAGAGCAGAGGAGAAAGACTTGGGAGCCACAGGAGGCAAGATGGAGAGATAGGTAGGACGTGGTAGGTGTGGTGAGAAAATTGGACTCTCCTCTGAGAGGGATGGAAATCCACTGGAGAGTTTGAGTGATATGATCTAATTTATAGTTTGAAATGATCGCTCTGGCCACCGGGCAGAAAATTTGATTCTAAGGGGCTGAAAGTAGAAGCAAGGTGGTAAGATAGAAAACTATTGCAAAAATTCCAGCTGGAAATGAGATAGCTTTGGACTGGGTGAAATGGTGAAGATTGTGAGAAGTGGGAGCACATTCAGGCTGTAATTTGATGACAGAGCCTCCAGGACATGTGGATGCGGAATGAGGGAAATAGGAGTCCAGGAGGACTCCTGGTTTGGGCTTGGCTGGTAGCGGAGGGGTGGAGGTCAGAGTAGTCAGGGGAGGGATGCACCTCTAGGTCTAGTGGGACGTATGAACTTTGAGATGCTTATTGCACGTCCAAGTGGGCAGGTCCCGTGGACAGTGGTACCTAAGTCTTGCAGTGAGATTGGGGCCGGAGGTATCCATATGGGAGTCATCGTGGGAGAAATGGAACTGAATGAGATTGCATAAGGAGTGAGAGTAGAAGAGAAGGCTGAGGCCTGGGCTCTGGGACACTCACCATTTAGACAGCAGGAAGAGGAGGTGGGGCCAGCAAAGGAAATAGCAGGAGTGGCCAGTGTGGTGGAAGGGAAACCAAGAGGGTTTAGCATCTCAGAAGACTACTTTTTAAAATAGTTTCAGGGGCACTTGGGTGGCACCATCAGTTAAGTGTCTGATTCTTGGTTTCGGCTCAGATCGTGATCTCAGGGTCATGAGATCGAGCCCTGTGTGGAGCTCCAAGCTCAGTGAGGGGTCTGCTTGAGATTCTCTCTCCTTCTCCCTCTGCCCCTCCCACTAGTGTTCGCTTATGCGTGCTCTCTCTCTCAAATAAATAAATCTTAAAAAAAAAAAAAGTTAAAGAAGGAAAGTGATAAACTGCCAAAAAATGCTATTGAGAAGCCAAGTAAAATGAGAATTGAGAATTGACCACGGATTTTTCCAGAATGGAAGTTACTGATGACCTTGGCAAGAATGATCGTAGTAAGGGTGATGTAACGGAAGCTTCGTTGGGAAAGATTGCATCAAGAACAGGGAGGGGAGATGTAGAAATTGCGAGTACAAACAGTCAAAAAGTTTTCAAGACATGCAATCCACGCTCACAGGAAGTTGAGCTTACTAAAGACTGATTAATATTTCAGGGGGCTTCTGTGCCTTTTGAATTTATATCTGCCAACACTAAAGGTAGGTCCCACCCAAAAGAGTTTTAAAAATGCCTGTGTGGTTTGCTGGGAGGAAATCATTGAAAAGTTTTAAAGGAATCTGTTTTGCCTCTAAATGGCTTAAAAGTTTAGTAGAAACACAAAGCCTCCCAAGATTATGCACCGTTAGCAGACCGAGTACTAAGCGGGGATGCAGTATCATCCAGAGTGCTGGCTTGGCTCAGGAGTGTACCAATGGCTGCAATTTTGTGCATGATTTCCTTTTTAAAATACAAATTTAATAACATTACAGATTTGTTTCATCTTTTCATTCGTAATTTCTTTTTGACCACATTATCTCACCTATTTGATGTAAATTTTTTTCTGTTTATTTATTGAATTATTGTTCTTAGAAACTGCTTTAATATGTTTGGGAATAAGGCTTAGTGGACCAGTGTAGTTACTGAAAAGTTTGTAGATTTTCATCCAAATGGCATTCAGAGGAGCGCCTGGGTGCTTCAGTCAGTCATGTGTCACAGAAACCTCCAGAATGTTTGACCAAATATTTAGATATTCAGTTAACCATTGGGGTAAGTTAACTGTCACTTAAATAATTAACAAAAAATTAACCGTCACATAAATAGCCATTTTCTTTTTAGTTGTTGAAGCTGAGGATGACCGAACTGTATTTAGTTGATGCAAGGTCGTAATATACAAGTGGGCCCTGGAAATAATGAAGACTTTTGACTCTATTTGTGCCCAATTCCCTAAATAAATGCAACAGGCTAGGGATTTCTAAGTGCATAGTTTAATTATACATGTGTAGCTGCGTCTAAAATCTGATTGGAGTGAGGATGACCTGGGATCTCACGCAGGGACTGTGGCAGAGACTGCTGATTATCCCCTGATAGTCTGTCTCCCGTATACACTGTCCAGAGCCCTCAGTCAACTGTAGAGGATGGGAATGTTCTGGATGGATTCTATGGTGGCAGATACATCAGAGTGCCAAGCCCTCAGCTGCCTCAGCCTATCCATCCCAGCAAATGCCAATGGCAGGTGGATTCAGGACTGAGAGGGGAAAAGGTGGAAAAGGTAGGTGACATCATTGGGTCCAACTTAGGAAGTTGGAGTAGCCTTGTGCTACTCTTATCTGTGGCCCTTTTCCTACCCCTTCTGGAAACATCCCTGATCGCGATCCACGGGGAATGCTGCTGAGGCTTTTTCATAGCTTGGGAGTTGACAGAGTATAGGATGCCCTTCAACCTCTTCTTCTGCCTTGTACAGCCTTTCTCCCCCTCCTGACTTTTATTGCTTCTCATGCCCTGTCTTTCCAGAACTGTCTCAGTTTCAGGCAGGGTGTTGTCCTTAGAGTCGGGGGAACAGGGTCTGCATCCCAGTTCTACCTTTTTGTGGCTCTGGAACATTGGCTGGTCACTTTACCTGCCAGGATGCCAGTTTCCTTGTCTGAGGAAATAGTAAAGGACTCAAAGGCATGGTGTGGACAGGGAGGTCATATTCAGGAAGTGAAGCGTTTGGATCCGGCTGCCTTCTCCAGCGTCATCCCGAAATAAATAGATCCTTGCTTCCACATTGCTGCTGTAGTTTTGAGTGAAGCTACTGCCTTCCCTGCCATAGTCTTTGCATGCATGGCATGCTTCTCCGATTAATATTCATCGTGGCCTTTCACTGTACTCCTGCTTCAGCTACCCTGAAGGATGAGTTTCTTCTCCCTGTCACTCAGAGCCCTTTGTGACTTTTAGATATACCACTCAGCTTCTAATTCAGATCAGCTGATTCCAAACATGTCATCCAAGTTTGGTGAAAATGTGTCCATTTCGATTTGAATTCCGTAGTGACAGGTGGAATCTTAATTTTCTTTTTAAAGATAGACAATCTGGCTGGACAAGTTACCTGAGGTAAGGAGCATGTTCAACCTATTTGCCCAGAGCTCAGTTTGGAACCCACTGTAACATCAAAAGCACGGAGCAGCTGAGCCCTTGCAGGGGCCCCGTGGTAAGGCAGTCCTCGTGGATTCCTTCAGAGGACGTGCAGAGGACCAACGACAGGCTCTGCAAGGACTTCCCAGTGGGGGAGCACAGAGAGCAATCCCTGGTCCAGAGCATTTCAGAGCAAATGGAGGGAAAGGAGCGGGTGATCCATCTACACTGCTTCCCTCGCCTGAGCCCTACGCGTTTCTGAGGGGCAGAGTCTCATAGAACTAAGAGAGCTTGATGGTGAGGAGCAGACCCGGGAGGTCAGTCACGGCCCCAGGGAAGCCTTCCTGGGTTTGTTTTGAACGTGTTGTTGAGGATGGTGCTTTTCAGGGCACCTCTCAGTGGCTCTCTAATGAAGACCCATAGGAGAGGTTTTGCTTAGGACTCGGCATCCCGAAGGCACTGTACCTGAAAGTCTTGTTTGTTTTTGCTGTATAGATGCTGAGAACCTTCTTGCTACTCCTGTTTCCTTTTTCACATTGGTGGCTCCCAGTCCTGCGGCCACTCCGGCAACACGTGTGTAAGAGTGCATGGAATTCATTTGTGCACGAACTCTAGTTCTGGACCCATCTTAGTTACGGTCTTTCTCTTACTTACCCTCTGCTTTTGTTTTCGCTGATTTAAGATTTTTAGTATGAAATTTCTAACATACTTTAAAGTGGAGAGAACGGCACAATAAGCCTCCATGTATCTATCCCCCAGACTAAAGTTATGAAGACATTACTCGTTGATTCCTTTTATTTATTTATTTTTTTGTTCATGGCTGGGGGATTTTGAAGCAAGTCCTAAATATGATGCCTTTTCACCCTTATATACTTCAGAGTGCAAAAAAACTTGGACAAGTTCTTTTTTTTGATTTTTTGAGTTTTTAATTTTAATTCCAATACAGTTAATGTACAGTGTTATATTAGTATGAGGTATCTAGTGACTCAACAGTATAGTGATTCAACAGTTCTACACATTACTCAGTGCTTATCATGATAAGTGTACTCTTTAATCCCCATCACCTATTTCACCCATCCCCCCATCCCCCACCCCTGGTTGGGCAAGTTCTTAAAAATCCACAATGACATTATCACATCTAAAAAAATTATTAATAATTCCTCAGAATTAGCTAAGTCAGTCTGTAATCAAATTTTCCATGTTATCTTAAATATGTCTTTTTAGGGGTGCCTGGATGGCTCAGTCAGTTAAGCGTCTGACTCTTGATTTTGGCTCAGGTCCTGATCTCAGGGTCCTGGGATTGAGCCCCGTGTCGGGCTCTGCACTGGGCTGGAGGAGGGCAATGTGGTGGGAAGTAGGGGTAGCAAGTGAGGGTAGCAAGGGCTAGAGGACACAGAAGGGAGGAAGTAGAGGGAAGAAACAGAAATGTGAGGAATCTGCTATAGCTTATGACTTCGATCACTTCTGTCTCCTTTCGGAAAAGCAAGTGAATAAAATTCTTCTATAATTACTTATTTGGCTCTTGTAGTATGTATCTGGGACATAATGCCCTGGGGAGATGGACCCACGTGGACCATAGCATCAAGTCTTTGCGTTTTCATATAATACCAAACTGAGACTTAAGTTGGCCATCGGTGTGAGATCCGTCACGTGAATTAATATATGTGTACCAAGTTATATAGACATGGAAGCCCATCCACATACCTACCACATAGGTGTATCTTTTCCTAATTATAAGCAGACTTAAAGGCAAGGCTGAATCATGCCAAATGTCCACTTACATCCTAATGGTTGAATCCAGGTCTTCTGGAATGAAACTATATGAATCACTGGCAACATTTCCAAAAAAGAAGAAAAAGCATCGCAACAGAAAATAAAGCCTGACCCTAGGCGCTGCCAACACGTCAGCTGTACGGAAGAGGCCGGCTTGTCAAAGTACCGGCCCGTGGGGCTGCCTTGGAAGGAGAAACGGAGGTCAGTTGCCCAGGATCAGAGCGCAGGGAGCAGCTACATCTGCCCCGCCCAGGATTCGTTCATGGGATTGCAGCCTTCCAGGCCTGGTCCCTGATGGCCTTGAGGGCCAACCGGAAACCCATTCCCTGAGGGCACTGCTTTGCAGTCCTCTCTTCAGTCCCTCCCCCGTCTGAATTCAGGATTCTTTCTTCTGGAGAGGATGTAGACTTTCATCTGCTGTAGTCTGGGGAAGTCACAGATCCTTTGCTCCTTGCCCAGCCTTCCTCTGGGAACCTGGGTCGATTCTGCTTTCTCTCTGCCCAAAGCTTAGATCTGGATTATTGTGCTTATATTGACATTTACCCTGAAGACAGCTCTCCCTTTTTCTACCCACCACTGGTTTACAGCTCAAGGTTTTAAAAGTAAATGTAAAACTTCCATACGTAGTGGGCCCCCTTGAGCGACATGGGTTTGAACTGTGTGGGTCCACTTATGCACAGATATTTTTTATATATATAAATACACTACAGTACTGTAAATGTATTTTCTCTTCCTTATGATTTGCTTCATAGCATTTTCTTTTCTCTACCTCACATTATTGTCAGGATACATACAGTATATAGTACATGTAACATACCAAATATGTGTTCATTGACTGTTAATGTTATCGGTAAGGCTTCCAATCAACAATAGGCTATGAGTAGTTAAGTTTTGGGGGAGTCAAAAGTTACATGTGGATTTTTGACTGCACAGCCATGGTGCCTCTCACCGGGGCATCGTTCAAGGGTCCACAGTATTAATCTCATTCATCCTTACCAGTAGCCTGGGGGGCAGGGACCATTATTCCTCCCGTCCCCACCCCAAATCAGCCAAATGAGGAAACAAGCCTTCGGAAGATACAAATCTCTCCAAAGCTACACTCCTAGTAAGCGGCGGAGCCCTGATTTCAGCCTTGTCTCTGATTCCAAAGCGCATGCTCTTAAACTACTGTGCTTCCTACTGTGTCCTACCTGGGATGGACTGTGGCCATGCCCTTCCGATGGCCACTCTGCTGTTTCTCATCTCAATCTACCCTTCCTGCTGCCAGCCGACTGCCCCTTGTAAACTACGGCTGTCTCAGATAGGACACAATTGCCACAGCCCTGGGAATTAAGGATGGTGATGCACCATTTGTCAGTGCCTGGGAAGTTTCCCACCAAGTGAGATGTGGAGGGGCTTAAAATGACGGACTTTTCGGGCGCCTGGGTGGCTCAGTTGGTTAAGCGACTGCCTTCGGCTCAGGTCATGATCCTGGAGTCCCGGGATCGAGTCCCACATCGGGCTCCCTGCTCAGCAGGGAGTCTGCTTCTCCCTCTGACCCTCCTCCCTCTCATACTCTCTGTCTCTCATTGTCTCTCTCGCAAATAAATAAAATCTTAAAAAAAAAAAAATTACGGACTTTTCACTTTGACCTGTGAAACTACCTCGAGGCGAGTCATAATGATGCCAGGGAGCAGATTTGACACTCCTCTACCCAATTCCTCTCTCCAGGCCATGAAAACTCCCCACCTCTAAGACACCACACCCACCGCTGTGGCAGTTCCCCGGGTGGGAAGAAAATAGAAGGAGAGTCTGTGCTAATTTCTTCTGGTACAAGATATAAAATCAGCCAGGCAGAAAACCAGACCCTGGGGGCAGTGCACTCACGGGCTTGGTTTCCTGAGACAGCTCTGTCAGGCTCCTCCCTCCTACCCCTTGCCTTAGTTGTGCAACAGAAGTAAAGGGTGGAGAGAATTAGTAAGTCAACAAGTTTTTCTGGGGGGTGGGGGGCGGGGAGGTCCTTAGGAAAGCCAGCAAGGGATGGGTTTCTGTGTAGTTTGGGAGGGAAAAAAAAAAAAGAAAAAATGTTTTAGAGGAATAGCTGCTATGATAAGTGGGAAGTGGATGGTGGCAAGGAAGTTTAGGATACTCTGTTTCATGTTATACAATGTAATTCCCCATCTGGCCCCTCTCGGAAAGATGTCAGTAAAAACACAAATTAAGTTTCAATGCCATTTTTGATTGTGCTTCTTTTTACTGTGGCTCTGTTTAATGAATGGTTGTAAGGTAGTCCAAATTCATCTCGTCTTCACAAGGAGGCAGTGGAAGAAATGAAGGATTCCTTCTTAGTCTGGGTGAGTCACTCCTGATGCTTGTCTGTGGGATAGTCACCTCCATCCAGGGTGTGATCTGAATGAGGGGAATCCAGGCCACCTGTCTGCTGGAAAACATTGAACCTTCATGGATTTCTGTGAAATTTGAGCAAATAGGATAACAAATCAAATTAAGCCAAAGGAAAATATAAGCCCAATCCCAATGTGATCTAAAAAAACAAGCCACAAAAAAAGGACAGTAATATTCTAAAGATGTAAAACGAGCACAAATTTAAAAGAAGTTACAATAGGAATCGAAAGTCTACTTTAGAATGATCTACTTTCTTTCTTTTCTCTCCAACTCTTTCTTTCTTCCCGTGGCTCCCTTGCCTCTCTCCTCAGTCCTTCACTATTCCACACACTCTCTCTTTCCTCTTTCTTCCCCTCCACTTGCCCTCCCTCCCTCTGCATCTTCCTCTCCCTATTTCCCCTTATGCTTTTCAGTTTTTGTAGCCCCTGCTGAGGATGACATGGTGGACATCTTTAAATCTTCCCCTTGTTCTCCATCCCATGTCATGGAGGGACTGTTGGGGTCTGCAGTTCTAGGTCCTCTTAGTTCTGGAGCCTCTTGGGGGGGTGAAGCTCTTCCTGCAGCTCCTTTCCTTGCAGCATTTGACCTCATGTCTTACATCAGATCCCCTTGGATCCGTGTTTACTTGCTGAGGCTTGTTAAAGAAGGCGGGATGCACCAAGTGTGGGGCAGCAGTGACCGTGCGTAGAGTCTAAGGGTGCCTCAGATTGAATTTCCTGGAAACAGGCTCAGAGACAGAGAGCTGCATGCAGAGTTTACTGGGAAGTGCTCTCGGGAGTTACGCCTATAGGGAGGCGAGGAAGGCAGGATTGGATAGACAAAATACTGTCACACCATATGGTTGCAAATGAGGCTCAGCTGATCTTAAAGTGAGCTCAGGAACTGAGATAGCCTTCAGAGTTTTCCCAAATCAGGCAAGGGGGGCAGGTCTTTGGATCCTTGAATCAGCCAGTCATTGGCCTTGGGGAGTCTACTGTGAAGGGCAATTCCCAGTGAGCCATCAACATTTTTAATATTCCCAGCTGAGGGGTGGGAGCATCTCCGGAAAAATCTGGGGTGGAGGTCTGGAGTCATATCTGGGGATATACATAATATGGGTCTTTTAGGGGCACTCAGGTGGCTCAAGTGGTTAAGCATCTGACTCTTGATCTCAGCTCAGGTCTTGGTCTCTTGAGTTAAAGCCCCACACTGGGCTCCACACCTAGTGTGGAGTCTACTTAAAAAAAAAAAAAAAGGGTGCTTTAGAACCATCCACCCAGTACACTCCATTCTATAGCCACAGTGATGAATGAGACAGAGGGTCATACATGGATTTGTTCTTCATACAAGGTACAAAGTAATAATGACCAAAATAATGAAAGATCAAGAAAAAGATTAAGAAGGGAGACATCCTCAGAGGAGGATCTGGGAAGTCTCTCCAGGGGAGGTAGCTTTGAATTGGACCTGGAAGAAACACCAGATTTGATAGGTAGATGTAAGGTATAGGATAGCGAGAATGTAGACAGAGGGAGTCATTTTGAAGTAAAGTTCACCCTTGGATAACATGGGGGTTAAGGGTGCTGATCCTCTGCCCAGTCAAAAATTCATGTATAACTTTTGACTCCCCCAAAACTTATCTACTAATAGACTACTGTTGACCAGAAGAACTACTGGTAACATAGTTAAGTAACACATATTTTGTATGTTATATGTATTACATACTGTATTCTTACAATAAAGTAAACTAGAAAAGAGAAAATGTTTTAATAAAATCACAAGGAAGAAAAAATACATGTATAGTATTTAAACTTATCAAAAAAAATTGTGGGGCGCCTGGGTGGCTCAGTCGGTTAAGTGACTGACTCTTGATTTCGGCTCAAGTCATGATCTCAGGGTCCTGAGATGGAGCCCTGCATTGGGCTCTGTGCTCACTGGGGAGTCTGCTCAAGATTCTCTCCCTCTGCCCCACCCATCCCCTCCCGCTCCATGCACAGTGCCTGCTCTCTTTCTCTCTCAAATAAATAAATCTTTTAAAAAATTTGCATGTAAATGGACCCATGCGGTTCAAACCCATGTTGACAAGGGTCAACTGTACTTTAGAGTCTGTGCTGGTCTTCAAGCCCCAGATTATTGTGCATAAAGAAGTGTTGCTTTCTCAAAGTAAATGTCTTTTAAAAACTTGGGATAAAGCATAGAAGGGATAGAATGGAGTGGAAGTGAAGCCCAAGAGGCCTTTCCCCAGAGATGTCTTCATGAATTAATACCTCGAAGATGGCAGGAAGCTACAGGTATGGAGGTGTTGCCTGGAGACCCCATAACTTCAGCATCCTGGATTTAATGAAAGTTTAGTCACAAAGTCATTTCTGAGGCTTGAGATGAGGTTGGGAAAGCCCCAAGAACTGTAATAGCTGCTGCCTTTAAGTGTCCAAAGAGTGCCATGAAGAGGGTAGGTGGAGTGGGGTGTAGCACCTAGTTCATATGGAGCCAGAAGGCAAACCCAAGGTCACTGTATGGATGAAACAGGAAACAGAGGGCTCACCTCATTGAAACCAAGAGTTTAATGAAAGGCATTGCTTTGTCAAAATCAAGCAGGTTAGGAAGTAGTCAGTTGACTGTAGGAGAAGGAATTTAAGCAGAAGCTGTAAATGCAGACGAGGTTGGAGAGAAGATTCTTTCTTTGGGATTCACAGTTGATCTAGATGATCTTTAAAGCCCATTTCAACTCCGAGGTGATATAATAATGACGGACATTTATTCAGCATTTACTATTACGTGACACAGTGGTTGAGAGAGCAGGCATGCCCAGGTTCACATCCCTCCTTTCCACCTGCTGGCCAAGTGACCCCGGGCCAGTTGTTGAGCCCTTTCAAGGCTTATTTGACTCACCCATAAAAAGCAGCAAAACAAAAGCCTACTTTATAGGGTTGATGTGAGGATAAAATGTAAACCTTTAACAGGGTGCCCACTTGGCCTACCATAAGCGCTCAGTAAATGCTAGCAATCCTTATAAATGCTGTGGGATGGAAATGTGGGTTGCTACAGAGGACCTAGGGACTCCATGCCTGGGACCCAGTACAGGGGAGTAAGCATACCAGGCTGGGTAAAATGGTGCCCTATCAAGACAGGATTAAGTCATTTCAGGAGGAAGAGGCATCAAGAACAAAGGAGGAGGTGGAATTCCAGAGTCTATTCCGGGAGAAGAGAGGAAGCATCAGTCAGGGGGTTGAGAAAGGGTAAGGTGGTGGGAACTATGCTTGGTGAGTTAGATTGAGACCAGATCATGGGGGACCTTGCGAGCCACGCTAAGCAATTAACCCAGTAGGCTGGCCTTAAAGTGTGAAAACGGGGGTGGGTTTCCACATTTATGCATCTTTCTTTTGTAGGCCCTGCTGAGTTTACTTGGAGTCAGAAAAAACTTGGAAGACACATTGCTTGGCAAAAATATAACCTAGAGCTGTCTGGGTCAGGGGGTGGTTATTTTATAGCTCTAGTCATTTAAAAATTTGAGGAGGATTCTAGATAATCATCAGTCCTTATTTATTCAGGAAATCTTTAGTAAGGAAAAATTATGGGCATAGCAGTATCTCTTCACTGGGAAAACAGAGACTTGCTCCTTGCATATGTTTCTGAGGCTTTAGGGGGGTTTTGGAGAGGAAAATCCTGCCTTTACTGGATCTATAGGTATGTCGAGAATTGTGGGCCCACAAATTGCTAGGGCAGAGAGGAAACTTACAGACATGTGGCGCAATTCTAGCAACTTCAGGAACATAGAAATGTAAGACCAGGGAGGCCAAGTCACATAGCAAGTCTGTGACAGAATGCAGACCTAACGTTTCTCTTTCTCGTTCTACACAATTCTTTCTACACAGTTCTTGCTGACCCTATTTCTCTCCTGTAGTTTCTGAGAGTTTCTATATGTAGATATGTACTGAGTATCATATTTCCAGCTAAGACAGATGTGGATCTATGTGCAGAGGTGTGTGGCACCAGACGCCAGTTGCTTCCAGAAGCATGGGTCCCAGATGCCTGAAGTGCAATTCAGTCAAACGATGGCGAAGAGTCTCCTGGAAACGGTAAAGGTTTCCCCTCAACTGAAAAGGCTATGGATGCCAAAGCCCTAAGACTAGCCAGGCATGAATGGCTGCCATGTTAAGAGGAAGTGTGGGTCACTATGACCCATGAGCTCACTCTGGGACAGACTCGGCCAGTTCTGGGCTGGAGTGTTTGTGTCCCTGGGCCTTCTGCACGTGTTCCCCAGTTCGTGTCTTGGCCTTCTCCCTGGTGTGAAAGCCATCTCCCTTCTGGTGGGGCTTGTCAGGCTCCTTGAGCAGGGGCGTTGCTCCTGGAAACTAAGAAATACAGAGTAGAAATGCAGCTTCTGGTGCTAGTGCCCCAGACAGCCCGCAGGCAGGCTAACTCACACCTGCCTTGCAGGCAGACCTCCCCGTGAAGTCACTTGATATAAAGAGTAAGTTGGAATGCCGTAGGGTTACTTGTCTTGATAGAAATATTACTTCAATAGAGATAACATTCTGTTACACAGAAGGATGTATCACATTGGCCTCTGCAAGGCAAGCTCAAGTTCTAAATTAAACTTAATTTGTGCCAATGGGGATTGCATCAGCTGGTTACATACACACATGGGTGCGTGCGCACACACACACTCTCACAGACAACTCTGGTGATTCTTACCTTCTGTGTTCTTGTTTTTCATCATAGTGTTTATTGTAGCAACAACTGCAAAATACCAATAGAGAATTCGTTCCTGGTATTGGGTGATATGCTTTGACTCCAGGGCAAAGTTTATATGCTATTCTCAGCTTCACACACTTTCTGAGGTAGCTCCCAACACACCTCGGAGGCTGGTTAAGTCCATTTACTTCTCTGGGCATCATTTGCCTTAATTCAGAGGCAAGAATACTGACCTGAAGGATAAAGCTTAATAAACTCAAAAATCCTCTCCAGTGTTAACATTCAGTGGCTCTGATTTAATTTCTGCCCTTCTTACTGTGTCCAGTACAAAACTACTGCAGTGACCCCTCCCCAGAGCCCTTCAACTGTGGAGCGGCCCCGAAGGAGACAGACCCTGACTCCAGGTGCTACCCACAATGCCTCCCTCCTCCATCCAGTGGCTTCTATCTCACCTCCCAAGGATTCAGATTTCTAAGTATAAAGCTCTTTGGAACCATGAATGGCTATAGTCGCAGGGGACCTTAGTGTTGCCATATACTCTAATGCTCCATTGAACGAATGGACAAACCGAGGCCAAGAGAAGTGACTTGTCCAAGGAAACAAAGCCAGCCAGGAGCAGAGCTGGGATATTTATTTCTATCTCCCAATTTCCAGTTCAGCTCTCTTTCCATGGAACCTGGGTGCCTGTCGTCAAATGATCATGGCTTCACGGGAATGGTATACCCACAGATGGCTCTATGTACTGTATTTTCTTTGGTACAATTTCAAGATGACTTTCTCTTCCAGCTTTAAAAAAAAAAAACAAAACAAAATATTTACACTGGGCATCAGGGGTCTGTGGACACCAGCAGAATAGCACCTACAGTAATAACAGGGAGCTTAGCAGGTCAAATATGCCTCACTCATATTCATGTTGGGGTTGTGGCCTCAGTAGGGCCCAGTGAACCATCTACTAGAAGGATATGAACTCCAATTCTGAGTCTGGAATGGCCAGATCGAGTGATGAGAGAGTAGAAAGACACATTTATTTAGCAAATATTTTGTTCTAGATTCCATGCCGGGCAAAGCTGATCAAAACTGGGGCTTTAGAGATCATCATATGGGCTCAAATCCCAGTTCCACTAATTATTAGCTGTTGAATTTTGGGCAAGTTATCTAACCTCTCTGTTGTAGCTTACATATTTGCAAAATGCAGCTGGGACTGCTGTGACCTATGTATAGAGGTTGTTACTAAGATGAAATAAATTAATAGGTATAAAGCACTTAGCATACTGCCTGATACCTAGTAAGTGTTATCTGGTGATTGCTGTTTCTATGCAAATTAAAAATATATTCACATAAAATACCAATACATGTTTTGCCAGAATGAAATGATACACATTAAATATATTAGAATAGCTACTTTTGAGAATATAAGAGAATCATAAAAACAAATAAACAAGAACAAAAATCCAAGCAAGTGATTTCAGAGCCCTTGCTTTTAATCACGACAGATATTGCTTCCTTATTATCCCATTGTCAAGATGAACAAACTGAGGCCAAAATATATGTCAAGGCATCAAGCATTCATGCAGAAGCAGGAGAAGGAAGATGGTCTCCAGTACCAGATAGGTGATTTAGTCTTGCTTTTTCATCTGTAAACTTCAGGATCTGCAAGCTGCCTGTAAATCACACTGTTTGAAGAGCTTGCTCACATTCTTCCAGCCGCAGCAAGCTTCTGCAGAGAGTAGGGTCAAGAGACGTGTTTTTTGAATGCAGGGGGCATCGTCTTTGATACCTAGAGTGCAGGACCATGAGCTTCATCAGTAAGTTTTATACAAATAGGTAGCAAGAGTAAAATTATAAAAGACTGAAAAAAAACTTTAGTACCCCAAACTGGGGATTAGCTAAATAAATTATGCCCAACCAGATCACAGAATATAGGCAGCCTATAAGCTGGAATAATATTAATTTCTTAGAAAAATATTCATGATATATTGTTATTTAAAAAACAGATCACAGTGGGGTGTGTATGTATGTGTGTATATATATATTATATATGTATATATATGTGTGTATACACACATACACACACATGTACAGATAAATGGCAGTCAGAGTGTGTTATAATATTAACTGATTATTTTGAACATGGGTATTAGGAAGAGTATTACTTTTGCTTTATTTTACCTGTATTTTCCAGTTTTTCTAAATAAACGTGTATAACTTTTTTTTTGAAGATTTTATTTATTTACTTGAGAGAGAGAGAGGTAGCGAGAGAGAGCACGAGTGGGGGGGGGGCAGAAAGTGAGGGAGAAGCAGGTTTCCCGCTGAGCAGGGAGCCCGATGTGGGGCTCGATCCCAGGACCCTGGGATCATGACCTGAGCCCAAGGTGGACGCTTGACCGACTGAGCCACCCAGGAGCTCCAGACCTGTATGACTTTCATAAAGGAAAAATAATTTGTTAAAGAGTAGCAGAAGAGGCACCTAGAATACAGTCTGTTTTCCCCATGGACACCGCCCTCCTCTTCTATAACCAAGTTGAAAATCATCGTTTCTGCTCCTGCCAGGCTGATGCAATGGCCCCCACCCCTGTGCACAGGTGGCTGCTCCTGTCCAAGGTTGTCAAAGTACAGATCCTGTTGCATTCTGGGATACAGATCCCCCCACATTATTGGGCACATACCCGCTTACAACCACCCGGCATTGAGCCTGGCACATGCGTATGTTTGAAATGAATGTCTTAATGAATTATTATGGGCTCAATAGCTTGGATTCAGATATGAGCTCTGCCATGTATAAGATAGATGAGTCCCTGTCTCCTGATCTGAATAGTGACAATAATAATTGTGGGTCCAGAGACTTCCAATAGTTTTTGTAAGTGGCTCAGTGCCAGTCACAAAAGGGTGGAAGTGCAGAGAGTTTACTATTATTGCTGCATCTATTAAGAGGCCCACATCTTCCCATCCCTTATGTCTCTTTGGCTCCCTAAGGCATCATGGTTACCATAGCAGCCAGATGCTGATGATGCCTCCAGGGGCAGCAAGGTGAAGCTGAGCCAGTTCCCGGGTCCTCCCTCTGTGCGCCCTTCACAAGCCAGAGTAAGATGGTCTGAAGTTCAGCCTTTTTTCAAGCCCCCCACCTGTCTCAGGTCACTTAGCCACAAACCCTGCCTCCACGGCCTCAGTTCAGGGCCTGGAAACACCCCTTTGGAGACTCCCTCTTCCCCACGCTCTGTCTCTTGGCGCCCTGCCTGGTTGCTGTGGAAACAGGTTCCACTGCGGACAAAGGAGGGAGCTGGGTCCTGCTTCCTCCTGGTCCTGTCGATGAGGATTTTTAGACCGTGGAGACTGCGCTGCCCTGCCCTGCACCTGCCCTCTCTCTCCTCGTTCTCGCTCAGGTGGAGCTTGCCCTCTCTCGCCACTGACGAGACCATGTGTAAAAGCGTGACCACAGGTGAATGGAAGAAAATCTTCTATGAGAAGATGGAGGAGGCCAAGCCGGCCGACAGCTGGGACCTCATCATAGATCCCAACCTCAAGCACAATGTGCTGGCCCCGGGCTGGAAGCAGTACCTGGAATTGCATGCCTCCGGCAGGTGAGTAACCAATGAGTAGGGGCCCTGCAGGCAACCCTGGGGCACCTTCCAAGAAGAGACAGAGATACGGAGGACCCAGGGACTTAGGGTCAGTCTCATGGTTGGGCCGGTGTAGACTGAGAAGCAGAGAAAGAGTCCCTTACTGGGAGGTAGGACACCTGAGTTTGATTTTGATTTCAGCTCTTCCACTGAACTCCTCGGTAACTTTCCCTCTCTGAGTCATAGTTTCTGCTTCTGACAAAGAGGTGGGATATACTTATTAGTTGTAAACTCTGACATTTTACATCTTTTCAGATTTTAATGATGTAAAATGGTTGAAAACCAAGAAAAGGAGGCTCAAGGTCTCTGGGGATCGAGTTCTGTGCTCTGGTCCTGGGACAGTTCAATTTCAATCTATTTAATTCAGCCTCACTTAATATAAAATACTAAACACAGGAGGTGTGCTAGAAACTGGCTCTACTATTAGCTCCATGGCCTTTGAGCAATTCTGTTTCCTCCTTGGACCTCACTTTCCCCACTTGTAAAAGGAGGGGTTAGTCTAGATCCTTGCCTTGTGGGGCATGGACCAGCAGCATCAGCATCACCTAGAATTTGTTAAAGATGCAGAATCTCCAGCCCCATTCTAGACCTACTGAATCAGAACGTACATTTCAACAAGGTCTCTCAGTGATTTGGGATGTACAGTAATATCTGAGATGACTTTCCAGCACTCTTGTCTGTGGGTCTGTTATGTAAAGACTTCCTTTGGGGACAGAATATGGGGAGGCTCTGTGGTGCAGTGTGGGGTCAGAAGCAAGGCCTTCCTCCCTGCCCTGGCACGGTGCATTCAATTCAATTCAACATCTATTGGACACCTGTTTTGTGCTGGGTACAGGCTCTGAACTCGAGCTGTGTGTACATGGATCATTTTCTTATTCTCTGTGCCTGAAAGTAAAACAAAAGGTTAATTGGGTGACTTCGAAGGTTCCTCCAGTTCTGACATTTTCCAATCCTAGTTTTATAGTTCAATCTCAGAGAGGGAAAATAGTCCCCAAAGGATGTAAGCGAAAGAGAAGAGAATGAGAACATGGAGCTCCTAAACTGGCCGATGGGAGGGTTACCAAGAGCTGGACATTTGCTGGCAGGGCCCAGGAACTTCTTGGAGACCTGGAAGCCTTGTGGCATCTCCAACCTCGGTCAGTGACCTGTGATCACCAGCTGGCCTCAGTCACCTAACTCTGGGCAGAGACTGCCACCAAGTCCAGGCCTTGGGATGCATTAACCCAGGCACTGATTTGGAGGCTGAGAAGTAGTAACGGTGTCATTTTCCTCCTGATTTGGGTCTACCCTGTTCACACTCAGTGTTAACAGGTAAGAATGTGGGGTGGGTGGCACATTTCCCAAATGTTCGGGCCATCCCCTCTATGAGACTTCAAGGAGGCCTGAGCAGGAAGGACTCATCTAGTGCACCCTGAACATTTTGCAGATGAGGAAATATGTCCAGAGCCAAAGCCCCAAGGGCACAGCCTGAGGGCACTGGGATGGAGGAAGCTGAGGCCTCTGCAGGGCACAGGTGAGGTGGGTGCCAGGTGCATCTTGACGAGCCTGCTCTGGTCCTAAGGGCGCCCTCGAAGGGGCAGACTGGACAGATGCCCCGGGAAAGCTAACAACACCTATAAACACCCTGCCTTTGGGGAGCTGTTTCCCACCATCTCCCCTCGGTCCTTTCCTCTTGCCTCAACCCCTCCCCGCAGGTTCCACTGCTCCTGGTGCTGGCACACCTGGCAGTCGCCCCACGTGGTCATCCTCTTCCACATGTACCTGGACCGCGCCCAGCGGGCAGGCTCGGTGCGCATGCGCGTCTTCAAGCAGCTGTGCTACGAGTGCGGCACGGCGCGGCTGGATGAGTCGAGCATGCTGGAGGAGAACATCGAGAGCCTGGTGGACAACCTCATCACCAGCCTGCGGGAGCAGTGCTACGGGGAGCGCGGTGGCCAGTACCGCATCCACGTGGCCGGCCGCCAGGACACCCGGCGGCACCGCGGCGAGTTCTGCGAGGCCTGCCAGGAGGGCATCGTGCACTGGAAGCCCAGCGAGAAGTTGCTGGAGGAGGAGGCGACCACCTACACCTTCTCCCGGGCGCCCAGCCCCACCAAGCCGCAGGCCGAGGAGGGTTCTGGCTGCAACTTCTGCTCTATCCCCTGGTGCTTGTTTTGGGCCACGGTCTTGCTGCTGATCATCTACCTGCAGTTCTCCTTCCGCAGCTCTGTCTGATTCTCTCGATGGGCTCAAGGGGCCCAAGGCCTGTGGGGGTCAGCCAGCTGGAGGGAGGGGCAAAGAGCGACCTGGGCGGGGAGTGGGGTTAAATTCTAGTGCTGGTGCCGCCACTGACTCCATGGGGACCCTGGACAAACCACCCACACATCTTTACTATCTATAACATTAAGGGTTTGGCCTGGATTGTTGGTTTTTCAAAGTGAAACCCAGGGCCCCAAAGTTCTGCATAGGTCCCTCAGGGACTTTTGGATTTGGAAGGTAGGCTGAGTGAGTAGGTTTCCCATCCTGGTCAAACTGCCCATTCCCAGCTCCTACTTCTTCCTCTTGCCTTAATCAGAAGAGTTCCAACTTGGAGTTTCATTTAAGAGTTGTGGATGAAAATAGGCTCAACAGCTTTAAAAAAAAAAAAAAAGCTTTAAAATGACAGGACTTGATGATCTCAAAAGGCCTTTCCACAGTGATGAGCTCATTCTTGCTTTCTTGTTAACCCCCACCCCTCCCCCTCATTAGCTCCCACATCTGGGGCTGCAGCATTAAATTAGCCTGTGCTTAGTGTAGAAGCCTCACCCACAGCTCTGCCTCCGTGCACACAGCAGAGGTTCCTTTTGAAGAAAGAGAGGTGGAGGCACTAGGCTGTCCTTCTGCTGCTGGGTACACAGGGTGCCTTGCTTCTGTTCCCCAGAACCCCAGCTTCCAGCTTCCCTCCACTCAGGATGGATTCTGAGGCCTGCCTGGCTCAGAGATGGTGCCTGGGGCAGAGTCCCATGGAGCTAGGCTTCCCACCCATTGCATATGAACAGACAGAGAATTTAGGGGAGGTTTAGAAGTAGAGTGTTAGATGCAAAGCACAAAATCCCTACAGAACAAATACATGACTTGCCATTATACTGAAGAGTCTGCAGAGTTCAGGGACCCATCCTGCCTGATTCTTAGCAGTTCTGATGGTCACGACGCAGGGGCAGGGGCCTGGCCTCCTGGGCTCCTTGCTGAAACCCTACTTGAGAGGCTTTCCCACATTGGCCATGCATAGGCCCTCTCACCAGCCATCAGCTGTCCACCTAGAACCACAGGGATGGGGTGTCATTAGCAAGAGAGGAAGCATTAAAGATGTGAAGTGTTTTGCCCATAGAGAAGTGCACAGATATGTGGGAGAACCTTACATCACTTTAAAATGGCATGCGGTCTGGTTTGGGGTGGGAAGAAAGATTTTCTGATAGTAGGAGTATGGGTCGGGTATGGGGGGGAAGCAGAAGGCAGGAGGTGGGATGCCATCCTGCACTTTCAAGAATCCTCATTCACCTCACCTCTGTTAATAACCTGACTCCTCCCACTTCCCTCCTCCTTCCTTCTTGACTCCTCCTCCCCTTTTTAATGGAAAGTCACCACCATCTGTAGTAGTGGAGGGAGGAGGGCCACTTATATAAAGATGGGATACTTTAATAAAGACGGGATATCTTCAATCAGGCTTAGCAGTCATTAATGTGTGCTTGAGATTCACCACAGCATCCCTGAAATGTAATGGGCTCTTGGACACCCCCTATCTCCACTCCCTGTCTCCCCTTTCTGGGGCTCCCTCATAAGGCTTTATCTAGCTCCAGTTTCAAGGTCTGGGCCGATCATGTCCATGCCCAGGAAGGATGTGGGCAGCCCTTGGTCAGTCATCCAGGGGACTCAGCCTAAGGCCGGTCTTACCCTTGCCCTTGTGCAATTCTAGTACCTGTGGTTGGTGACGTCCTTTGCTTGATTCACACAGTGCTCATCCCTTTATCTATCCCTTTATCCATGTGTCCTGAACACCTTCTGTCTGGCAAGCCCTGATTTGGGTACTGGGATCCAGTGGGCACTAAAGGGGCAGGTTCTGTCTCTCAGAGATCTCTGCTTATTGCAGAAGTTATCAGCCCCGGCTGAGATTTAGAAATCCTGGGGAACTTTTGAAGAAATATCAGTGCCCAGCCTCCACCTCAGACCAGCAGAATCAGAACTTCTGGGCATGAGCTCTAAGCACTTGAATTAGAATAAGACTTCTGGGTGATCCACCTGTGTTGCTTGGTATAATCCTTCTGAGGAACAGGCTTCCTTTTGCACCTAGTCTTGTTGTAATGAGCCTCAAGGTCGTCCTTGATGACTTGCCTTGGATTCTCTAGGGCTAGGACTCAGCTTCCCTCTTACTCCCTACTTCCTGCCCTGGGGACTTGAGTCTCCCTCAAAACTCCGGGTTCCTTCTTGTTCCCTGCTACAATGGCTTTGTCCTGCTCTGAGAATCTCTATTATTGAGCTCTGCCACCCTTGCCAGATGCTTATCAAATTTTGTTATAATTACTTGCCTATGGCTATACTCCCCCCTGGAATGTGACCACAGTGTGTAAGTGACTTACCTCGGGTCCCATTGCCAGCTAGTGGCAGAGCGAGGGGTCTGACCTTCACCTAGTTTCAGTTCAGACCTCTTTCTTAAAGCATGAAGCCTCTTCCTCTGCTATAGGAAGGTGTCTGCAATCTATGGAGGGCTCCTCTGTCTCCTGTATTGTTCTTACACTTGTTACGGTCTGGGGGATGGGGCAGGTTTCTAGGTTTGCTCATTGGCCTGACCCTCGTCTTGGCAAAGACTTCTCTGGGACAGTTCTCCCTTTGCACATATTGATTGCCCCATGCCACAAGATGAACTTGTTAGATGTGCCCTAGGCGTTATAAGTAAACTTCTCAGAGAATTTCAGGATCCCAGGCCTCTCCCATTGGAGCTTCTGGGTGCTGGTCTTGATGTGCAAGCCAGGAGCAGACCTACAAGCCCTGACTTGTGGTTCCAGAAACTGAAATCCTCCGTGTGGGGTCAGCAGGCAGTGCAGCCTTGATCACTTCCCTTAGACTCATTGGGACAGGGCCAGGCCCATGGGAGAACACTTCCTGGGGGTCAGGAGCCCTGAGAACCAAGAAAATCACCAACTCAGGACAATTTCCAACATAGTGAGTCCAGAGACCAGCAGAGCTATGAGACAGATTCGATCTGGGGCCTTTATGTCACGGGTAAGGAACGGAAGCCTAGAGAGAGTAGGAAACTTGACCAGCATTATATAGCACAGAGTCAGGGAAGATGATATAATTCAGGGTTAAGAAACCCCTGAGTGGGATGTCCACTATCACCACTGCTATTCAGCATAGTATTAGAAGTCCTAGCCACAGCAATCAGACAACAAAAAGAAATAAAAGGCATCCAAATGGGCAAAGAAGAAGTCAAACTCTCACTCTTTGCAGGTGATATGACACTTTATGTGGAAAACCCCAAAGACTCCACCCCAAAACTGCTAGAACTCATACAGGAATTCAGTAAAGTGGCAGGATAGAAAATCAATGCACAGAAATCAGTGGCATTCCTATACACCAACAACAAGACAGAAGAAAGAGAAATTAAGGAGTCGATCCCATTTACAATTGCACCCAAAACCATAAGACACTTGGAATAAATCTAACCAAAAAGGCAAAGGATCTGTACTCAGAAAACTATAAAATACTCATGAAAGAAATTGAGGAAGACACAAAGAAATGGAAAAACGTTCCATGCTCATGGATTGGAAGAACAAATATTGTGAAGATGTCAATGCTACCTAGAGCAATCTACACATTCAATGCAATCCCCATCAAAATACCATCCACTTTTTTCAAGGAAATGGAACAAATAATCCTAAAATTTGTATGGAACCAGAAAAGACCCCGAATAGCCAGAGGAATGTTGAAAAAGAAAAGCAAAGCTGGCGGGATCACAATTCCGGACTTCCAGCTATATTACAAAGCTGTCATCATCAAGACAGTATGGTACTGGCACAAAAACAGACACATAGATCAATGGAACAGAACTGAGAGCCCAGAAATGGACCCTCAACTCTATGGTTAACTAATCTTCGACAAAGCAGGAAAGAATGTCCCATGGAAAAAAGACAGTCTCTTCAACAAATGGTGTTGGGAAAATTGGACAGCCACATGCAGAAGAATGAAACTGGACCATTTCCTTACACCACACACAAAAATAGACTCAAAAGGGTTGAAAGACCTAAATGTTAGGCAGGAGTCCATCAAAATCCTGAAGGAAAACGCAGGCAGCAACCTCTTCGACCTCAGCCACAGCAACTTCTTCCTAGAAACATCACCAAAGTCAAGGGAAGTAAGGGCAAAAATGAACTATTGGGACTTCATCAACATAAAAAGCTTTTGCACAGCAAAAGAAACAGTCAACAAACCCAAAAGACAACTGACAGAATGGGAGAAGATATTTGCAAATGACATATCAGATAAAGGGCTAGTATCCAAAATCTATAAAGAACTTATCAAACTCAACACCCAAAGAACAAATGATCCAATCAAGAAATGGGCAGAAGACATGAACAGACATTTTTCCAAAGAAGACATCCAAATGGCCAACAGACATGAAAAAGTGCTCAACATCGCTCGGCATCAGGGAAATCCAAACAAAACCTCAATGAGATACCACCTCACACCAGTCAGAATGGCCAAAATTAACAAGTCAGGAAACGACAAATGTTGGCGGGGATGCGGAGAAAGGGGAACCCTCCTACACTGTTGGTGGGAATGCAAGCTGGTGCAGCCACTCTGGAAAACAGTATGGAGGTTCCTCCAAAAGTTGAAAATAGAGCTACCATATGACTCAGCAATTGCACTACTGGGTATTTACCCCAAAGATACAGATGTAGGGATCTGAAGGGGTATGTGCACCCTGATGTTTATAGCAGCAATGTCCTCAATAGCCAAACTATGGAAAGAGCCCAGATGTCCATCGACAGATGAATGGATGAAGAAGATGTGGTATATATATACAATGGAATATTATGCAGCCATCAAAAGGAATTATATCTTGCCATTTGCAACAATGTGGATAGAACTAGAGAGTATTGTGCTAAGTGAAATAAGTCAATCAGAGAAAGACAGGGATCATATGACCTCACTGATATGAGGAATTCTTAATCTCAGGAAACAAACTGAGGGTGGCTGGAGTGGTGGGGGGGGTGGGAGGGATGGGGTGGCTGGGTGATAGACATTGGGGAGGGTATGTGCTATGGTGAGCGCTGTGAATTGTGTAAGACTGATGAATCACAGACCTGTACCTCAGAGACAAATAATACATTATGTGTTTAAAAAAAAAAAAGAAGATAGCAGGAAGGGAAAAATGAAGGGGGGGAATCAGAGGGAGAGATGAACCATGAGAGACTATGGACTCTGAGAAACAAACTGAGGGTTCTAGAGGGGAAGGGGGTGGGGGGATGGGTTAGCCTGGTGATGGGTATTAAAGAGGGCACATACTGAATGGAGCACTGGGTGTTATACGCAAACAATGAATCATGGAACACTACATCAAAAACTAATAATGTACTGTGTGGTGACTAACATAACATAATAAAAAAAAAAGAATGACTTATATTCTAAATGTTGTGTTTAAAATCCCTTTGCTTTTATTATAGTATGTTACATATAGGGATACTTCATTTAGTTTGCATGCATTTGAAATTCATATACGGTTTACTAATAAATGATTCTTTCTTTCCAATTAAAAAAAAAAAAAGAAACCCCTGAGTCCTGGTTCTTATGAGCTCTATGGCCTTAGGCAAATTACTTAAACTCTTTGAGCCCCATTTTCCTTCTCATCAAAATGGGAATAATACTTGTGCCTCATCAGGCTTTGGTAAGAAAGAAATGATGCACTGTCTGTAACATTGTGTGATACAGAGCATATGGCCATCTTCTTCCTTCTTCCCCTTTCCTTTTCAGCTGGTAGCCTCTCCTTTGAGTCCTGAGGGGCTCTTTCTCTTTGTGATTGCAGCTTTGTTGGTAAATGCTTTAGGGAAAAAAGAAGGTGGGGGGAAGGTAAGGGTTAAGTTCCCCGCCCATGGCTGAGACGTGGTTTATGTTTATTTTAATATATGTAGAGTCATTTCTTTTCTTCCCCTCAAATTTATTTCAAAGCAGTGACTTCATTTTTCCAGTGGCATGGTAGCCGGCCACTCTTCATTCTTCAAAGATAGCTAGCTATATAAAAATCACCCCAAACAGAAAACACAGTGATTTCTAGGCTCCATTCCCACTAGCTGAAATACCCCAGAAGGAATTTAGCTGGATTCCAAGTCCCATTCTGGTTCTCTGTAGGACTCCCCGCTAAGGAAATTCCTCTGGAATCATTTTGGCCCCATACTGCCACATGCGTCAGGGAAATGAAATCTGCCTGTTGTGTGGCTATTTTGTGACGCAGCTTGTGAGGGTAGCTGGGGGTGGGGGTTGTGCTACAGAAAGCTAATTTGCCTGGAGTTTGGGCAACATGGGTCCCAGCTCTGGGTTAGATGTTAGCTGGGCATCTCGGCTGCTGACCTTGGGTGACTTCATCTTTCTCCTCTCCTGGGTCTCCGTTTCCTCATTCGTAAAGCAAAAAGGGGAGGTGATCCATCAGCGGGTCCCTGCTAGTCTTGACCTTGCTCATAAACTGGCCGCTTAGCCTTATTTGTCCTCACTCATTTGGGGTGGTGCCTGATGCTGACCCGCCCAGCAGGTCATCTAGTTTCATACTTCAGTCTACCTACGTGGGTTTGGAGTTTGATCTTTTTTCCCTTTCCTTTCTGGAAGCAAACTTGTAGACCTCTTGTTCTAACTAGATCTATCTGTAGCGATATTCACATTTTGAAAGGCTGTTACCTTGAGAGGTTCTGCCTTATATAGGGACTTGTGTGATAAATTAGAGGGTGTTCAGTACTACGGAGAAGAATAAAGTAGGCAAGGGAGATAGAAGAGCAAGGGCTGCAGGTGTAATTTTAGATTGGATAACCAGGGAGGGTCTCACTAAGAAATGGACATTTAAAAAACAATGAAAGAACTGAGGAAGGGGAATGGCATGTGCCAAGGGCCTGAGGTAGGAGCAGCCTGGAATGTTCAGCTGTGAGGAGCCCAGTGAGGCCAGGGTGCAGTTCAGGCTTAGTAGTCATGACTAAGGGATCACAAGGGTCAGAGTGGTAATGGGGGCCAGAGCATATAAGTCATCAGTTATGGTCAGGACATTGGTTTTTCATCTGAATAAGACAAGAAGTCACTGGAGGGTTTGAGCAGTGGAGTGATGCCATCCAATTTGCCATTACCATGTTGAGAATAGACCAGAGAGGAGCAAGAATGAAAGAGGAAAGTTTAGCTGGGAGGCTCCTGAAGGAATCCAGGAAAGAGGTGATAGTGGCCTGATCCAATGTGGTGGCAACTGGGATTGGGTCTGGGTATGAGTTGAAGGTAGAGCTGAGAGGATTTGCTGATGTCTTAGACATGGGGTCTAAAAGAAAGAGGGACCAAAGAGGTCCCAAGGTTTTTGGCCTGGGAAACTGGGAGAATAGAGCTACCCCTTGAGGAGATGAGGAAGGCTGTGTGAGGAATAGATCTGGGGGCAATGTCAGGAGCTGGGTTTTAGACATGTGAAGTATGAGATGCATCATAGGCATTCTGTTAGACAATTTAATGTGAGGCATTAAATGTGAGAAATGCAAGGTGGCAGTGGAATGTTCATGATGGCAGCTCAGAGGAAAGGCCCAAACTAGAGATAAAATTGGAGCGTGATCACATTTAGATGTTATTAAATGTCATGAGATTAGCTGAGATGTCTCGGGGAGTGAGGGTAGATAGAAAAGAGGCCAAGGACTGAGACTGGGGCTCTCCATGTGCAGAGGTTAAAAAGAAGGAGCAGCCTACAAGGGGCTGTGGAAGCTGAGGCACAGAGAACATGATGTGTTTGAGCTTCCAGAGCCATCGAGCAGCAGGGCTTGGACTGGAAGCCAGGTCTTCAGGGTCAAGGTTCAGAGCTCTTTCCACTGGCCCAAAGCACCTTACCTGTCATGGCGTCAGCTCGCTCCTGGGCTGGGAGTCCTGCCCCTCTCCCTTGACCAGGAAATGTCATTTCATCAAGGACATGGGTTTTTGTTTCTGTTTTTCTTAGTGTGTTTGAAGTATTTCATAATTTTAAAATGCGCTAAAATTAAAAGGCTTTGTGGGAAGCTTAGACTGCCAGTATGGATTTGGGCACTGGACACTCAAACTCAGACCAAAGGGAGATGTCATCAGAGTTGTTTAAATGAAGAATTCTGTTGTCTTGGATCCCCTTGGCAGACCCGGGCCACGAGTGAGCATTTCAATGGGCATGGATAAAATAAGCCAAGATAGTGTCAGGAAATGGGCAAGATGGAATAATGTCACAGGATAAACAGCTCTAGGGGACATGAAGTTCTCTTTCAAAATGGGTCAGCATCTTGGTCCTGGACCACATCTACACTGTGCCTCCCAGATTCCCAAGGCTTGGTCTGTCTGCTTCTGGCCTGTAGTATGGATTGGGGTCATAACCTGCAAATTTGCAGAGGCCTCCCCTGGGACTGGAAGACATTGGTGGGGGCGATGTGTTCCCACCCACGCCAATCTGTTCATTCAGCATGCTCCCCCTGGGTGCCATCCAGGCTTGACACACCTTCTCCTTGTCATAAAACTATATTGTCCTAACACCCCATTCCTCAGAGAGGACTCCCTTGGAGACTTTGTGATCTACCTCGGTGTCGAAAGGGTCCTGGCTTTTTTTCCTGTCATCAGAAGCTCATTGCTGGGAATTGAGCCTGGGTTTCTGCATCCAAATGATTTTTCTTAACTTCGTCAAAAATAGGCCAACATACACCAGATGCTGGAGATGGTTACAAAAGCCCTGTTTGTGTCCTTCCCTCAAATTCAGGGAACCCCATGGCTTCCTTTCTGGAGATAAGTGTGGATGCCTGCAGTTCACAAAAAAATCAGGGGTCTGGAAAACCATTACCACCCTTGGATTTGGGACCATGCCCTGTTTTCTGTCTGCTTCTCTGCTAATTCACCTTGAAGTGTTAACAGAAGCTGGGAGTCTCTTAACAGTGTCTCCTTGAGGCTCAGCCCTAGATTCCCAGAGCTGTGAAAAGCAGATTCCTGTCCTCCCCACAGGCCTGTCCTCATTCAGGTCCCTTGCCTGATGTCTGGAAGTCATGTTGAGTCCCCTACCTTCACTGTCTTCTCCCTTAGTTTCTTCTCTGCATTAAGGCGTTATTTGAAAGGTCAAGTGATCACATCTCTCCTTGGTTCAAAAAACTCAAATGTCTCGCTGTTCCCGAAACCAAGCTGAGCATCTAAGTTCTGCACTTCAGATCTTCCTGATGGTGTTCTCTTTTCTCCCAATTTTTCTGGCTCTCCAGGGACACCAAGTCACTCAGTTTCTCCCAAACACCCACTGCCCTTTCATATCCTTGTTTTCTTCTTTGCTATTCCCCCATGACTAGAATGCTTTCCTCTTCTTCAGTTTATGAGTGCAAAGTAAAAAAGACTATTCTTCCAAGAAAACACTCATGCAGAGATGTCTTACTGATGGTTTTGTGGCCAAGAGTCACAGAAATTTCTGGATTGCGTGCTAGAGCAGCAAGGCATCTATCTCACCTCTGCTTCCCACCAGCTGTCTGACCTAAGTCTGAGACCCAAGCTGGAGAAAGAGAGGTTCCCAACATTTTGCAGGGGTCACATATGGGCAAGATACCTAAAAGTGTGGTTCTCAAACTGGATGCACATTAGAGTTACCTGGGGAAATTTTAATCCCGCCTGCCAATGCTCAGGACTTACTGCACACGGGTTCTATCTGAATCTCTGGGGTGGGGAGGTGGGGGTAGGACCCAGACACTGGTATTTCTGGTGACTCCTGTGTATAGCCTACTTTGAGAACCACTGGTGTCGAGCCAGTGAAGTAAGAGCTGGGGTCCCAGAGCCCACGAGAACTGGTTTCAAATCGCAGTGTCCCCATCTCCTGACTAGGAGACCTTGGGTCACATTTTTAAAATACAAACTTTTAATTTTAAAATACTTTTATATTCACAGAAAAGTTGTAAAGATGGTACAGAAAGTTTCCATAAACCCTTCCCCAGTTTCCCCTATTATTAACATCTTATGTTAGTATGGTTCAAGTGTCACAATTACTAAACCAGTTTCAATAAATTTTTTCTTAACAAAAGTCCATCTTTATTCAGGTTGCCTTCATTTTCACCTAACATCCCTTCTCTGTTCCAGGGTGCCATCTAGGATCCATGTCCCATTTAGTTGTGAAGTCTCCATGTGAAGTCTGCCAGCTAGTAGGAAAAATTAAGTGGATGAGAAAGTCAACCTATGCTGCACTAGAACCTAAGTCTCTTGATTTCAAGGCCTATTCTAGACCCAGATTGGCCACCATCTCTGTCATGTGATTGGCATAGATTTTCCCTCCCTGATCTTACCTATCTTTGCTCGAAAGGCTGCTTGTTGGTGGTTACTCTTTGATTCCTGCCATCAGGGAACAAGATTAACTCAAAAGAAAGTACATACTACAATCCAGAACAGGACACTCATAGACATGGTGCCATATTTTCTGAACCACACAATTAAACACATGATCCAAAAAAAAAATTTTTTTTTTTCTATTCTGGGTGTGGATGACAATCAAGAAATGGAATTTGGATGCTGAAAGATTGGCATCCTGGGATATTTTGATAATTGATAGGAACAATAGGACAAGGTATTTAATCAGAACTGACCTGAAAAACCTGTCATGCTATTGTATTGACAACAGGATCTCCCCCCTATCCCTTGTCATGGTACAGTGATACTAATCAGAGTCAGAGAAATGTTGATAAGTGAAAAAAAAACTTACCAGAATCATCAGTGCATGAAAAACACACAAGCCCTACAGAATGCTTTGACTCAGTGCAGATGTTTATTGGAACAAATGTGTAGTTACTCACAAGAACAATAGCTTCTGTTGCTAATGAAATTGGCATGATCATTATTGCTAATAACAACATTCATGGCTGGAATCACAGCTTTAGATATACAAACTATATTTTAGGGAGGTGGATTTTTGTTGTATGGAAGAGGCAACCTAAGAGGCAGCACATTCTGAAGTTGGAATGGGCTACATCTAGACGTAATGAGCTTCTCATCTCTAGATAAGATGGTCCTAATAGACATTCTAAGCCTCTGCTTCTATGACCACGTGGGAAGTTTGGGCTTCTTGAACATTCGCAGCTGTGCGGGGGCTGATATATCTAATAAATGTTTGCTGATCAAGGGTAAGCTGAAGTTCCACAGCACATTTAGACATTTCCTCAGAATAAGGATAAAATTGTAGTTGGGGAAATAAACAAGAGGAACTGGGTCCAACCAGAAGTCTGGATTTGTACATAAATCTTTAGGCTATTCAAGTCCCGTAGTTGTCTGACTTTTAGGAGAAAGGCTATTTCAGATGTTGGTTCTGATCCCAGAATCAGAACAATGGCCTAGTAAATGTCATTTTTGTGAGAGAAGTGAGTGTAATCTCAGGAAAGCCTGAGTGGACGTTTACTCTTGGGCTCCTTCCACCTGGAAGGCCTCCCTCTCTCTTACCCGTGGAAATGCCCACCCTCCTCAAGGGTCAGCGCCAACATCGTCTCCTCTGGGATGCCTTCCTGAAGTCCCCTATTCTAACTCCTCCATACCAGAGTGGCCATTCTTTTGCCTCCATGCTGCTCCCAAGGATAGCACTTAGCAGGGTTCATTCTGTTCATGGTAGTCACCTGCATATGTGTCCGTCTTTCCTGTAGAAGCTCCTGGAAGGCATGAACAGTGCTTCCCTCATCTTGGTATTCTCCATAGTAGTCAGCACAACCTAGCCTATGGGGGCACCCAGGCAGTGCTGTGAAATGGAAAGGTATGGGGTTTTGGAATGTCTTAGAGCAACTCCCAAACTTTGCGTTGCAATTCTTTGGTGTCCGAGATAAAGCTTCAACTTGCTTGACACATCTCTGATGAAGTTGGGTACCCATTGTCATTTTCCCTCTACAGCACAGACTGCAGGGTGCCAAGAGGTAGAATGACTTGCTCATGGAACCAGAAGCAGGCTGTGAACTGCTGTCCCTGAGCATTCAGCCTAGGGCTTAGTGTCCATGAGTTCTCACCCCTCAGTATCTTCTCCCAGCAAGAGATCCTGAGTGACTCCACCAACTGTAGTGCAGGCTAAGAATTGAAATTTCCCATGAAGACCGATTTTGATAGAACAGAAGACAGGAACTTGGAGCTTCTGACCCCTTGAATGGCTTAAATCTCAGAGCTCTGGAAGGGATGAGGTCTCTGGAAGCTTCCTGAGAGAGGAGGTGGCTCTTGGAGGGGAGAGGTATTCTGCCTGGGAAACACTTATGACCTTGCAAGGCCAGGGCATTCAGGGTGAGGGACAGGGGTAAGGAATCAGTGGAATGGCTTCTTGGGGTCAGCTGTGGACGTAAGGAGGAAGAGTGCAGGGGCCTGAGTCTAGCCCAGTAGGACTGACCCTTGTGAACCTCAGGTTCCCAGAAAGGGAAGGAGCAGATGTTCTGCCCAGGAATGAGGGAAATTCCCTAGACTAGCACTTTGTGGAGCTACATTCTTGGGAACCGGGGCATGGTGGATGTGGTGGGGGTGGGGAGGGCATTGCAGCAGATGCAGTATTGGGTCTGCATCGAAGCCCTATTGAACCTTAAAGTGATTTTTGCTTTTTGGTTACTTCAGTTTTAATTCATCTCATCAGGGAAAAATGTCTTCATTGGATCCTAGACTGCCAAACCTGGGAGGGTCCTTTCAGAGGAGGGGAAGGGACTTCCATAGAGTCACATGGGAGCTGGGGGCAGACCTAGTTCTAGAACCTGGCATCTGACTTCCCATTCCATTGCTCTTGGTCCCTCCCTCATCCCCATCCTGCTTCTCTCAGGCACTCTCATGGTTTGGTGTCCCGCTCACATTCATAAGTGCGTTGCTATTGGACATGCTCTAGGACTAAGAATTTTCTCTCTTTTGCTTTTTTATAGGGGACAGGGATTGGGACTGAGAAAAGTGCATAGTAGCAAAGAAGCTTTGCAGGCAGATGAAGGAGATGGTCAAGGTTGAGGGGAAGGGTGCATATGGATCAGCCCCAAGACCCAGCGGGATCTGTAAGAGAACTTCATCTGCCTGGTAAACACAAGGACCTTTTGCTAATTGATGTTTATCGAGCACTTAGGTTTTGTCTGCATTCTGCTCAGTGCTATGTATATATTAATTAATTTTATCCTCATCAGACATTTATGAGGTAGGTAAGGTATGCCATTTTCATCATATGGAGGAAGAAACGGGTTCAGAGGTAAAGTCACCTGCCCAGTGATGCAAAGCTAGTAATCGACAGGGCCTGGATTCAGCCTTGTGTTCTGATCACTCAGCTACTCAGCCTTTAGAGAGTGTGAAAAGCAGGCTGAGATGCCCCCTTTATGGGCCAGTAAAGGGTGGGCTGAATGAAGTGGGGGAGGGGAGGGGGAGGGGCATCCTGCATCAGAGAATTATCCTGTGCTGCTGACTGACCACGGACAGGTGGTGTGGGGGGTGAAGAATGGAATTCAATTCCTCATCCTGGTGACCCTCTGGATCCAGTCCTTATTGTGGTAGATGTAGGAATACACCCCATAGCGGTCCTTCTTTCCACAGTCCTCACCCCAGGACACCGTGCCCACCAGGTACCACTGGCCTCTCTCCTTATCCAGGGTCACCATGGGGCCTCCAGAGTCCCCTGCACAGGCATCCTTTCCCCCTAGATGAAAAGGAGATGCAGGTTAAAGCGCTCCCCTTCTTAGCCCCAAATCCAAAGGAGCCGTTTTCCCTACATCTGACTTGTAATTCATAAAATTGGACGCGAGGGGGCGCTATAGACCATGTGACCCAAACTTGGGCTGAGGGCGGTTCTGCTGGGCCTCCTCCGAGCTCAGCGATTTCAGAACGTGCGGGTTTGGGACTCTCCTTTCATAGGGGAAAACTTGGGCTTGGGGAAGGGAATGACGGGAATTTCTTAGCGCTCCTTTCTCTGACACAGGGGAATTCCCCAGTGGAATCCTGACCTTCCTCCTTCCTCTCCTCTGACTCCTCCTCCATTCAGCCTTCCAGCCTGGAGGGTTTCCAGCCCTTGGGTGGCTGGTGGTGCCCTGTTGTATTCCTTCCTCTTGACTTACCTTCCTTCTCCCCAGCACAGATCATGTCCCTGGTCACTTTCCTCTTCAGAGGGGCATAGGCCTCCAGGCATGTGCGGTGGTCCACAACTGGGATTTCGATCTGGAACATAAGGCCATGGTTGGTCCCCACCCCTGGCTGAGGAGTCCGTTCTGCTCTGACACCCCTAGAGCTGGCTCCTCCCCGTCCCCTTCCAGGATGAGCCTGAGTCCACCTTAGACCTGGTCTCAGCAATTGCCCTCTGCTCCGGGTGAAGGAACACTAAAGAGTCAGGAGATCCATATTCTGCAACTGTCTCAGGCATGAACTTGCTGTGTGACCTTGAACAGGTCTTTTGCCCTCTCTGGGCCTCAGTTTTCTCATCTGTAGAACGGAGATAATATTTGCCTAGCGCATTCATTATTCCAAATATGGAAATGTATTCAAAACTTATGGTCAGTCTACTTTCCCCCCATCCCTACAATTACTGGCTATGGAATCTGCGACATAGAGTGTAATCACGGCCCTTCAGACCTCTGAGACCACTTCCTCATCTGAAGAATGGAAGTCACCATATTTGACATACTCATCACATGGAACGGTACAGAGGAGACGACTGAGCAGATGTTTTGTAAACTACAAGCGCTGTATAAAAATGTTCAGTACCGTAGGGTTTACCGCTGCTCACCTTACAGCAGGCATTTACTTACTTTCTCCCCCACTACAGTATGAGCTTCTAGACACTGGGTCTGTATTTTGTCCACTTCTACTTACACAGCTTGGAACATAGTCAACACTCAGGTGTATATATATATATATTTTTTTTTTTTTTTTAACCTGAAGCAATAAAGTAAGGTACTGTGATTAGTGTTGCCCTTGGGGCTTGGGGGTAAATGTTGAAGTTGAAGTCTGGAACCACATGAGGAAACACCTGAGTCTCATTTACCCAGAGCAAGAACGGCATGGGTCACATACCCCAAAAGTATAGCTCCTGCTGACTTTCACCTTTTAGGTCCCTCCTGGGCCACGGCCTTCCCAAATAGGTGGGGAGAGAAAGTCAGGGCAGGGTAGTCATGAGCCCATATCCTCAGCAAGCCACCAAGTGCCTGACTCACCTCTACTCATTGTTCAGGTATTGTTCGAGTGTTACTTCCTCTGGGGAGCCCTTCTGGACCCCGAAGACGAGGTTAGATTTCCTGTTATACATGCTGGAGCTTCCTGCACTTCTTCCTCATAACATTTACCATGTTGGTAACTACTTTTTGTCCCTCTCACTTGACTATCAGCGCAAGGAGGCTGGGGACCAGATGTGTTCTCCCCCACCCCCCGCCCCCAGCATACCTAGTAGCTAGCACAACGTCTGGTACGTGGGAGGCACCAGGTAAATACCTGGGAGTTAATGAAGGAAGGGATGAATGGTTGTTGCAAATCCGAAAATTAAAAGTATGTTACAATAACATATGTTGAAGGATGCAGAGATTAGCTGTGGCAGTTACCAACCCCAGTCATGTCCAAGCCAGGCAGGTCTTGGGGGACATCTAGCATTGCCCCTAACTTTGCAGCTTGGGATACTATACAATGGTCCAGAGAGGCAAATGACTTGTTTAAGATCACCCAGCAAGTTGGTAGGAGCCAGTACTTGGAGCCATAGCTCCTTACTTCTAGTGCAGTATTCTTTTATGAAATGATATAAATGTGAACTTCTACATGCAACCATCAAGTTCATTACTGCAAGGACTGCAACTCTCAAGAGGCCATTCTTTAGTTCATTCTTGGTTATTCTGGTATGTGGATACTTATGGTATACAGATGCCTTGTGGGGTGTCCAAGCCCACTGTTTTCTGGAAGAATTTCCATTACCTGAGCCTTTACTATGCTACAGAAACATTGAACAATGTTTAGAGACTAGAGCCCCACGTAGAACAAACAGACCAAGCTTGTTGGGTTTCAAAATCCCAGTGAACTTTGGGGGTGAGCCTGGGCCCCTGGAGTCTCTCTCTCACCCACCCCCTGCCCGAGACTCTGAATCCCTGAGGGGCAACACGGAACAGGAGGGTCCAATGTGGGGCAGGCAGAAGCATCCCTCTCTATAGGACATAAAATGAACTTCACCTCCATCAGGGTCTCTGGGAACCTATGCAAGAACTGCTTTCCCCAGCCACTGACGATGACCATGTCCCCTGGAAGAAAGAAGACACGGTGAGGGAGGAGTGGCTGTCTGTGGGGTTTTCAGAAGGTTGCCTCTTGCAGCCCCATCATTCTCTGCTTGTGGAGGAAGGGTTAAATTTGCCCCATCAGAGAAAAGGCGACATGGTGGGGAGGAGGACTGCTGGGCTGGAGCTCACAGGAAACAGAGGTTTGGGCTTTTATTTCTGGGAGTCATTAGCTGGTTGATTGGCTATTCACTCGCCCTCATTCCCAAGTAGCACAGAACCTAGGCTCCACGGAGGCGGCCGTCTCAGCTCTCTGTTCACTGCTGTATCCCCCTGCCTCCAGTAGCGCAGGCACGTAGTCGGTGCTCAGTCAATAACTGTGAAAAATGTAGAAGTTCAGCCCAGTCCACGATGCGCTATGCTGCCTTTGGCGAGCCCCCGACCCACGCTCCCCTGCTGAGCCCCCACTTCCCTACCCATAAAACATAAAAGGAAGAGGCTGGACTTGGGATCCTCTAAAACCTCTCCCAGCTCTGATATCCTACAAGTCTGTGAAGTTGGCAGATGTGAGGACAAGATGGAAATGGTTTGAGCACTGACAGAGAGCAATCATTTCTTCATGTGAAAAAGAGGCTGGCTACTGAAAACAGCATGCGGGGTTACGTGGGACAACCTGGCTTCCAGCCCCAGCTATGCTTCTTCCAAGCTGTATCTTGGGTAAGTCACTTCACGTCGCTGGGCCTCAGTTTTCTCATCTGGAAAATGGGACTACAACACCCCCCCCCCACAATGCTTTTATAAGTAGTAAATATATTAGTGAAAGTAGAGCAACTGATACATGGTGGGCACATGGCGTCTGATAAATCAGACCCATACCTGTGCCTTTCCTGTTGGCTCAGTTCTGTTCAACCAGTTTTTGTCACTTGTTCGAACACAAGAAAGTTAGCTATGACACAGCACCACTGAATTTAGAACAAGATGAAAATGTTGAGTGTATTATGTTTGAGTGTATTATTTCACTTAAATATCACAGCCACCCTATGGGGTGTTATCCTCAGTGTCGGGGTAAGGGGCTTGAGGTTCAGACCCTTCCTCGAGGTCACCCAATTGGGAAGTGGCAGGACCGGGTTTTGAACCTGTGCAGGTGATTAAGCTATTGTCCCTCAGCTCCAAACTTGCTCTTTGCTCTGCTTGGTGATGCTGCAGATGAGATTCTGAAGTGGCAGTTCCGCTTTGTCGGGGGGGGGGGGTCCTCCCCAAAATAAGGACACTTCCCGGAAGGCTTGTTGTTCCTGTTGGCACTGCCCTAGCCCCGGGGCCTGGTCCCAGCTATTCCCCCCAGCACGTCAGCACGGGGCCCCTCCGCAGGCTTCTGAGTCCTTTTTCCAAGCTCTAGGTTCTGTGACTCCATCCTCTCCCCTTTGTCCCCCCAGGCCGAGGAGGGGTGGTTTTTCCTGCAGGTACTACCTGCCTTACATTAGCATCCCCTTTACTGCCCTCGTCCTCCAGGGCCCTGGATTAAATTCTCCCTCTTGCAATGACTCGTCTGGTTTCCGTTTTCTCATCTGGACCCTGACTGATCCAGGCCTTCGAGTACTGATCAAGCCTGCCTGTTTACTGTGTGCTGCCTTGGATCCACCTTGACTCAGCTGTTCTTGGGGAGGCAGCCGAGGGACCCCGCAGACCCTGGCAGCTGGCTCAGCTGGCTCAGCGGTGCCTGGGGAGGCCCCTGCTGCTCTGCAGGGGTGGGGGCAGGCATGGGGCAGAGTACCTTCCTGGGGGGGGGCCCTCAGGCAGACAGATGGGCATCACAAAGTCGCTCAGCACCGGGCTCTCTAGCAGCTCCACCAGAGCCACGTCATTCTCAAACGTGCTGGGGTCGTACAGGGGATGCAGGAAGAGGTGTTTGGCCCTGAGATGCTGTTCATTCCCATCCGACTGGCGCCTCCAATGCTTGCCTGGGCGGGAGAAGGCACACGAGGCACGGGGGTAAGGTCCCACCTTGTTCCCTGTCGGCCCTTGTCCCATCCGGTCTGTTTTCAGCCTTTAACCCTTTTGCTGCCCCTCACTCCCCTTTTCCCAGCCGTCCCACCCAACCTGCCCTTCGCCAAGTATTCCCAGAGGCTCCCACCTCTGTCTTTCTTCTTGAGCTGATCCCATTGCCTTATAACACTCATTCTGATGCTCACTGCCACATGTTCAAACCATATCATCACACCTCAGTGCCTGGGTCATGTGTTCCCTCCTCCAGGAAGCCTCCCTGATTCTCGAGTTAGATTCTTCAGTTACAAGTCTCTTTCTTTTGAATTCCCATGGCACCTTATCTGTTTCTCTCCTATAGGACTTACTGCTTCCTATCTTATACTAGAGGTCTCTGTGCTCATATTTTATTCCTTTATTAGACTGTAAGTTCCTTGAGGGTAGGGACTAGGTCTTAATTATATTGTGTTCTTAGATCCTGGCGTAGGGTCTGTAGTCTGACTATGTGCTGAACTATGTGCTGAACCAGACTGAATCAGCTGATGGTCTAGACTTTATAGAAGAGATGGTAAGCTTGGATTGTCTGGGTATGACTTCCTTGAAACCATGGATTCCTAGAGGCCTGAAGTGTCTTTAGAATGATCTAGACTGGGCTCTTATTCTACCATTATAAAAATGGAGGCCTCGACTTCAGTGACTTGCTCGTGGTCTCGCCACCTGAAAATCTTAGCCTTGGGCTTGGACTCCAGTTCTAGCTTGTTCTTCATCCCAGGTGTCCTGCCCTGATAAGTGAGCGAGTGGACACACCCCATGCCCAGAACCAATGTTGGCTTCAGGAGTCAGCCTGCCCCTCACTCACCCAGGATGATTTTGAAGTCAGAAGGTCTGAGCAGGTCTGAGTCATGTAGGACTGGGTAATCTGGATCGAGCGACCGGTGGAGGCAGTGAGCAGCAGTCACGATCCAGCTGGAGCCTGAGAACAGAATTGTACAAATGTTCTGCCGTACACTGCCCCGTCCTGCCCCCCATTGCTTCAGACCACTTCAGGGTACCCCTTTCCATTGCATTTCAGAACCCCAAGTCAGACAATCATATAACCCTAATCTGAAGATGAGGAGTTAAATCTGATTTCATCTGCCTATTCTAACCAAGAGGCCAAGACTGAACATCTTAAACAGGGTTTTAGGGCTCCCTTAAACCTATGGGCTTGGTGAGCCCCAGACAGCCCAAGGTGGGTCCACAGAAGACCCTGGGCTTACTGGCCACCCTTCAGGCCTTGTGGTCCCTGGACCAGCAGCATCAGCCTCATCTGGGAACTTGTTAGAAATGCAGACTCTCAGGCTCCACCTCAGAGCTATTGAAATAGAATTCTGCATTCGGTAGTAAAATCTGGGGATTTTAACAAGACCCTCAAGTAATTCCTATTCACTTTAAAGTTTAAAAAGCACTGATCTAGCCTGGAGCTGTCCTCGCCTGACTCCACTGTTGGGGAGGTGAGTGAGTGAGAGGAGGGCCTGGCAGTCTGGGGGCTGCCCAGGCAGATATGGACCCATCCAGGCCTTCTTCCTTGTGATGAGATCAGACCAGGAACTGGCCAGGGACTCTAGGTGGGTATCAATTTTTCCTATAATATCAGAGCTGGAATGGACCTTTGATCATTGGGACCAACCCGTGGCAGGAAGAGCCATCAGCCATTTCTTTCCTACCCTTGCTCCCACTCCCACCCACATTCACTCCATTGCAAAATCCTGACAATTCTATTTTCTAATGCTGTTGAGTCTGTCTTATTGCCATCCCTTGTCTCCTGTCCTTATTCTGAGGCTAATGACTTCCCTCCCCACAATTGCCACAGCCACCTCACTGAAATCCTGGCTTTAGGATTTACTCTCCTTTCAATGTGTATGGCCCCTGGAGAGAACATCCTTATAAATCTGCAGCAGCCTTCAGGATAGATCTAAATTCCTAAGTATGGTATTCAGGGCCTTTGTAAATCTCCCTTCCTTGGCTTCTCCAGGGTGAGTTTCCTGGTTCTCCCTGGTCCCATAGCCCTGGCACACCTTGCCTTTGAGGTTCACATGAGTGCCTTGTAATCAATGTTTGAGGGTCTGACTCCTCAACTTAGTCCTCCCCAGTGCCCGAGACTGACCAGGACTTCATAGGTGTTTGTTGACTGAAGGAGCAAGCTAGAGCAGGAATACATATCTCCTAGCTCCAGTTAAGGGCTCTTCCTATCACACTGTCCTTCTGGGTCTCACTTCTAGTGTGGACAGTAAATCTCAATGGAGAAATCTTGGTCAGTCTCCAGGAAGAGGGTTGGGTTCTTTCAATTTCACCCTGCCCCCTAATGCTGGGTCCCCAGCCCTTTCCACATCTCCTTACCTAGAAGGGAGCCCCCACAGAAGGGCTGTTCTTTCGGGTATGATAGCATGGCAATCCAGGGGGTGGTGCCTTTCTGGGCTGGGCGTCCATTGAAGATCCTGGCCAACAGCTTTCGGGAGAACTTGGGGACCCCACACACTGCAGCCAAAGGAGGGAGGGACAGATCACACTGTGGCCTTCATCTTGCTCTTTGCCAGAGATATCAGCTCAACACCCTCTCTTTTTATTTATTTGAGCAAGGAGCTCACTGCGGGACTCAATCCCAGGACCGTGGGATCATGACCTGAGCAGAAGGCGGATGCTTAACCACAGACGCTTAACTGACTGAGCCATCCAGGCATCTCTCAACACCCTTTCTTAGGAACATCTATTATTTTTGTTTTCCTGGCATTCATTGCTCTTTTAAGTAACAGCACTCCAATTTTCCTCTGGGGTCTATTCTCCCTCAATTCTTAGTCCATATGCCCTGAGTTGGAATGATCTTATCTCTGATTCTAGAGACAGGAATGTGACCGAGACCTGATGAATTAAATCCTCTCATCCTCTGGGGACGATTGCTCAGAGATGGGAATGTAACTCCAGCCAGCCCAATGAAGGTCTGCCTTGGGAATTTTGCTAACCATATTAAAAAAGAGAAGGACTTTCCTCTTGGGGTTGCTAAATTGCTGACTATAAGCTAAGGTCTGCCAATGATCACTTCATGGGGAGTCTTCTGAGAATGATGCTACTAATGGAAAAAAGTGGGTCTAGATGAGGAAGAGTGAAGCAAGAGGGAGACTGTATCCTGATATTTGAGCTCCTTGATCTAACCATAACTGAAGCCTTGTGATAAGGACTTTTCAGCTATGTGAGCCTATAATTCTCTCTCCCTTCCTCCCTCTCTCTGTCCCTCCCTCCCTCCCTCCTGTAAGCTGTTTGTATTGGGTTTCTTTCACATGAATGAAAGAGTCCTGACTAATAAAGAATTTTCATGCTGTATCCACAGGGATCTCTTCTCAGAGAAGCCCTTCCTCAGGACCTTGGGGGGAAAGACCCCTACAAGTGTCTGCCTGCTCCGTATTATTTCCACTGACTTGGATTTATAGACACAGACACACAGCATCTTATAGCTAAACAGCCCTTGAAGACTATTTAGTCCATTCCTCTCATTGTAGAGCTAAGGAAACTGAGGCTCTAAGAAGGGAATTAACATGCCAAAAGTTACTCTATGAGTTAGTGACAAGACTCATTCTAGGTCTCCTGACTTCTGAGCTTTTCCTACCCTGGCCAGCACCACTAACTCTTACCTGTGTGACTTCCCAGAGCACTCATACCCAGGTAACCATCTGCCTTCTTTGTAACTGTCACCTAGCTGCTGAGTAGGGCTGGGATGCATCTTCAGCATCTCCCAGTAGCTTCATTCCGCATGTCCTTGGCCACTGCCCCAGGCTAATGTCCTGTCCCCATTCCCAGTAGAATCTCAGAGCCCACTGGGTGAGAACTCCCCCAAGCATCTTCTCTCCATCTGCCCCCTCTGTAAACTTTTTTCTCTTCAGAAGTAATTCTGGACTCTGGATCTCCTCACTTCAACACTCTCGAGGGCCTGGCTTGGAGGATTCTCACCCTTCTCCAGTATCTTGAATCTCTCCTTTGCTTATGCCTCCAAAACATGGCCACATCTTCTTACCCTAAAACCATGCTTCTGCTTTCCTGGCTTCTCATTCACTCCATAGTCTTTCCCTCTCAGCCTTTCCATAGCCAAGCTTCTGGAAAGAGGAGTTGACACTCAGTCTCCACATCCTTCCTTCTCCTTTGGAGGTAGATTTGGAAGAAGAGAGCACCAGGCTCTGCACACTCCTGGGAATAAAGTAGCTGTTTGGACATTTAATAGACTCCCAATCATAGATGGAGGTAGAATGGCTCTGGGCCCGTACATGGGACTTCAAGGGTGATATTTACATGTGTAGGAAGATACTATTTGAAATTTGCTCTCATGTATTCTTCATTTCCAGGGATTTCCCTTGCCCTCTGGCTCCCTATTATTAAAGCTGGAGCATCCAGTGCTTTAGGTGAGGCTGGACACAACTTTGAGTTTTGAAGGAGCAAAGCAGAAACCAAAGTTGGAAGTGGAAATTTTCATTTGAAGAGTCAGGGATTGTGCTGAAAGATTTGTAGGTTTCAAGGAGCCAAAACCCAGAGAACTAAGTATACCATCATATGATTTTTACTCCAAGTCAGAGAGAAAGGAGGATGTAAGTATAGTCTCCTGCCTCAGGAGAGAGATAAAACCTAGGAGAAGTCTGGACACAGAGTGGGGGAAAGGAGGGAGGGAAGGAGGAGAGAGAGAGAGAAGAAAGATGGAGAAGGAGGGAGAGGAGGGGGAGAAGAAAGAAGGAGGGGGAGGGGGAGGAGGAAGGGGAGGAGGGGAAGGATGAGGGAGAGCTGGAGACTTTGAACACAGCAGGGGGCCTGCTTCTTGGATCCTCTCAGAGTTGACAGTAGAGACTGGATGCTTATCCCTGGGGAATGTCCTGCCTGGAGACTGTCCTCTAGAGTGCCCTGTGGCATTCGTTCTCTTGACTACTTTATCCCTCCTCATGCTCCCTCCGTGGCTTCTGAAGCACTTCTCTTCCTGTGTTTCTGACCCCTTTTTGGTCTCTTTCTTGAGGTTTCTCTTCTCTCCATGCCTTCCATGCTGGGGTCCCCTTCATCGGTCCTTTGTCCACTCTTCTGTACACTCGCGGTAGATAATACCAGTCTCCACCCGTGGCACCCTACCACCTATCCTATACCCTGATGGATTTCAGATCCGTGTCTCTGACCTGCCCTGGCCTCTGAGCCATTCCTTTCTTGCTATTCCTTCCTTACATCTCCAGCTGGATTGCTCGTGACCTTCTCCCCTCTGACATTCCAAATGTCTGTTAACGCCCGCATAGACGGCATCCCGGTTTCCTCCATTTCCTTCAGCCCCCATATTCAATCAGCCCCTAAGTTGGTAAAAAATCACTAGGAGAAGCAGAGAGTAATGTGTTTCCTCCATGCCATGTCACAGAGTGCTTTCCATGTAACCTCATGATACCTCAGTATCTCAGTACGTCACAACATAAATAGCTAGAGGAAAGGAAAAATTTGAAATTTTTAGTAGAATCCAAAAACAGATAATCCTCAAGACCGGTTACATGTAAAACATCAAGCACAATTTAGGATTCTTTTAGTTCTCAATAGTGTAAAAAACATGATGTTTTCATTATGATACAAACCCCAAACAAAGGCAAACCATGAGTACATCCATGGAGAAGCCTCGCTAACAGGTTAGCTGTGCACCTGACCCCGCTCCATGCCTGCACCATTTCATAGGATTCCTATACACCAAGCCCTGCTGAATACACTACTTGGATGTTTTAAACTCCTCCCGCATCTACATCTGCACCAGCTTAGCCCTAGGTCTGGTGGGTTTTTACCATCTCTCTCCAGAGTGCTTCCCCCCACTTCCCACACCCTGCTGCCCACCCTCAGGTCTACGCATTCAGAATTCCCTGTGGATGAGACCCTGCATTTCTAACGAGCACTCCAGGTGATTCTGATATACTCCCACTTAGAGAATCACTGGTTATAGGACAGCACAAACATAGTATAGCCTTCGAGACTCCTTCCACTCTCCCGGATTCCCCATGCTTCCTCTCCACTCACGCACGCTTCCCGGCTTGATCTTCATCCACCCTGGCCCATCTCTCCTGGTGCATTCTTTGCAGCCTCTTTGCAAAGCTCTCCAGATCCCCTTCAGCCCTGTGACTCTCTCCTGCCTTTAAACTCCCACAGTGCTGCAATCTCTACTTCTCTTATGACACTTGACGCCTTTCACCTGTGTGAGACCTAGATGCATGAGACCCTGTCTTGCATGCTAGTTTGGACTCTTTGAAGTCAAGAACTTAATTGGCAGGCACTTCAGTGAAGGCATGCACAGCCTAGAGGGACACATGTCCATAACCGACTCCATTCTTCATTACTCCTTCTTGAATGAGGTCCAGATGACAAAAGTTGTACCTTTTCTGTAATGGGAGAGATAGTAGCTTAATGAGGGGTCAGTCTCTCTTCAAAAAGCCAAAAATAAACAAGCGTCAACAATCATCAAACCCCAGAACGAAGGCTGTTGGTTATCCACAGGAAGTTTATTTCCACTTTAGACCCCTGACAGGAGAAACAGAGTGCAGAGGTGCCTTGCAGAGTAGTGAAGCTTGTGATATAAAATATACAAAATATAGCACCCTCTACATAGGAGTGTGTTTTCATGAACTGGTTGGAAAAGTGGACACTTCCCAATTGTTCTCTTGGAATCCCTCTCAGGGACTTCTCTGGCTGCCTCGCTCTGATGGAGAAATCCCAGAAGAGCAAGCTCTGGGGAGAAGGAACACATTCAACCCTGTGAGGCTCAGGGAGAGGCTGCGGGCAATCAGAAGACTAACTGCTAGAGTTAGAAGGACCCTGAGGGGGATCTAATGTCTTCCTTTTACAGATGGGGAAACTGAGGCCCACAAAGGAAAAGTGATTTGTGAGAGGTTAGACAGCCAGTTAGGGGCAGAGCTGAGGCTAGAACTCAGCACTCTTGGCTTTATCTCTTTTCACTGTCTTTTACGGGCAAGTCTCTGCTTCCCTTGTCTGGCTCCTGGAAACCCAAGGAGTGGATCTCTGTGAACATCTGTGCCAGGTGGGTTCTCTGAAGAGCTCAGACTGCGGGCACACCAGGTGACCTGGTGGGATCAAGTTACACCTAATGTCCTGAGCCCGCTCCTTCTTCCATTTTCCTGCCCAGAAGCACACACAGCGGGGCACGGTGTGGGCCTTCTCTTTTTCCAGGCAATCCAGTTGAGTCTCTGTTCCTGGGACTGGGGCTCAGGTGGCCTTTTCAGATGATATACTTCAGAGCTGGAAGTTTGCTTCATGCTTGTCTGGAGCTGCAGGTGCGGACACCTGTGTTGTCAGCTGGTACTGGAGAATGACATATGAGTCTAAATGATGTGTTCAGAATCAACAATGGAAGTTCTCAGGGATGGGGAGCCTCCCACTGATATTCTCCTCCCCCTAGTCACCACAAAGCTTTCCAGCTTTCTCTTGGTCCTTTAATAGAGAGATTTCCTTTAATAGAGAACACAGGGATAAGGGTTGGATTACAAGAAACTTTTGGGAGAGAAATCCAAGGGATGAAAGTACCCCAAGACATCACACTAGGAGACAGGGCCTTGGGGGTCTGACCCCTGTCTCCTCAAGCCTGAGTGCTTTCCCCCTAAAAGGGACTAGACTCGTCTGTGCTGAGGGCCGATTTGAGAAAATAGATGGACTCAGTGTTCAGCTCAACATAAGGGATGGTTTTCTAACAATCAGGTCCAAGCTCAGGCACACCAACAGTGGGACCGAAGGGTTTGATAAGTGAGTAGGAGTGCATAAGGCCACCGGGGTCAAGCCCTTCTGGAGAGGAGTGCTGGGATTAGCCAGAGGGCTAGTTCCCTCATTGTACTGCAGGGGAGAGTGAGGCCTACAGAAGGGAAGGGGCTCGCTCAGGGCCGTGGACCCAGGCCTCTTGCATACAGCCTTTTCCTGTACCACACTGTTGCCTCTCAGAGCCCCGGGGGCTGTCTTGGGAGGAAGGGTTCCATTCCGTTTGGTCTGGTGAGTAACTTGGAGTGTGCCGTCGGAAGTGTGTGTACAGCCTCACTCAGGCTGGGGGAGGGCAGGCAGGCCCTGAGGACGTCAGTCAGCTCACCGTTCCACCTGGAGCTCTCCCAGACCTTGTGGGGAGCCCATCTGCTCCCACACCCAGTCCACATAGTTGGAGACCTTTGTGTAGACCCCATAGACCTGCTTGCTGCCACATTCTTCAGGGCCCCCCCAGGACACCAGGCCTTGGGCCACCCAGCGCTGGCTCAAGTCATCCAGAATGACAAAGGCCCCACCACTGTCTCCGAGGCATGTGTCCTTGCCACCCTCGAAGTAGCCGGCACAGAACATGTTCTCCGTGACGCTGTAGTTCCCCGACCGGGACTCGTAGCTGGTTTTGCACTCCGCATACGGTACCACGGGTAACTTGACATACTGCAGCACATCTGACAAGGTCCGCGTGCCACTGCTGATGATCTCATCCACTGTCACATTAGGATTGGAGATACCCCAGCCAGCTACCAAGCCCAGCATATGGGGCTCTGGGCCTTCTGGCTCAGGACTTGGCAGGCAGATGGGCATGACATGGGGCCCCAGGGGCACAGCCTCCCGCAGCTGCACCAGAGCTATGTCATGGTTGTAGTTCTGGATGTTGAAGTCTGGGTGGAGCACCACTTGTGCCGCAGAGCTGTTGACAGCCCCTGATTTGTCCCGCACATCATGCAGGCCCAGGTAGACGGTGACATGCTCCTTGGAGACCGGTATTACTGTGTTGTCTCTTCGCTGGGAGCGCAGCACGTGGGCTGCTGTGAGGATCCAGGACTCAGAGAGCAGGGCCCCACTCCCAAACCACTTGTCGTTCGGCACCCTCGAGGTATCCTCCACCACTATCAGGGCCTGCCATGGAAAGAGGCCAGGCTCAGCATTCCGGCCCCCGATGATTCTCTTGACCAGGTTTGGCAGTGAGCGGGAGGGCTGACCACACACTGTAAGGAGAAGGAGGGAATGGGGATAAGAAACAGGGACTGGTCAGATCAGCCATGTGAAAAGAGCCACAGAAAGAAATTCACATCTCATCCACTGTAGATTATGCCAACATGGGACCCTACTCTACATTATAGGGCCATGGTGGCCCAGGAGAGCTCTGCATGGGTGTGACTTTTGACCTAAGTCTTTCTAGTTGGCCTGTGTGTGGTCTAGCTCTTCTGTAGCCAGAGCCATCTATGGACCAGACCATTGCATGCATGGGCCTTCACCATCCTGAACCATTTCCAGCCAAGTTCACTTTGGCCTGGATATTCCAGAAGTGGACCATGCTGTGGATACTTAGAAAACTTCTGGAAATCATAGGTCATGGGCTTTGAGAGATGGAAGGAAACTAAAAGACTGTCTAGCAGGTCACAGTGAACACTGGACTGGGAGCCAAGATACCTGGGGCCTTGACCTGGCTTTTCTCTCATATGTCCTGTGCGACTCTGGGTAAGTAAATTTGTCTCTGGACTTAAATTTTTGACCTGCTAAATGAGGCAGTTGGTCAATATGATCTCTGTGGATCTTTCAAATTCCAAATTCCCTCAATTTTTATTTCATGTTCCCTGGCCACCCCCATTTTATAGGTGAGTAAAATTCTCCAGACGTTAAGCAATTAGCCCAAGGTCACATGGCTATGAAGTTAACAGGGGCATTAGCAGAGGGCTTAACTAGATTCTAAGATCAATGTCTTGTCCTGTATCCCACAGTGCCTCATTACATATACAAATCATGGTCATGGGCTTTATAACTTTTTCTTCTTTGGCCTAAAGGACTCATGCTGTGAATGTGTGCCCAGGGCGTCCAGGGTTAGGGAAACATGGCATAATCTACAAGCAATGATGCATAGGCCCTGCTCTGAGCCACCCATCATTGCGCCCAGGAACCCTGTAGTACCTTCAGGGGAAGAAGAAAGGTCTGATCAAACTTCGTTCCACTGAGTTGTACCCCGAGCATGCACATGCACCACCAGCCTCCTGCAGCCAAACGCCTTTGGCCCATGAGCAGGGGTCTTCAGTACCACTCCTCCACTGGCCAAGAACAAGCTCACATGAGCCTTCCCAGCAGGGTTCTTAGGCCTAGGAGGTAAGCCTGGTGTGAGTATGGGCTTCTTCCTCGTTGCAAATAGCCAGGCTATACTCTTTGGTCCTGGATACTTTCAATGATCCTTTAAAGACCAAGGAACATTTGAATTTTCTTGGCAACTTTGGGAGGTCAGGTTTTCAGCAATCTAATGCTTTTCAGATGTTCTTCCTCCTGATGCCAAAGGTTTCTTACATGATCCTTAGGCACCCTGTCATTCCCACCAGGCCAGATGTGAGCTGGCCTTTGCTAACTTTCTGTGGCCTGGTCTTCCAGAGTGGAAGGCCAGACTCTTAGTTACAAGCCACAGCCTACGAGGTGACATCTCAAGGCGATCTGTGACTGGCCCTGCACAATAGCTCATTTAGTGCTGAAAGGCCCTCATCTGGTGAGGGCCAGGCCTGTGGCTGAGTCCATGTTTACAACAAAGCCAGCACTGAATGGTGCCTTTTGCCAATGTCAGAGCTGGGGAAGCTTGGAGAACCACTAATTTACAGATGCAGAAATCAAGGTTCAGAGAAGGCAGGTGACATACTCAAAGTCATTAGTGACAGAGCCAGAAGAAGAGCCCATTTCTTCTAACTCTTGCTTCATTTTCTCCACTAAAGTTTTTCTTCTTGATATGCTTTTGTCCTTTCAAGAGGTTGAATGATGCAACAAGCTTTGAGAGAGCTCATTGAAATGAGGCCATTCTTTTTGGCTGCTACCATTCTCCATCCAGTCTTTCCTGGAACAAAGGTATCTTCTTGAAAACCTAGAGCTTCAGCTGTGCTGAAGCCAGATTTGGGCTCTAGAGCACTGGAGGTACTGAGAGAGGGCCCTTAAAACAAAAATGTGATATTGTATAATTCTGGGTCCATGAGGATGGCATGAAACACAATCAGAGTCAAGAACGTCTCAGCATTGCTTGTGCTGATATCAAAGTCTTCGCTTCACCTTCCAGCTCTGCCCCTAACTCTGTGGGTAGCCTTGGACAAATCATTACATTTCACTGATCCTCAGTTTTCTCACATGTAAAATGAAGGGCAAATAATATTTGCTTAATAAGGTTCCCTGGAAAGGTGGATATTATGATGCTAGATAAAATGGCTTTCTCCTTTCTGGCTTGCTTCTGTGTTCAATTTTGATGTTTTAGGAGGAAAGACTTTAGAAATCTCTGGCATGGTCCAATGGTGAACCATGGTTCTTCCCAATACCAGGTATTAAAAGAATTTCATGACTCCCTGTATCTAAGATGCTTTGTATAAATATAGAGGATGATGACCGTTAAGGGTCATAGAATGTTATGGATCACCTTGTCCTGCTCCCTCACTTCTTAGGTATGGAATCCTAGCCTCGGAGAGGTGAGATTACTTACCAAAGATCACAATAAGAAAATGATAGCACCAGGACTAGGACCCAAACCCCTGACTCCCAGCTCAATGCCTCTTCCCCTTCCAGAGGTTGCAACATGGCTGCCCAGGACGAAATCTGCCTGAAATGCTTTTTCCTTTGGCCCACATGGTATTTTAGCAAAATGGGAATTAGATTTTCCAGTTTGCCACAGCTCCACCATTCCCTATCTTCTCTGAGGGTTCACCAACTGTGCCCTTGAGTGTGCTCTAGACTAAGCCTAAATGAGATGATGGGAATCAGCAGAGTATGAGTGGCTTGACCTTTCCTCTGCTCCACCTCCTCCAAGTTCTTTCTTGGGCATAAAGCCCTCCCAAGTGAAGTCTTCCTAACCAGTCCTCACCCCTCCACTCCCAGACTATCACACGCAGTGAATTCCTCCTTCTCTAGGATCTCATAGCCACTGTGATGGCCAACATGGAATGCTAACATTTTCTTTGGTTCTTAAGGACAATGGCAGACAACTCCATAGTTTTTCCATTTTAACATCTAAATCTAACATCTAGAAGCTTACTGAGTGGATATTGATGGTTACTAAAGTGTACCATTCAGATAATACACTTAGTTTTCCCAACACTCTAATTCATAAAATGCAAATGCCACCCGACGTTTAACTACACGGCAAAGCTCATGCTTTGCTGCTTTTCCAGTGAACGTGCAGATGGGATCAGCATCGATCCCCAGTGCTGCTCTGAATGGTTGTGTCTTTCAATTAATTCTGCTTGATTAATTAAATCAATTTTGCTATTCTTGCTTTTATTACAAGTATAAATTTCTGTGCCATGACTATTAATTTTTTTTGGTGTGGATTATTTGTTTCACCCTACAGTGTGCATTTGAGGCTATAATTTTCTAGTAAGTCGATTTGAATGTAAGTGTGCCCTATGATTGCAATGCAAATCACCCATACTTTTAATGCTAAAGCAAATATCTACAAAATGTCCCCCAAATCTCTATGCATAGTGACACTTTCTATTACCACAAAATTCTTTTTTCATTTTAAAATGGGGTCAGTAGGTGAGCCATAGAGTTGTAGCAGTCAGTAAGACTTGAACAGGTTGCTCTTTGGAAGAACTTCTTACTCTGTCCTATACTTATTTGTTATTTGTCTTACATTGTTCGTCTCCTCTACAGCACAGTGAGTGCTTGAGGACAGGATGCCCACATTCTTAATTTCCCTGGTGCACAGCTGGTGCACACACAAACTATTGGAGGGAAAGCCTGGTGGGAAGGGAGCAGAACTGCAGAGAAAGGAGACAGGAAGGCTCTTGGTGTGATAGCACAGGCTGAATATGGAAGCTGGTTGGTTTGCAAAAGTGTGAGGTTGGGCTTCCCTATCCTTGGCTCTCTGAGATATCTTTTAACAAAGAACCAAAGCATCATGGTCCCCATCCCCACTCCATCAACAGCCAGAGCACCTTGGATGGGAGACCTGGAGGCAGAGGACTTGAGAGTCAGGTACCTGGCAGGCATGTGGGCTGGCTTCTCCCCAGTACTTCATTCATCCAGACTCCTTGGGCGGAACAGGTATATATACCTGGGTGAGTGAAAAAAGGTGGGAGAAGAGGGAGAAAGGGTTGATTTATAGCACGTGGAAAATAGATCTGGGTTCTTAATTCTATGGTGGACCACTGCACGTCTTCCAAATGGTCTCTCTGATGCCATTCTCTTTAAGCCAGTCCTCCCTGCAACCTGAAGGATCTTTCTAAAATGGAAATCTATGCTTTCCCTCTGCTCCGAATCACCAATGGCTCCCCATTGCCCTCAAAAACAAACAGCACACTCTTCAGCAGGGTGCCTGAAGCTCTGCACAATCAGACTCCTGCCTGGGGATGGTGCTCCTCCCTCTGCCCCCCCCCCCCCCCCCCCCCCCGCAGGCCCTTCCTCCCCCTCAGGCACCAGGTCCCCCAGAGTTCTCTGTGGCACACATGCCTTCTCTCCTTTCCCCGCTTAATAAACTTTTTAAGAAACCACACTAGTGTCCACCATCTTGTCTGAGTCTTACATTAGCTTTGTGAATTATACCGCTGCTCCCCTCTTGGAAAGTGAGGATTGGAAGCTTAGAGAAATTGGAAGAATTTTCTTAGTACCAGTCTGTGGTGGAGGCAGAGCTGGAGGGCTTTGCCATCTCCCTGAGGGTTCCTTCTCTGCCAGGGCCTTGGGTGTGCATGTGAGGGTACTGGGGTGCCCTGTGGCCTAACCCCTGGGACATCAGCCTGAGGCAGGGAGAGGTGAGGCATGCCCCCTAATGTTTCTCCTCCCAATTCCTCCCAAACTTCAGCCAGTGGTCTGGCTGCTGCAGCCCCCGGTCCAACCCTGAGACCCAAATGGTGTGAGGCGGGAATGTGCTGGTTTAGCATGGACGGCTCACCTGTGATATTGTGGAGCATCTTATAGTACGGCTGTTGGCAGGAGTACTGGATCTCAGATTTATATGTGGTAAGGTTGTTCCTGGTGGAGAAGGTGATCAGCCCATGTTTCAGCTCTGCTGGGGCTCCACAGTCTGCAACTGAGAAAAGAGAGTGACACCCCCAATTAACCTTTGCTCTTCTTCTTGGGGCCATATGGTGGGTCTGTCTCACACAGATGTGCAGGTTGTGCACTGCACACACCTGCAGAGAGCAATGCTATAGTCTATGAGAATGGTACAGGGCCTGTGCATTCTGGATTGTCTGCCTTGGGGTGGTGCTGCTTTTGGGGTCTCTCCCATCCACTGTAGCACTACCGTGTGGCCAACTCACCTGGCCTGGTGTCAACTCCAGGGAAGGGGCAGGACTACTGAGATTTAAGCAGACCCCAGACTTTCCCCCACATAGCCCTTTCCTTGACTTCCAGTTCTATTACACAATCCTCTTAGTCTCTCCTGCCCAAGCACGAGGCCTCTAACTCAGCGAAAAACCTCTGGCTGACACAAACAGAAGAATCTTCAGTTCTTCCTGACCAAACACATGCTGAGTAAGAGCAGTTAATGTGCTCACATTGGTGCTTGGCATACAAAAACCAAATCAAACAGAAAGAAAGCAGCTCCTGCGTGAGTACAGGACCCTACCCTGCTGGCTCTCCATGGGCATCTTGCTTGGTCACAGAAGGTGGGAGGTGAGATCCGGGGTAGACTAAGTTTTCATTATTCACCTGCTTATGTTCTCCAATTGTTGGGGGCTGGATGTTGGGCCTCGCTGTAGGATGCCTGCTCCTCAGAGGTGGTCTTAGGGGCATCGCCAGCACAGAGTCCAGCATGAGTCTGTCAGAAGCCAAGTCACAGGCTGAGGCCCCAATTTGTCAGGGCCTCTTCGGGAGCCTCCTTTAGGGGGTGGTGTTCACTTCTAAGGAAATCTTCATCTTAGGTCTAACAGGCTATGCCAGAGTTGAAGAATCATAGAAGAATCACGGAACTTTTTAGTTGATAAGGAACCCCAAGGCAGACAATCCAGAATATCATTTTAACTTTACAGATGAGCTCAGAGAGGAGACTTGGCTGGCCTAAGGTCACACAGCGAGTTACAATCAGAAAACTAGACCTGACTTTAAACCCAGTGTTCTTTTAAGAAAACCAACTGACAGTTCTTAAGGATCTGTTTTCTACTTAAAATGGCTTAAAATCAATATTAACTGGGTAATGATGGACATTAGCTATTAATCTCCTGGTTATTTCAGAGGACAGTATTCCAAAAAGAAGAATTTCCAGTTTCCCCCTCCTTGGGACACAGAGAGAAGGCAATTTGCCCTTGAGATGCTACCCAGAAATTGTAGTTTTTAAATTTAGAACTCTAAATTCATCATTTTGATTGAATAAAGAGTTACCTAATCTAAAACAGAGTTGACTCCAAGGCCCTCCATTGTGGAGGAGAGGGGTGAAGGCTGAGAGTAAAACAGGTGCCTCCCATCCACAAGGAAGGCAAAAGCCAAGAGAACTGGTTAATCTTTGGTCTTGACCTCTAATCCCCTTGGACAAATCGTTCCTATTCATTTTGATCACCCCAAAATGGAGACACTCTACCACACTGTGTGAGTGAGAGTCAGCACTAGGATCACAAGAGGCGATAATAGCTATTATTTAAAGCCATAACACAGTTTTAAATGTATTTTCTTGCTGAGTCTCAAAGCAGATTTTTCTTCCTTTTTTTAGGAAATGCCATTGACTGGTGCCTGGATCTCGGTATTACTCTTGTCTCTCCTAACGTTGGCCTAGCAGTTCATTTTGCCTAGAGTATTCTCTGAACCTAATACCTAGTTCCAGGGGGAGGAATTGCAGGGTTGGCCTTGGACACGGCTACCTGGTCAGGCTATTGAGAGCCTGTTACTTGGCCAGCAAGGGTGGGGAGTTATTTCCTGAGTAGAGGGCCTGCTTTCCTATCACTCCAGAGAAGTAACTTTGCTGGCCCTATAGCCAGATAGAGGTGAGAAGTAGTATAAAATAGAGGGTCGCTTCAGCTTGGGTATGGTGAGTGGGGGTGGTATGCTTCTACTCCCAAGTCTACTGTGGCAGGTGAACGGCCATGTCTCTCTGGGACCTGGGGACGACTTCCCTTTCCGAGGGGCCTTGAGCCCTGGCACAATCAAAGATGCTACACCCAGAGGCCGCTTCCTCAGCTGGTCTCGCTTCTTTGCTTTAGGAAGGATCTCACCCTTTCCCTAACGTTCCCTCTGGCCACTTCCACACCTTGGAATCAAAATGTCCTTTATGTTTCCATTCCTTTGGCCTCCCTTTCTGCTCATTCTCTGGGATGGGATACACCACCCCACATTCTGTCTCTGCTGTCATCTCTGGCTGACGTTTATTTTCCTTCAGACACATCTTTCTTGACCCGCCATCCTGAGTGTGCTCTGCCACAATCCGGGGCTTCCTGGAGAACGACACACCATGGGCTCCCCCTGGCCCTCCGGCCTCAGGGACGGCCCCCTACCCCAGTGCCTCTTGGTCCCCACCCTTGGTGCACCTGAGCTCCAGCATCACAGAGTCCTCACTGTGCCGCTCCCTCACCTGCTTCCCCCACGCCGGAACCCCTGGGGTCCATGCTCTGGCCACCCTGAGGCCTTGATCAAACACTGCTTCTTCTTGAGAGTCTTTTTGCAGTCTTCTAATTGGATAGGGCTGCCTCCTCCTTCCTCCTTACAGAGGCCTCTATTCATATTCATCTCTCTGACACATTTATCTTATGTTGCCCGGTATTGCCATTATTGGGGTCCATATCAAATCTTCTGCCTAAATTAGGATTCCCTCTATCTCACTGAGTACAATATCTGTTACACTTTGGGGACATAACCATATTGATTGAACCGATGCTCATCTTTACTGCCCACCTCCTCTCTGCTCTCAGGGGCACCCCTGCCCTAGGCTAGCACCACAATCTATGCACCTGCCATCATCCACCCTTGCAGGGTTCTGCCCGCATCAAGAACCCATGTAATCACCACACAGACTGAGTAGTCACGTGTAATGCATGGCTTCTCTGATATGTCTATTCCGGTTTGTTCAGGCTGAAGCAGAGGTTCCCACCGCCACTACAGAGCCCTTTATCGTGGGACCCATTGATGTCCCACCGCACCAAAGCTGAGGACTGTTTCTTTTGAGGGTGAGACCTCTTTTGAAACCTTTAATCAGCGAGTTTTCAGAAATGCAAGATTGTAAGCCCCAGCCCAGAGGAAAGAACCTCTGATAATGCACTTTCAGCCCCGGGTTAGGTGCAGGTGGAATAGAAACTTTCATGGATGAGGCTATGTCTAGGTTTCCTACAAAACCCATGCTCTATGAGTTATTGTTAGTTTCACCTACTCCTGGTTGTTAGAAAGTAGCCACAGATAAAAATATTAAAGTCATCAAGTCACAGGCCTTCTGGCCCATTTTAGCTTCAAGTGTGGAGTGGATTAGGAACCAGGGCCCACTTTGACCTGGTCAGCCTAGGGGCATGTGGTTGTATATGAAATCTTGGGTCTCTAGGACCAAAGTCATTTGTCCTTTGAGAAGAGTACCGTCCACTTGGAGGTGCTAAAAAAAAAAAATATATATCCCCCTCGTCCTTTCATTATTTTCCAGCGTACTGGTTGAATGATGAGTGAGCCCTCCAGTGGAGAATTGTCCTTTACGCAGCAGTTTCAACTGCTTGACTGTGTTGCCTGGTTCGGCATCCACACTCATCCGCACAGAAACTGGAAATGGAGTGTTGGCGGGGTGGGGAGGGGTGCAGTAGTTCTGGGACCCCAGGGTCTCGTGAGTGGTCCATTCCTGGACGTCTGCACTCTGTGGGGTCCCGTCATTCACTCTGTCTCTTGCTCTGACCCGAGTTCGTTCTCCTCATCCATTTCGGTTTCTGCCACCAGGGTGAAGTTCAGAGAAGGGTCAGGAGGTGCAGGGAAAGGAAGCAGAGAGAGGAAGAGAGAGAGAGAAAAAGAAGAGAAAGAGAAAAATTAGCAAGCAAAGCAGAAACAGTTCATGCAGGAAATACAGAAATCGCTCCACTAGACTGATGAAGAATGCAGTTGAGGTACAGCCGGTGTGGGTGACAGTTTGGGATTGTGGAATTTGTACCATTCTGAGAATTTGCACAGTCACAAGTCCTGGCTCATGAGGATTACAGCATTCTGCCCCCAGAGCAAGCTTTGTATTCGTCTGGTCCAAACCTTCATTTGGCACACGGCATGCAGGGTGGAGCAGGACTTGTCTTGGGTCACCGTGGCAAGGTGGAGGCAGGGTCGGGACAACAACCCATAATTTCCACTTCCTGTTCCAGTGCAAGTGACTTCACCACACATGCACACTTCCTGTCTGTTCCCCACCTCTTTCCCACAATCCCCAGGGACTTGAAATGTCTCAGTCTTGCTCATCTTTGCACCTCCCTTAGGACCCAGCCCATGCCTGGGGCAGAGAGATGCTTAGTAAGAACCTGCTCAGTGAATGAGCAGAGCCACCAGGAATGTCTGAATGGGGATTCTAATAATCGTAATCTGGGCTATCCTGGAAGAACTAGGTCATATTCAGGAGAAAAAAAAAATTCCTCTTTTCTTTAGTACAAAATGACAGACATTCTTTTGTATACTAACATAAGTTGCATAAAATGGTACCATCAAATACGGTAGTGTGTTACTCTTACCAGCTCTTCTGTTACAATAAAAAAAGTGTGCATGCTTTATTAGAGGGAAAATTATTATTAAAGTTTTCTACCTTCCAAAAGCATGAACGAGAGAAACCAAACCACTGCCTAATGGGGGGTGGGTGGAGAAAGAAGCTTTTATTGGGCTTTCACTTATTCCTGGTTGGTCCACAGGTATGATATGTACAGTAACTCAATTGTTCCTTCGAAGAATCAAGAATGCAGGAAACTGAGGCCAAAAGTCTGAGTACATTGCTTGGGAACATTCAACTGGTTGAGTCTGGATTTGATCTAGAACTTCCTGACTTTAAAAATATCCTCTCCTCCACACACCACATTCTCTTTTCCTTCCTCCTTCAGAATACCCCCTTGCTTTGCCCTGCACAGTGCTTTTCTTCCCACAGAACTTAGTCACAGCACTACATGTGAGCAATGTGTCGGACGAGGTGGTGGATGTGTCTCCTAGCATTTGAGTTCCTCAGTCTCTGGACCTTGTCTTTTCTATCTGAATTCCCTATAGGCATCCAGTAAATGTTTGTTGAAGCCATAAGATGCCCCCCTTTCCCACACTGTGCTCTGACTCCAGCCACATCATCATGTTAAAAAAGAAAAATTAAAAAGCAAGAAAATTCTCCAAAACTTGGCCTGGGATTTGTCTAAAGACAGTTCACCCTGACAGTGTCCCCCTGGGGCTGTGGGAGTGAATCTGTCTGCTTATGGAATTTGAGCCTTTTAGAAGAAGGGACAAGGACACCACTCCACAGTTTATATGTAGTCATGGGGCCGGGCGGGACCAACCCTAACTCTTGACTTCTCACCTCTCCATCCTAAAGCCAATCCCCCCCTTTCCCCTTCTCTTCCTTCCCTTGCCATCACCACACCTCCCTTCCTCACTGCTGCCATAATGAATTTCCTAAAACTGTGGTCTTTACAAGTCTCGAACCAGAACTACCTGGATAAGGGAACAGGGTGGTGGCTGGTAATCTATATTTTTACAATGCTCACTAAGTGATTTATATGGACTACATTATTTGAGAGACACCTCAATATATTCTAGAGTATTAAAGCTAGTTCAACTTTTTATTTTACATTTGAGGTGAAGGATCTTGTCCATGGTCGCAGGGTGGGTTAGGAGCAGAGCCCGTGCAAGAACTCTGGGTCTCAAGAGCCCATGCAGAGCTGTGTCCCCTGCTTTACACATACCCGCTGCACTGACCTCACAGCCTTTCCTGACAGGCCTTAAATCATGAGCTGTTCCAGAAACCTTAGTGGGTATGGCTGATGGCCACATGGAGACTGGCAAGGTCACTGAGCTCTGGGCACTGGTGCTGAAATAGTTTCCTGAATTAGCAATTGCCAGAGCTAGTTTCAAACCTGGGGACAAGCTACTTACTCCTTTAGCAAGTGTGGCAACCTGTCTGTAGACAGAGGTGAATTAGCATTTAGGAAGTAAACTGCGACCAACAAGAAGTTTCTTTTGGAAACTTGATGTCTTATTGCTCAAAGAAACATTAATAGCCTTTTGGTCCAGCCCTCATGTGTTTACTGAATTCCTGCCGCCACCCCTCTTTGAGCACACCTGTCAGGTTTTCACCCTTGTGTGGTCTCTGGTTGGAACCCACCAGTGCTAGGGAGCTCATTATCCTTATCATAGACCAATTTTGTTTTCTTACTTTTACAGGTGGGAATCCTGTTACTCCACGTCCCATCCTTCAGACACTCGATCTGGAATGTATCCATCTCCACATTATCCTAGGAAGAAACATGAAGAAGATATGGCAAGAAGGAGGAGGGGTGGGCTCGGTGGTTGTTTCCCAGTATGACCAGCTCAAATTCCAAACCCAGTTGTCCTTGACTGAGATTTTCCAACCATGGGCCTCCAAGGTCAAGCTTGATGATAAGGAAAAGGGAGATGCTGAATTCATAGTCCCCTTTCCTACTCTGGAGAGGGGCAAGGACTGTGTGGAAGAAAGGGCTTGGACAACTGTCTGGGAGGGGAACGCCCTGACTCCCGTTCTAGAGTAGTGCCTCTCAAAGTTGAGTAGGCATCAGTATCTTTTGCAGACTGCTGGGCCCCACCTCCAGAGTTTCTGATTCAGTGGGTCTGGCTTGGAGAGCATGGTTTGCATTTCTAATAAGTGATGTGATGCTGTGGTGGGGACCCCACGTGGAAGCCCATTCCTTGAGAGCCTTCCTCTAGTTTGGCTCACACTGGACTCACCTGGTTAACATAACAGAAAAAACAATCACTGACCCCACCCCAGAGATTCTGCTTTAATTCATCTCAAGTGAGGGGCCTGGGAGGTGACTTTGTATTATTTTTAAATTAGCCAGGTGATTCCTAGGAGAGTGAGCAATGTCTGTCTGCCACCTCTAAAATCTCCACTTCCTGTCCCAGTTTCCCCCAGTAAGCCTGATAGATGAACTTTGTTAAGGTTGTTTGTCCTTTGTCCTTTGTTTTTGAAATTCAAATCAGCCCAAGACTTCTGTGCCATTTCCAGATGTGAAAATCTGGGATGCACGCTTTGGATTTTCAGAGGACTGAATTTCCGGAACACGTTGGAGGTTTATGGGGAAGTTAGCGAATACTGTGGTGGGATCATGACAAGTTCTGGAAGCCCATCTGCCTCGGGAGGCACTGGAGCATTTCTCTGGCCTGGCGGCTCTTCCTCCCCCAGCAGCACCCTGTACCTTCAGGACTTTGTAGCCTGTGTCACAGCTGATGAGCACCTGGTCTTTGAAGGAATACGTGGTTTGCAGGGGCTCGATTTTCCCGTGGACAGGAGGCTCTGGCTCTGGGCACTCGTTCCCTGATGGAGCAATGAAAGGATGGTGGGCAAGAAAACAAGGAAAAGTCTGCAGCAGGTCGCCAGCCCCCTCAGTGCAAGGTGTGGTGCAGGGGAAACCCACAGAACTGGGTGTTGGGGGCCTGCACCTTCTAGGCCATGAAGACTTATTCTGGAACGTTGAGCAGGAGACTTTCCAACTTGGACCTCTAGTTCCTCATCTGTAAAATGAGGTGGTTGGTCAAATGATTTCATCACGACCATGCATTAAATGTCATTGAGTGCAACCCTTGTCTGAGGCTGCCTTTACAACATCTTCCATAGTAGACATCAAACACCTATTTGCATTCCAATAGGGACAGGGAGCTCAATACCTCCCAAACCTATACCTTTCTTACTGGACTCCTCAGGAACAGTATTTTCCTATTCAACCAAAATCTATATCCTTGTAATTTGCTCTCATGGGGCAGAGTTTGTCTTCTTGGGCTGCTCAGGATGACTCTAATCGCTCTTTCTCCCCAAGACCATTCTTCCAAGTGTTAGAGAGATTGTGACCATATGCCTCTGAGCTCTGCCTTCCAAAGGCTACGTTGGACAGGATTCCCAGGCTGAGTCTATCCCTGACATTTTTTCCTGGACAAACTCTCTGTTAATAGTCTCTTCATTCCCTTCCCTAGAACTTGACACCAATGTGATAATGCAGGCAAGGCCAGGATACCAGACCAGGATCTATGAGCTGGATTAGCCACTCCCAGCACCCTCTTCTTCCAAGGCTTACTGCAGACTCCTGGGGCAAATGACTCTATCAGGGTTTGGGGCAGGACTGGCTGCCTTGGGGTACTGGGGAATGAGGCCTGTGAATGCTGCCAGTCCGGGGCTCCAGGAGTCAAACCGCCATGATGAAACATTATGAGCTACAGGCCCACACTCAAATTCTTGCCCCAGGCTTGGAGAAGGCTCAGTTGGGAGGGTTCTCTCTGGGCCCAATGAATCAGAGTGAGAGTAAAATTCAGGAAATAAGGTGGGTTTGTTTGTTTGTTTGTTTGTTGTTTTTTAAATCTCCTTATGTGATTCTGAAGTGTAGTAAGTTTGAAAACTATGTCTAGTCTAAACCCACCATTATTGCTGTCCTTGCCCCCCTTTTATGGATGGGAAACTGAGTCAGGAGAGAGAATGTACCTGGTTCCACCTCCTCTGTAGCAGAGCTGGGGGGTCCTCCCACATCCCCAGAGGAGTCCCAGGCCTGTACCCCTCATCCCTCAGCCATTGCCCCACAAGGGCTGAGCACAGTGACCAGGCATGACCCACGGAGAGAGGCCATGTTACCTGTCGCCCTGTATGAGAGCCTCCAGCCCCGGTTCTCCCCTGAGTTGTCGCTGCGGAATAGGATCTGGACGCTGTGGCTCTGGGTATTGATGGGTTCTGGTGCTCTCTCTCCACAGAAGGGCCCCAAAACTTTTGGACCAGCTTTAATCTGTGAGGGGCAAGGTAGAGAAAAAGGGTCACATCTGAGCAGTGGTGGCAGCTGCTGGGACCATCTCTATACTGCACCCTGGTTTTCTGGAAGTCTCCATGTGAACCCATACTATTCACTCATGTTTTTAGTGGGCATTACCATTCACCAAACAGTTCCATTGCCACTCTCTCATTTAGAGATTACAATAGTCTTGGAAGTGGATGAGGCAGGCTAATAACCCTCTGCTCAAAGATGAATATTCTATGGCTCAGAAAGGGACAGAGCCCTGTCCAGGTGCATAGGATAGAAAAGGTCTCGCTCTCAAAGAACCTGCAGTCTAGTCGAGGATGGCAAGGATGGGGGCGGGTGGTGGGACTGACAATAAATAATAAGCAAAATAATTACATGCTGTGGCAAGAATTATAAAAATAAACAGGATGGTATATACATATAAATATATGCTATATATTTATAATTTATGTAATAAAATCTAAGTAACCTATCTAATTCATTATTTATATAATAGATTACACTTTATTTATTTTTTAATAAAACTTTAAATAGGTGGTCATGAATGGCTTCTTTGAGGAGGTGACATTGGAACTGAGACATAAGGAGGAAGGGAGAATACTTTCCAGGGAGAGAAAACAGCATATGTAAAGGTCAAGGTCAAAGGTGGGAAAGGGCTCAGCGAGTATTAAGAACAGAAAGGAAGCCAGAGTGGCTGAAACAGAGGGAGTACCATAGCATGAGGTAGGAAAGACAGGCAAGTGCCACATTGTGTTGAGGAATTACATTTACTTCCAAGAGCAATCCTGAATTAATATGGCTTTTATAAAGATCAGCCTCGATGCCATGGAGAGCAGACTACGTAGGGCAAGGGTGGAAGCAAGAAAACCAGCTGGAAGCTTTGCAGCGGAGATAATGGGGTTTAGCCTAGGATGGAGTCAGTGGGGAATGGAGGGAAGGAAGTAGGCACTATTAGCTGATCTGGATTTCCTGAATCCCAGGCCCCCAGGTCCTCTAACTCTTTTTCTTTCCATCTCCAAGGACCAGGACTCCTGAACCTCACCTGGTGACTTCTACAATCCTGGGTGATATCTCCATCTTATCACCCTTATTGTGGATGGGGGAAAAAGTGAAGCCCCATGAGGTTAAATGCCTGGAGAAGGCTCAGAGCAATGCTCCTGGGATACTGCGTATGGTAGGCAGAATTCTAAGATGGTCCCTGTGACCTTCACCTTCCCTGTGACCATCACTTCATGATGATGTCAATTAACATGGCAAAAGGGATTTTACAGGTGGCCAAGGAGCTAGTGTCAATCAGGGAAGATCCCCTAGGCTGGATCTGATTAAGCTGGTGATGCTATTTTAAGTAAATAGATGCAATTTTGGGAAGCAAGCAGCTTGGTCCCCTATCCTGGGAGAAGGTAGAGGGCCAAGAATATCAATTTTCCCAATTCAGCCAAGATTTCCCAGCATCCATTGTAGGCTTACCTTGATGTAGTCATAGGGACAGGACACCTCGGGATGATCCTCAATGTCGAAAATGTCCTCGAACTGCAGACTGACCATGAAACCCTCCTCTAGCTCTATCGTGTAGAAGCATTCTGAGCTCTTAGGATAAGGGTTGGGGAAGTCCGGGCTGGTGATCACGCCGGTCCTCTGGGTAAAGAGGTTGTCACTGCACTCCACTGTGGGAAACATACCAGAGCAAAGTGGCACATCAGAACCATGGCCACAGCAACCCCTCCCTTATCTGTTACTGTACAATTTTTCCCACTGGTCCTGAGAGGCAATCAGGGAAGGCATCACTATCCCCATTTTACGGATGGGTAGACTGAAGTTCAGGGAGAAGTAATTTATCCAAGATCACACACCTAGTAATTTTCAGAGTCAAGACTCAAAGGCTGTAAGTGTGATAAGCCTTCTTATCAGATTCTCTGGTATTGGTGAGGGGGCAGGAGAGGTCTGAGATGCAAAGGTTTTGAGATGGAGTGGTAGGGGGAGACATCTGGACCTCCTATGTCTTGTTCTCCCCTCAGCCCAGGACTCCATTGTCTGTTCAAAGTCTTCCTGATCCCTCATCCAACACAGGACCCTCACACATACCCTCACTCTCTGGCCCCTGGACTTGCTGTTTCTCCTCTTGCTGCTGACAACTACCTGATATTATGCAATATATTTGCCGGTGGATTTTCTTGCCCCCACTAGATTGCATGTTCCCTGAGTTCAGGGATTCTGCTTTGTTCCCCACTGTAGCTGCAACAAGGACCCAGTGTCCTGGGATCCTGGCCATGGCTTAGCCCTGCAAAGACCCTTTATTGGGCACAAAACCTTTCTCTTTGGGCTGACCCATCCTAGATCTGGGATGTCAATCCTTTCCAAGCCCCTGTTTATTGTGCTCATTTGCAAGTGACAAAATTGGCTCAGAGAGGGGGCAGGGCTAACGTGAAGTCCTATAGCTGTGAGCTTCAGAGCATGGTTAGGAGAGGGCTTTTGAATCCTCATCTGTTTTCATTTCCTACCTCAAGCACTCTCTGGGGGGTGACATTGCCCCCATGGGGGCTAAAATTGTTTGGAGGGGTTACTCTTTTTATGCATAATACACAGATGGACAGAGTACATAAACTCATTTATAGTATTATCTGTGGTATTAAAATTTCACAGATAGGGGAAATTAGGAAGATAATGTTTAAAAAGGCTCCTGGAGGCAGAGGAGAAACTGAAAACAAAGATTGAGAAGCTCTGCTCATTCTTAGCCCCCACTGTACTTAACATGTAGTAGATACTCAGTAAACACCTACTGAATGAAAACCATGGAAAATATAGCCCTCTTGAAGAAAACTCCTGTATATGCCTGCTTTATAATGATGAGTCACATGAGGGTTTTATTCAGAAGCAAGGGAAGTATTTGAAGGAGGAAGGAAAGGAAGCCTTGTTTCCAGCCTTGCTCTCCTCCAATGATCCCCTAGTCGGCTTCCAAGTGACCCTCCTAAAACGCAGATCCTTACCCTGTAGTCATCCATACTAATCTGCTGTCAATGCCGCAAATATGCCAAGTCCTATCAGGCCTCTAAATGTTTGCAGAAGCTGTCCTCTCTGCCTGGAGCACCCTCCTTTTCCTTCTTCTTCCACCTCTGCCAAGGGCCACTATCTCTGGGACATGTCTGCTCGCTACGCCCTGTAGACTCAGGTCAGATTGTGCTGAGCCCACACTTCTTTTACAGCACTGACTACATTTCACCATTTACTTCTGTAGCGATTACCCCACTAGCCAGGGAGGCTCTCATGGAAAGTGGCTGAAGCCTTCCATTTCTCCATTTCTCCATCCCTGCCCTGCCTGGACACAACAGCTAGGTGGGCACGTTGACTAGACATGAAAATGAAGAGAGAAAGAAGGAATGGGGCATTTTCTTGCTGTCTCTCTTTGCATCTCTCCTCCTACATCTTTCCTTTGGACTGAGGTTCTTTCAATCACAGAGGAACTTGGGAGACCATGGGAGCGAAGGGGAAAAGGAACTGCTGGGTGAGATCAAGCTCATGGCTCAGAGAGAGGGGACTGGGAAACCTAGGTTTTCCCATAACTTGGCCAGGCTGGTTACCTACAGTAGGAGAGCAGAAATTCCTGCTGCTGAGGAAGAAAGATGGCCTAGAGGCTAGGGCTTCTCAAATGTGGTCCTTTGAGAACCTGAACCTGGACTTCCCCGCTGGTGGGCATTTCAGCATCTTCATCCATGTGGTATCTGAGGCAGAGATCTCTGGCTTCATTTCTAATTGTTCCTACTCCACATCCGTCCCTCCTCCGAGCCTCCCCTAATCTTATTGAGAAACATGGCACAAAATGGTGCTATATAGTGTGATCCCCAGGCCTCACCTCGGCAGGTCCTGTTGTCTGTGTGGAGGAGGTAGCCAAAGCGGCAGGAGCAATAGTAGCCGCCGATGTAGTTATGGCAGTAGTGGTCACAGGACAGCTCCTCGTCCTCCCGCTCGGTGCACTCATCCACATCTGCAGGGCAATCAGTCCATGCGTGAGGATGAAAACAACAGGCAACATCTACAGAGTACGTCGGATGGGCCACTCCCTGTGTTAGCTCCACATAAAGCCCCAAAGTAGCCATTCCTTCCATTTACAAATGAGGAAACTGGAACTCAGAGCAGCAAGGCAACTTACCCAAGATCACAGAAAGCCAGGTTCAAGGCCAGGCAAGCTGACTCTTGGTGGTGCCCTGCCCTCTAACAGTGTGCTCATAGCAAGCAGGACTCTTACCATCCACATTCCACAGATGAGGAAACAGAGACTTGGGGCCTTTAAAGAGCTTACTCCAAGTCACAGAGATGGTAAGTGGTGGAGTCAGCATTCATACCCAGGGAGGCTGGCTCCAGAACCCATTCTTTCCTTCTAGTCCATGCTGCCCCTCTCTCTCTACATCCCACTTCCCTGGGCAGTGGAAATGTAAACATTAAAAAGTATGCTCTCAACCCAATTTAAAGATCTGATGGTACACTTTCCCCCAACAGATACAGGAATGGCCAACAAGCACATGAAAAGATGCATGACATCACTAGTCACCAGGGAAATATAAATCAAAACCATAATGAGGTACCACTACATAACCCACCAGAATTTTAAATTTTAAAAATTTAAAAATTGACCACATCAAACTCTCATACATTGGTGAAGGAATATAAAATGGTGCAAAAACACTTTGGAAAAGGTCTGGCAATTTCTTATACAACTAAATATACACCTGCCCTATGACCCAACAATTCTGCTCCTGGATAGTTACCCAATAGAAGTGAAATCATGTTCACAAAAAGACTAGTACAAGAAGGCTCATAGAAACTTCTTTAATGAGAGCCAAAAAAATGGATAGAGCGCAGGTGGAAGAATGGGTAAACAGATTGTAGTATATTCATACAATGGAAAATTACTCTGCCAGGAAAGGAGCAAATTACCAATGCGTTGCAACATGACTGAACCTCAAAAACTTTATGCTAAGGAAAAGAATCCTCACTTCAAATATATTTTGTGCATGTTCATTTATATGAAGTTTAAGAAGAGGCAACACTGATCTATGGTGGAAAAAAATTGGAACAGTTGTTGTCTCTAAGGGAGATAGGAGCAGAGTGTGATTGGGAAGGAATGTAAGGGAGTTTTTCTGGGTCAATGGTAAAGTTCAATATCTTATTAGCCGTTTGGGTCACATAAAAATAAATTTCTCAAAACTCAGCAAGTGTGCTTAAAAGGTTTATACGTTTCATTGAATGTAAATTTTATATTCAAAGAAAGAAAATTGTGGATAGATATTGAACTTCAGCAAAATGATATGCGTGCTGAATTATTTAGGAAAAAGTGTACTGCTGTCTGCATTTTACTTTGAAATGCATCAAAAAGGATGGATTGATGGATATATAGAGGATAGACAGATGGGAGATATGTGATAGAGAAAACGTAATAAGATATTAATGGCAGAATCTCTATGGTGAGTATATAGGTGTTTTTTGTAAAGAAGAGAGCATACAGTACTTTCAGTCTTTAGAGAGAAAGGGAGACCTAGTAGGGATGAGCCACCCACTTCTCCCACTTACCCACGGCCATGTAGTGGGCATCAAAGCCCGTGAATCGCTCCTCATTGGAGAAATCTGACCGGAAAGTGATGGACATGAAGGAGCCAGGGGAGAACACGACTTCCTGGCCGGGGGTCTGCTCTGTGTCTGTAGTCTCCCGGCCACAGAAGGTTGCCAACACCTGCTCTTCTGTTTCTACCTTTGGGGTCAAAGAGAGAGGAAACAAGATGAGCAGCTTCCCAAATTAGCTTCCCTGCTGGTCTCGAGGAGAAAGAGGAAGAGCCTGCCCATGAGCAGACCAGGCAGCCTGGGAAACCCAGAGAAAGGGGATTCGGGATTGTGGTACTTGAGGAAAGACACAGTATGGGGTAAGTCTATGTGGCTGTTCAGTCACTGCTTCATTCACTTTTATAGGGTCCATCAGAAGTAGCTTGACATCTGTCATTCCTATTGACAACAAAATGGCTTATTTGTTGAAAACAACTCAATTTTAGAATTCAGGAAGTTAGATAATCTCATGGATAGATTCCATATGCAATAGGAACTGATCACATTTCCAAAGAAGAGAGACGAACTCCAGGTCATTCATTGAGCATTCAGTGGGTGCCTGCCAATGAGCAAAGCACGGGAGCTGTGCATGGGGAGGCAGAGTTCAGATGGATGGAAACACAGACAGGCCTATTATACAGTGTGACAAGGGCTTCAACAGGAACACAAGCACTGGAAACGCACACACTCGGAAGGAGATGAAAGATCCCATCAGAATGGAAACTGCAGGAAAGCGGAGACTTTGTTTTCTTTGCAGATGTGTTTTCAGTATGTGGAGCGGGGACTAGTGCTTAGCAGTTACCCAACAAATGTCTGTTGTCAAGAACTAAAATGCGAGGGCTGTTCTTTTTTTTTTTCTTTAAGATTTTATTCATTTATTTGACAGAGAGAGACACAGTGAGAGAGGGAACACAAGCAGGGTACATGGGAGAGGGGGAAGCAGGCTTCCCGCTGAGCAGGGAGCCCGATGCGGGGCTCAATCCCAGGACCCTGGGACCATGACCCGAGCCGAAGGCAGACGCTTAACCACTGAGCCACCCAGGCGCCCCGTGAGGGCTGTTCTGAGAACAATGAGAAGTCAGGGAGTCTGTGAGGATTAGAGGAGCGGTACGTTGCAGGATAGGTTGAAATGAGATTATGACTGAGCTTGAATACCATAATAACACTATGTGACTCTTCATTCTGTGAGTAAAGGAGAGACACTGAGAACTTTTGAACAGGGAAATTGTGTAATTAGAACTATATTTAATAGGTGGTCTTCATAATTCAGAAATGACTGGAATCTTCCCTGAAATGGTTGTGTTTGTATTAAGACTCAGAGGCAAAAATGACCTATTTGCTAAAAGAATTCCCTACTTTGGAAGAGCCAGAGGCCCTGTGTAAATTCAGGGACCCAAGTAGAAATCCTAAACTGGTTGCGTAAGCTGATGTTGTGTGAGTTTGGTTTGGGAAGCACAATATGGTAGCTGGTTGGTATATTTATTTGACTATGGATACTTGGCCTACCTGCCACTCTATCATTTACACTAACTGGGTTCTTTTAAGGTTGTGTTTGTGTTTGTAACCTCTAGATTGACATTTTAGCCAAGATGCATGAGAAAATCCTCTTAGCAAGAATGATTTTGCTGCCTTTCAAAGTCATTAAAGGAAAGTTCTCAAAAGCTCTGCCTATCTCTAGTAGCTTCTAACACATTCATTGTTTTGTTCATTAGCTTAGTATGTCAGAAGTATCTTGACATTTGACACTTCTGTTTTGAAACTAATGATTTATTTATTTAAGATAAGTGGGAGTTTTAAAGAAAAACAATTTGCCCTGGCAACAAAACACAAGGACAATTAATCACTAACTTTGGGAATTGAAGTGTAAACAGAAGATGAGATCATGGCTTTGCTGTTTATTCCTCTTCTCTGCAGATACTAACCCAACTCACACCAGCCTTATTACTGTAGAATGTACCTATCTGCCCACAGTCACTTCCTCTACCCACCACGGCTGGTTTGTGATTTTGGTTATCTGAGTTTTCCAGATAGCTGAAGTTTACCTGACTATAATTTATTATTGTTATTATTATTATTACTATCATCATCATCATCATCATTTGGTGTAATGCTTTTTAAAGTGCTTTATACAAATCCCTGCTTTCTTAGGTGAAACATGCTAACCCTTTTTGGTGATCCCGGGACATTATTATGAAAGTCAACCATCTTGGGGATATTGCGTTGTGTCATGTTACTTGCCCTGCATGGAACATCCCAGACTATAATTCCTTTGTAATTCTTATGCCTCCCCTGTCTTATGTAGTGTTTTATTTTGTGTCTTTTTTTTCATCAGTTTGTTAATTGAAATATGTCATAAAATAGAAACTAGTTAAGCTGCCCCTATTAGAACTTAATAAAAATAAAACTAAATAGATTTATAGTGAAGGCTTAAGGAAGGCATGAAGGGGAGAGCACTTGGTGACTTCTGCTTTGGAGTAATATAAGGTAGACAGACCTGGCAGTTAGAGGTCCTGAGCCTGTTCCTGACTACCATAAACTGTTATATGGCTGCCTCCTCTCTAGCTCTGTTACCCACTTGGTAGAACAGGGGTTTGAACTAGCTGAGCTATATGTTCTCTTCCAATCTGACATACTAGTATTCTAACAAATCATCATACCCACACATTCATTAGGCCAACTCAAAGATGGTGAGCAGTTTCAACACACTGATTGCTTTCTGTTGAAGAACTTGATGAACTTGAACTTCTTCATGATCTATAACCATGTAATACCAAGTCAGTTACTTAATGAATAATGATGCCTTGAACATGAATACTTTCAGACTCAGCAGCTTCCTTTCTGTATTTTGGTATCCCCAAAGTCTCTGTAGCATGGACACTTTCCATATAGCCACTCTCTGTAGCGTGGACACTTTCCATGAAGCTATTGTCTACAGCATGGACACTTTCAAGTGAAACCAACCAGAGATAACTTGGATCAGGGGGAGACCTAATGAAGGTCTGTGATAATAACTCTCTTGTAACTTCCAGGACAAAGGACATTTTTATGATGGCAGATAAACAGTCATCACATGCAGAGCCACACTATTTCAGTGAACAGGTAAGCATGTTCTGGCTGAGACCCATGGGAAAATCTGAGCCATCTCTACCTTTAGGAGCAGGGAAGAGAAGGCCCAGAAAGCCTAGGAATTCAGCCTGCAGCTCAGAATGGAGTCTTGGAATATCAGAACTGGGAAAGAGGGACCTCTAAAAGTTATTTCAATCCCCCTCCTTCTAGCGGAAACTGAGGTCCAAAGAGGGCCAGTGACTTGCTTAGGAGTAGAGAGATAACCGCGACCATTTCCCGATGTCAGTTTTGCTTTGGGAACTCTTGTGACCCTGAAGAAAGGAACCCACCAACCCAGAGAGTACATGACAAAAGACATAGGCACTTTGCCAAACAACTTTTCTGGCTCAAGGGCCTCTTCAAACTTTATCTTGGGTGCATGGACTGTCTCCCAGAGAGGATGTGGCTCAGTGACAGCTCCTACTATAACCCAAACAGAGGGGTCACTGACCTTGGTTAATATGTGTAGCCCCTGCTATGAATTGTAAAATTCTATAGAAATCATTTACCTCTGAGTACAGGCAGAAGATTGAGCCCTGGCTTCTGTTTGGACTGTCCCATTTCTGGGGTCATCATATTAATGATGGAGGGAAATACCTTATCAAATGAAGACACAAAATTCATAATAGAGAACCATCTGGCTGGGAATCACAGACTCTTCATTTTTCTATTTCTTATTATGGCAACCGTATCCTTTCAGGCTATTGTTATTTAGGGCGCCAACACATGGATGCATGTCCTCAATTTGTATTCTTTCAACTCAATTCAAAAAGTATTTATATACCAAATTCTGTCTGGACTACAGTGTGGAGGATGCGAAAAATTATTTATTTGTTGCATGAGCTTAAAGAGTAAGTCCCCTGCCTCGGGGAATGTGAAATTTATTAGGAGAGTAATACAGGTGCTCAAATGGGTATGTGTAGGGAATTGTCAGGGCATAGTTATTGCAATGAAAGATAGGAAGCCCCAGGGGGATCAAAGAAGGTAAAAAAAATGACATCGAGCTGAGGGAAATCATAAAACATTTAGGAAGAAGAGAATGTTCTTTGAGCTGAGGCCTGAAAGATAAATAGGACTTAGGGAGATGGAAGTAGTAGGTGGAGGGCAGGGGGTGGCAGGAAGAGCTTTCAGGATGAGGGACTAGTGAAGTCCCAGAGATACTCAGGGTCTCAACTGTCCCTTCCTTCCCACTACCACCTGCCATAGGAAGGGTTCTGTTGAGGTCAGGGAGCCAGGAAGAGAGATCTAAGGAGGAAAAGCCAGAGTCTGTTTTCTATGAATTTTCGCCTTAGTATAAACAGCACAAACCTTGGCAAAACTAAGGCAGGGCAGCAGACATGCTGGCCCAATTTCTGTGAGAGCACAGCTGTGGCTCCTTTCCACGTGTCTCTAAAGTCATCTCATTGGAGTTGAACGGATACATTGACAGCTATCCACCAGTCCTTGGAGCAATGATGGAGAAGGTAACTCAGAAGTGATTGCTCTCATTTTATTTTACTTTTTTATTTTATTTTTTAAAAAGATTTTATTTGACAGGAAGAGAGTGAGAGACAGAGAGAGAGAGAGAGAGAGCACACAAGCAGGGGGGAGGGGCAGAGGGAGAAGCAGGCTCCCCGCTGAACAGGGAGCCCAATGCAGGGCTCAGTCCTGGGACTCTGGGATCATGACCTGAGCTGAAGGCAGACACTTAACTGACTGAGCCACCCAGGTGTCCCTGTTCTCATTTTATAAAGGGAAACCTTGAAGGCCAGATAATTTAAATGAATCAGGCCAGGTCATTATCTACCGAGTGGTGGCTTCAGGCCCATAATTGCAGCATCCCAATTCCCTAACCAGTAACCTCCTGTTCCTTCAAGGCTTGAGGCAAACAAACAAAGGCTGTCCTACAGACCCAGATACCTCAAGGCTTTGCTTGTCAGTGTTCCCAAGCTGTATCTTGGAGCTTCTCTGACATCTTCTCTGGGCCTTTGAAGAGCTTTTCAGAATTAATGTAGTCAGATATTCAGGGAGTGTGCTGGATTGCCCTGCTGTCGATTTAGTTAGTCTGGGAACTACATTCCCTAGAATCTCCTTTCCTGTATACTTCCGAGGTAGAGTTGGCCAGAGGAGACACTTGTGTGAGTTTAGAACACAATCGTCCTTGCTCTCTGAAGGTTGTTTTGTGATCAGATACAGAGAAGGACAGACGTAGATGTGCCCTTTTGTGATCAGATACAGAGATGGGACAGATGTAAATGTGCCTGATAGGTTCCAACTTGTCCTCACTCTCCTCCGCTCTGCATCCAGCACTTCTTTCCAGCTACTGGCTCTGATGACCAGCGGTGGCCTAGACCTACCGCCAGATGCTCCCACAGAGGTGGGAGCTGCTCAGAGCCAACAGCTTCTCACAGACCTCTCCCCAGGGGCCCCCCTTCACAGGCGCACTTTGGCTCCTTAGATGGTCTTGAATTCTCACATTCTCCTGCAGATGCCAACATCTCCACTCATGCCAGGGCTTCAGGAGCTGATTAGTGACTGGTCCTCTAATGCCCCAGCCCCACCCCTCACTGCCCCAGCACCTCCTCTCATCATGTGATTTCTGATACCCAAAATAGCCATTACCTCACATTGCTCACAGAGGCTCCACTTTCCTCACTGAACTATGGCTGATACAGTTACCGGAATCATAAGTCCAGTGCTGTAGTAACAATTAGGACCCATGGCTTGGGTTTGGGGATTGGCAGCACATCAAGGCTAGAAAAGCAGTGAGCCAGTTGCTACTGGAAGCTTGCAAAGGCGACCTGAGTCGTGTAGTGTGAAACATTTGACACAACTTGCCCATGGCAATGTAGAAGGTAGAAAAAGGTACACAGTAAATTTGTGGCTCTGCTAAGGAGATCTCTAGGCAATGTTGAAAGTGTCAGTATGTGTTCCTAGCTGTATACGGCAAGGTACTTCAGGAAGAAGTAGGTCTTCAGTGTGCAAGCCTTGTGACTTGCTTTGACAAAAGGCATGTGATATGCGAAGATAGGGTGCCACTTCCAAGGGGCCCGGGAGCTCTTTCAGGCATCAGGGGGCCTTGTACCTCTTTCCCAGGTGGAGGATTGCCTTGGGGCCTCTGTGTGAGGAAGCCCTGCCAGGCCTACTGGAGAAGTGAAGGTCACATAGGGCAGAGATGAATGTCCCAACTGAGGTCTCTAGACCAACCAGCTGACAGCTACCACCAACTGCCAGACAGGAGAGTGAGGCCATCTTGGACCTTCCAGCTTTAGTCAAGCCTCTACAGGAACAGCCTCAGGCAAATCCAGCCAAAGGACCATCCTGCGGAGCCAAGCCCAAACCTCTGACCACAGGATCTGAGCAAATAAAATGGATGTTGTTTTTGCTACTGACTTTTAGAGTGGCAATAGATATGCTATGGGGTGTAGGAAGCAATTTTCGACAAAAGGTAAGACTGACATTTTTAACTGACACTTGGAGAATTTCAATCTCATGGGTTCTTGAGGCCTTGAGAGTTACTTAGTCTAACTTCTTATCTTTCTACCACACCCTTATAAAAAAATCATGCCACCTTTTCACAATCAATTGCAAAGATGAGATACTCACTAACTTCCAAGATAGATCAGGCCGTTTGAATTATCCTCAACTTAGAAAATTCTCTCTTGGCCCCCTATCTGGGAATATAACTTAGGGGAAGATGTTCTAAGTGTGGAAAAATTTTTTGTGAACCAAGATGTGTATAGCAGTCATGTATAATGGTAGAAAACCAGAAACAATGTAAATATCCAATTTTGGGGGGAACAGTTAAATTAGCCTTGACTTAGTAAATATTAGACAGCTATTACTTATCACATTAATGGAAAAATTACAATGATCTGGAAACCTTCTTAGTAGGTTATATTAATCAAAAAAGGAAAAAAAGCCATATATATGGTGAAATCACAACTATGGTGAAGGTATGCTTTGAAAATAAAAAGGAGAAGGAATCAGAGCAAACTGTTAACAATGGCTAGTTGAACTACAGGTAATCTTTCCTTTTTCTCTGTTTTTATATTTTAAAAGTATTTTAAAAAGAAACCTGGACCCACAACTACTTCCCTCTAGCTTCTGTCAATGGCATAAACTTCGTTAGTTAAGGTCAACAAACAAGGGACACACAGGAGGGGCAACTAACCTAGCCTGGAAGTTCAGGGTCGGTTTGCAACCCCTCTGTCTCTCATAACCACCTGAGTCTCTGGTATGGGGACTCTTCATCACTCTGTCACTTCCTAACCTTTTCTTCTAGCCCCTGGGTCCCAACAGAGCTGAAAAAGACATGGAGATCTTTGCTTTACTTCCACAAAATTATACGGTGAAAAATGAAATTCTGATAAAACAATCAAGAAACTCAGAATAACTAAAATTCACATATGGCAGTGTGTGGCAAGGAGAGTCTCCTGTCAAGAAATGGTCTTTGCGATTGTGAAGTGCAAGGGGGAGTCAGTGGATGGGGTGTAAATGGATGGGTGAGGGGAGACAGAAGAGTTCCTTAATGTGGAGTTCATGAACACTTTGTGGGAAAGAAGGAGGGAGAAAGAGAGAAAGAGAAAGAGAGAGAGTGTGTGTGTATGGGTGTGTGAGAGAGAGAGAGAGAGAGAGGGAGGGAGGTGGGAGGGATTGGGCATTTAAGACTGTGGTAAGAACATCTCTGCTCTGTTTTGGTTTCTCAAGAGAGTGAGTTGAATTGTGAATTGCTTTGAATTTTTAAAGTTTTCTGTTTACTGAAAACCCCTTACTGAGACTGGATCATGAGGGACCTCATCTTTATATGAGTCACACATGAGTCTTCACCAATTGTTAGATGCTGGGAAAATCACTTAAACTCTCTGTGTTGTAGGTTGAATTGTGTCCTCCTTCCCTGAATGATATAGTCAAGTCTTAACCCTTGGATTTGACTCGATCTTATCTGTAAATAGGTAGGTCCTTGCAGATGTAATCAAGGTCAGATGACATCATGCTGGCTTAGGGGGGGACCCTAATCCAGTGACTGGTGTCCTTATAAGTGGGACATTTGTTCACAGAGACACACGCTGAGCCAAGTGTGAAGGCAGAGGCAGAGATTGAAGACATGCTGCCACACACCGGGGAATGCTAGGGATTGCAAACAACCACCAGAAAGCTAGGAGGGGCAAGGAAGGATTCTTCCCTAGAGTCTTCAGAGCCTTCAGGGCACAGCCCTGCTGACACTCTGATCTGAGGCTTCAGCCTCCAGAACCGTGAGAGGATACATTCCTGTTATAAGCCACCTCGTTTGTGGTACTTTGTGATGGCAGCCCTAGGACACAGATACGCTCTGGATGTATCACGGGACTATTGTGAACACGTATGAGCTAATACACGTGAAACACTTAGAAAGGCCCCTGGGATCTAGACAGTACCTCAGTGAGAAGAACAGGACTGCTGAGATCCCGTCATCCGAAATGACCCGTTTCTGGACTCCCTGCTAGGTGGGCATGGGTTATTTCCCAGTGTGAAGAAGAATGAGAGACTGGAACTGTCCCTGGGTCCCCTCTGGTTTCCGGGTTCCACTCCTTCATTCCTAATCTCCCTGAAGCCATCAGCACAGACTTCCTTTCCTGTGAGGACCCCGGAGCCCAGGCTGATGGCACAGGAGGGGAACCTCGAGAGCCCTCACAGTCTGGCCACTTCATTTGGCAGGTGGCATCTGTCTTCAGTTCCTTTGGCCCTCTGAGGAGCCTCCTGGCAATCCTGGGAGGAGGGTGACAGGCAGAGGGTATTATACTGATTTCACAGAGGAATGGGAGGGATCTCTAAAAGCTTCTATCCCACAAGAGACTATAAGTCCAGGAATCTTCCCCACTTCCCTGTGTTTCAAAGGATTGCTCTAGATGTGTGAATTTAGGCCCGTGATTCACTCACAGCCCTGCGCCCAGGACTTCTGGCTCACAGGGGAGTGCTCTGTGCTCCCGGGCTCACCCTCTCACTAAGTCCATCACCTCCAGGGATTGAGCCAGGGCTCCACAGCCCAATCTTGCTACTTTACCCACTTGCCCAGATTTCAGAAGGAGCAAATTAAAGTTACAGGATTCCAGACAAGAGCCTGGGACTAGGGGGAAAAAGAGATGTGTGTGCACATGCATGTTGTGTATTGCATTCCAGAAGCTCTTGAAAGCCATGGAAGTAAAAATAGCACAGCTGGTGGGTCTAAGACTCAAGATGACCTCATTTGAGAGGGGCTGGAGGTTGATGCTTCGATTTTGGCCAGGTCATTTGGCCGTAAGGTTAATAATAAATAACAGTAATACTAGTAGTAGTCATCTCCCTCCTCTGTGTGGAACTTTCCAGCAGACAGGTATGTTCACCTTCTTTATTATATTTGCTTCTGATGGCAGTCTTGCAGTGAATGCACTTCAGGCAGACATTGTGATTCTGGGCCCAGAGAGGTGACATAAGTCCCCAAGGGAACACAGCCTAGGAGTGGCAGACCTGAGACAAAATCCTGATGGCCTGACTTCCAGCCCTGGTCCAGTAACTGGAATCAGAGAACCATAGAAGGTCAGAGGTAGAAAGGATATGAAAGGCTATCAAGTTCATCTCTTCTCTGTCTTAGATGGGCAAAGTGAGACTCAGAGAAATGAAGTAATTGGCTCAAAGTCACATGACACAGTCGATGGCAGAACCAGGCTCAGGGACCAGGTGTACCATAGTCCCAGTACAGTGTTGATCAGAGTAAAAAGCTCCTAACGGAGCTGGGGTGAACCCCTCAGAAGGTATTGTGTCCATGCAAATGCTAGACACCATTAACAGCGTGGGGCCTGAGCCATGGTGGGCAGGTCCTTGGAGTCCAAGACTCCCACTGTTCCCAGAATGACTGCCCTTTTGCAAGGAGGGGTCTGGACAGAAGAGGGGATGGTCTCCAGGCAGCAGGAGCAAGGGGAGAAAAAGAGGGCTGACAGGGAGGGGTCTCCAGGAGCCTGGGAAGCAGGCGTCCCGCAGGTGGGAAACTGGCAGTGCCCACCGTCCCAGTGGGAGCGAGTCTGGGAGGGGGTAGGCGGGAGAGTCTGGGAACAGGGGCTGGGCAGGAGGGCCAGGAAAGATTCACTCTCCCTGGCTTGTGAAAGACTCCCCACCCCATGCCTTCTGGGACTTCAGAGCCAAGCTCATTCACATGCAAATCCCCTCAGGGACTGGGAGGCTGGGCCTCAAACTGTTCGGAGCTGGAAAACAGTCCAAGGACAAGAAAACACAGCAGGGTTGTGTTCTTCTGCAGCAGAGGCAGCCTGGCTCAAGGTATGTCACAGTCGGGACGGGGGTGAAAGCAGTGATTGAGTAAGAGCTGAGGGCAGTGAGGGGACCTGCCACAGGCCAGTGTCACCAGGCTGAGTTCCTGGGAATGTGTGAGCTGGCGTGTTCCTCTGCCACCACCAAGGACCCTGTCCGGCCCCAGCCTATACGAACATCCTCAGATCTTCACGTGGAAACCCTCACAGAGCGCTGGAATAAGGACCAGATGACCTGGGTTCTGGTTCCCCCTCTGCCTCTCCTATGTCAGGGGTCACTTGTCACTTGAACCTCCCCAGGCAGTAAGTAGTATGCCGGAGCTGGCTCGTATCTGTTTATAAGCACAAACTGTCAACTTTTCAGAGATTTGGGGACCCTGTTGTTGAACACAGCCATCATTCGAAATTGGGTTTCATAAAGTTGCAATTAATTAAATTGTATTAAAGACAAATTATACAAAAACTCATCCTCTCCTATTTTTAGCATTTGACTGTTACCTCTGCACTCGACGTAATTACCGTCTAGCATATCTGAATGGTGCGTGGTGCGTGGTGCGCTACTGAGCATTTCGTCTCCTCCCCGGTCCCAGAGCCACTTGTTAATCATTTACAAGCACACCGTCTTCGGGCCTCCGTGTTCACAAACATCTAAGGTGGGGACAGTATATAATGCTGTCCTCTGAAGAGTCAAGAGGTCATGAAACATGGCATGGAAAGAGCTTGTAAAGTCTGTCATTCATTGCCTGTCAGCACTGAGCAGGGGCCTTACCTCCCAGCCCTCTGGTGATCTGGCCCTCCTTCCCTGCTCCCGACCTGCACCTCTCTGTCTCCACTTCTCGTCCCTGTCCCTCCTGCTCCAGTCACACTGCCCCCTTGCTGCTTTTCAGACACACCAGCCACTTGCCCACCTCAGGGTCTTTGCACTCGCTGTTCCCTCTGGTTGGAAAGGTTTTTGCCAGAAAGCCACGCAGCGAACTTCCTCAGCTTTTTCAAGTCTTTTCTCAACTGTCACCCTGTCATTGAGGACTACCCTGACCAACATATTTAAATCACAGCCCTCACCCCTCCTCACACAGTCCCTCTCTATCCTGCTCTATTGCACTTCTTTGCCTATCACCTTACTACTCGCTGTAGACGTTATCTGTGGATTGTGTTTAGTGTTTATTATGTTTCCCCCAATGCAATATAAGCATCCTGCTGGCAGGGATTTCTGTATGTTTTAATTACTGCTATACCCTAAGCTCTAGTAAATAGTAGGCATTCAGTAAATATTTGCTGAATAGATGAATAAACGAATACCTCCCATTCCCTACCTTTTTCCTTTATGAGCACACCAAAGGAAATTCAAGCTCTGCTTCTTACCGAGATCTATCAGAGAGCAGCCTGTGTCCACACGAGCATGCAGATTTGCACACCAGGTGCATGGGCACCCCAGAGCACTCCCACTTCACACTCATCTGAGCTCACCCGTGTGCTCTGTCCCAGCACTGGGACCTCCCTTCTGTTTTCCACCACCCAGAGCCTGTGCTGTTGGCACTTCCTGCCTAAAATGAGCTTTGGTCACACTTTTCTGAAGCTCATTTCCACTTTCTGACTCCCGTGTGCCTAGAATCGGAATCTGCTATCTCAGGAGTGGAAGAATCCCCCTAGGGACTACAACTGAAATTCATGAGAAACATCTCTCCTTTTCTCGTTTCCTTCAGGGGCCAAGGCCGCCTGTCTAATCCCAGAGAATTAGCAGAGCTGCTGCTGTTGCTGGGGTCAGCCACAGCCTGAAGGTCGAGGGCATGTTCTGAGTAAACACAGAGCACTGCACAGAAGTTAGGAGCCTGGGGGTCAGGGAAGTCAGCCTTGGAGCAGGGCCCTGGGAGGGACTTATCTCTCAATAACACAGCAGGATGCAGACTGACCCAGCGAGGCCTGGGGAAGGGAGCACTGGACTGGGAGTGGTAGGCCATCAGAACTGGAAGGGCTTGGAGAGGCCGGCAAGTCCACTTTCCTCCCTGGGCAGATGGGGAAACTGAGGCCCAGAGCAGGGAGCTCACTTGTGCAGCATCTCAGTAGGAGTCAGTGGCTGACTTCTAGACCAGAGCCCCTTCCTTGTGCTCCATGCTGGGAGCCATAGGCCTTCTCCTGCTCTGCCCCGAGACTGTGCTGACTGCCCGTAGCTCCCGGGGCTGACGGTCTACGAGAACGAGCTGGAGCTCAGCTTTAGGGCTTGTGTGCCACCAACGGATAAATCAAGTACTCTCATCCCTCACAGCTCACTCTCTATTTCTTGTTATTTCTGTAAAATGTTTTTCCTCTCAAAGTTAGGATAAAAGAGAAAGTTCTTTAACAAAATCTAGACAACACAAGGACCCTCAGGGACCTTCTGTTTTATAAATTTTACTAAATTACCCTGACCGGCAGTGTTGCCTTAGGAATAATACACAGCCAGGAAGCACACCAAGGTCTCTTCCAGGACAAATGTGTTCTAACAGAGAAGGACTACATGGAGAGATGAAATTATGACTTGGGGGTAAGCAGACCAGGGGCTGAGAACTATAGAGACTAGACAAATCCACTCAGGTTCTTTGTGCTGTTTCTCTTTTCTTTTCTTTTTTTTAAATAGGCTCCATGCCCCCTGCGGGACTTGAACTCACAACCCTGAGATCAAGACCTGAGCTGAGATCGAGAGTTGGATGCTTAACCGACTGAGCGACCCGGGCACCCCTGTGCTATTTCTTTTGCTATAAATGAGATGTAATCATCCCGGCTCTTCCTATTCCACAAGAATCAAGTGTGGCAATAAATTAGAAACTGCATTAATGTGTGTTACTACAAGGTAAACACACAGGGGAAATAACCTTTTGTATCTGATCGGTCCTTTCAAAGTACTTTTCCATAAATTGTCTGAAAATACTGAGCGACATGAGCAAGGTCATAGAGAGCCAGTTAGTGGTATAGTCAGAGCAGATGAGAAAAATGATGTTCATTGAGTACCTGGTGACAACAGCATGCACTTTATTACTCACAGCGCCTCCATCATTACTGCTCGAACAGTATTGCTGAGTGAATTACATATGTGCTGGACATATGTCATGAAAACATTTGCCTCATTTGGCAATAAGCCCACGAGATAGGTATTATTATTATTATCCCCATTTTACAGTAAGAGGTGGAGGCAGGACCTACCCCAGGTCCTTCTGGGTCTAAAGCCTGATCTGGAAACCATTGGGCATGCTTGCCTCTTGCAGTAGGAATTTCACTTACAGCCAGCATTTCATTTAAATCCTCCCACAGGGGCGCCTGGGTGGCTCAGTCAGTTAAGCGTCTGCCTTCGGCTCAGGTCATGATCCCAGGGCCCTGGGATGGAGCCCTGCATCGGGCTCCTCGCTCAGTGAGGAGCCTGCTTTGCCCTCTCCTGCTCCCCCTGCTTGTGCTCTCTCTCTGTCAAATAAATAAATAAAATCTTAAAAAAAAAAAAAAATCCTCCCACAACCTGTGAGGAACTTCTTCTTTTTCTTTTTTGTAACTGATAAAACTGATGCTTAGGGAGATCGAGAAGCTTAGGGAATTGCACTGTGAACTCCTATTTACCCTTCAAGACTTACCTCAAACATCCGAAGCCTTTCCTGAACACCCAGGAATGACTACTCGCCATCTTTATACTGCCTCACATCCTTTGTGTTACTTTGCGCAGCTTTAATTTATTAATTAGGTATTTGTCTCATGACACACTGTGAAATCGCAAATTCCTCGAGGGCAGGTATTGTCTCACTCATGTTCGTGGGCCCTGTCTTTGGTGCAGTGTCCAGCTTCCAGTAGGTTCTTACTGAGATTCTTAGGCTTCATTCCATAGATAGCAGGGAGCCATATAAGGATTTGAGAGTGTCACAATCAAAGAAATGTTTTAAGAAGATCTCTCTGGACACGTGCCTCTAGAAGGTGGACTGGATGGGGACAGACTGACAGCCGGTAGACATTTAGGAGACAATGGCAATAGACTAGGTGAGAGGGATAAGACTGGAATGAAGGCGCGAACAGTGGGAAGCATGGCGGAAATGTTGAGTAGGTCAAGGTTAGAGGCTTGACAGGAGAAGTGGGTGACTTTGCACGAGCAGCTAACAGAAGCCAGGGGAGTTGTGTGTATTCAGCGAGACCAAGAGAGAATAAAAGCCAAATGCAGGCTCTTATTATCTCTTTTTCCAGTGAACAGACGTTGTGAAATGAACTTGAAGATAGGGTGTGTGTGACTATGGGATTCCCTCTGTGGTTCTGTTTTCTCAGTACGTCTTTCTGTGACTATGGCTCTGGGGCCCCTTTCTAGGCACGAGTCGCCACTTCCTCTGATGCCCAACCAAAGGAACTAATTTGTTATATTCCTAGGGAAAAAGGCCCTTCTGGACATACTCAAAGACAGTGCTCTATTATACTGAAGAGAGTGGCTAAGTTTGACTATAGGCAATGTTTGCCTTATATCACACTTACATTTACATTATCTTAAAAACCTAAGCACCCACAAGATGGGACTTCACTGTCATTTAATTAATTAATTTTTTTTAAAGAAGAAAAGACTGAGAGTCTTGAGATATAAATTCTGGTCCCAGTGTGGCCCTGACCACTGAATTGTCCTTCCCTAGGCTTTGGTCATGATGGTCATAGAGTTGAACCGTAATTTCTGAGGTCTTAGATGCACAGAATATCAGGGCTAGGGTGTCTTCGGAGACCGTTGGCTTCAACTTCCTGTATTTGAGAGAAGAGGAAGTGGAGTCCCCTCCAGAAATATTCACTCGCCCAAGGCTCATTAGTGGAGAATGACCCCAAGAAACCAGCCCTCCTGACTCCCCAGCCAGCGTCCGTGCTCTGCCCCTTGCCTGCAGCATTAACCGCCTGTGACCCGTAAGCCTCATCCGTGCACGGCAGGGACCCACACATTGCAGCCACGTTCCAAGGAAGCAGATGCTCCTGCAGATGTGCACTCGCCTTGAAGACTAAGGACTGCGGGAAATCAGGCCGGAGAGGAATTTTCATAAAACGAGAGCATCTGGACCGCAGCCTTGGGGTCCTGCTCTTCTTCAAGCTACTGAAATACAGAGTCAGCTGTTCCATTATTGTCACCCCGATGGGCCGGGCTGGGAAGGGCCAGAAAGGGTCCTGGTGAGCTGGAGGGTGCTTTAAATCTACTCCTTGGCCTGCCAGGGGAACTCAGTCACAGAGTGAAAAAGCCTCCAAATAGGGGCTACTATCGCATCAGATGGAAATCAGTGATATTTAAAGTTGCTTGGGAAAGGACAGTGGTGGCGTGGTGTGTTTACAGGTTTGCTTTGAATGACATGTCACTAAGGCAACCCCAGCAGACGGTAGGCTCTTACTGGATTGCTTATGGGCCACGGAACTTGGAGAAGTGGATGTTGTAACATATTATTACCAGTTTTTGGCATTATCCTAACTAGGATAATGAGGGTTTGGTGGGGTCATCTGGACAGTTCTGGCAGAAGGAGTAGGATTAGAGTCCAGGAATTTAAGGGACTTAAGGGATCATCTCATGTCACCCCCTCATGGAACAGATGAGAAAACGGGATTTTGGAGAGGGATGATGACTTATCCGGGAATGACATGGCACCTGCTTTATTCCTGCTCTCAATCACAGCCAGGAAAGGCACACATTCTGGGGGCAGAGGAGGGGGGCAATTAGAAAAAGTGAATGGGTTTCAACTATATGTGGAAGGCTTCTGGGTTTGGGAGTTCAGAGGCCAGAGTACTCGTCTTGTGCCTGAATTCTGAGCTCCAGGCTCCTCTTCTGTCCGGTGGGCACTAAAGCAATACTCAAGCTGTAAATCCCCTAAGGTAGGACCTTCAGGGTGACTGAGGAGGATGAGTGAGCTGAATGAGCTTCAGAGCCACCTTTGACCTGCTAGCCACTCTTCTGTTTTCTACATCGGGCCTACCAGAAAACTGTTCGAAGAAAACTGGGAGGAAATGTTTGAAAAACAATACTAATCCCACACCGCTATGTGGGATTAGATGAGTCTCCGGAGGGTCGCTACAACTTGACATTCTGTGAGTCCATGACTGCAGGAGAGGAACTCGGCCAGGTGCTTGTGGACAGGAGCACAGGGTCCGTCTCTACATGAGCACCCGTTGTCAGCCAACCAAGGGGCAGCGTCCCGACTAGGGAGCCCTGCTCAGGCCCCATGGCCGCTGGAACCCCTGCAGGGAGGCTGATGCCGATGCTGGGATGGCATTCTGGAAGGGAGTCAGCACAAGCAGAGAGATACATCTTGCCCTTCTTGCCCAATACGTGAATCCCTTTTTCCAAAGGCATTGGGAGAAGGTGTCTGAAGCAGAGATGCAAGGACTGTAGGGCCCTTCAGGTAGCAGACTGCTTCTTTGCTGTGCCCGGGGGTCATAATCTTATTTGGAGTGAGAGAGTGCTCTAAGATTTTCTTCATTCAGGAGTTAGTGGCAGATCAGGGACTAGCCCAGGCATTTCCTGAATCCCAGGCAAGAATCCAGGACCATGCTATCCTTCCAGGGGACCTACCTCCATCTGCCTGGGCTTTCATGAAGGTGTCTCACTGCTCCTGATAGAAACCATCAATCAGTTTCCAAAATATTCTCCAGCCAGAAAAGCCAAATTTGGATAGAATGTTCACCACGGTCCTTAATTCAGTGTCAGAAGAGGTCTTCATATTCTATCATCATTGCCCTTGAAAAGTACCTTTTTTTTTTTTTCCATTACAAAATGCAGCTGATGTCAGCTCCTTAATCTGCCTTGCCAGGAGGTTCAGTTTATTAGGGACAAAGGAATGAGTTAAATCCTCTGTTGTGTGTTTATTATCTCTAGAAGGGAATCCTAACAAGGTCAAGCTTGGCAGCTGTCTGAAGAAGCGGAAAACTTGTGAGAAATGATTGCTTAGTGTATATGAATTGAGAGTCAATTCCTCAGGTGGAGGAAGGGGGTGGATAATGAAAGTAAGTTATTGTTACAATTCAAGAAAAAAAAATTCTGTAATGTCCATAGTCTTAAAAGCCTCAGCTACTAGTAAAAGCAAGTGTTTCCACTGAAAAAAAATTCTAGATGGGTGACATGTTTGAAAATAGAGAAGAAAGCAGTTAGGAAGTTCACATCTAGCCTTGTTTAAATCTTAGAACTTACTGTCGTATTAAGCCAATGTTTGGTCATTTTCCTTCGGGTTAAGTCCATTTTCTAATCCAAATATTTGAGAATGCCACAGTTTTATGACCAGCATTGGTTGGGGGGATGGGCTGGAGGAGTCGGCTAACCTAATGGTTCCTACCCATAATGCATCTTCTCCTGGAGTCTGGCTCTGGCAGAGGCTAGATTATATCCTGGAAGACATAACTAACATGTTTGTCAGAAATTTCACTTTATGATGATGAATATGTAGTCTTGAACACAAGTCTCCTTGCTGGATCCTTGTGACTCTGAAAAGTTGGCTCCATTTTTAATGAATTCATGGGCACTATATGTCAGTCTAGATGGCCAGCCCACATCATCTCCCAGAGCAACCAGCCCACCCCACCTTCCTCATTCTGTATCCATCAGTCTTTTTGTGTCCTTACTCTTTTCCATCTTATGCAATGGCTACTTTGCTAGGCTCATCTCTCTTTGTAAGGGACCAGATCTTTTGTATCTTTAAATTCTCGCAGTCCTCAGCCCAGGACATTCACAGAAGGGCAGCATCCCACTGAACGGTGATTCTCAGGTTAGGAGATTTTGTCCCTCTGGGGATATGGGCAACCTCTAGAGACATTTTTGGTTGTCACAACTGGTGGGAGAGTGATATTGGTATCTAGTGAGTAGAAGCCAGGGATGCTGCTAAAAATCCTATAATTCTCAAAACAGCTTTCCTCAGCAAAGAATTATCTGGCTCAAAATATCAATAGTGTTGAAGCTAAGAAACTCTGTCAAAGAGCATCAATTTGGGAAAGTTTTTAGTCACAGGAACCTTGTTGTAAATGAGATATTTGATGCAGACCCAACATATAAAATAAACAATACCCAACATTTAAAATGAGTTTAAGCAGGGTGGGGCTTCATAGTCCCACTTCTCGGCCCCCTTTCTCCCCCCAGCAGTAGTCTTATAAGCCCCTGCAGTATCCTGGGGCTCAGTGGAGAGCAACTTGAGAGCAGTTTGGTGTAGCCAAAAGAGCATGGGATTGAAAGTCAGAAGACATGGGTTTGGAAATTGACCCACTGCTTACTAGCTGTAGCTTCACCTTCTTGGGTTTGTTCCTTTGCCTATGAAGCAGGACAGTAGTAGTACTTGCCTTATAGGATTGTTTTAAAGATGGAATGAGATTACAAGTATAAAACTACATTGTAAACTCACTACTTTGCTGTTGATCAAACATTCTGGTTAATACAAGGTTAACTCTTACTGAATTACCGACTGCGGAGAACAGAGACCACATTAATACTAAAAATATACAAAGTCTACTCTACAGTGGTTTGATGAGAACTTTTCCAGAAAGCCAGAGAGAGCTTAGAAAGTAGGTTCTTAGGCCTCCACATCTTTTTGAGCCAGATACAGCCTTAGTAATTTGATCTCTCAGAAGTACTCCAAACTTTCTCAGCCCCACTTTCAAAGAACAGCTTCCCATCCATGGCATTGTTTGTGGGTTCTCTCTAAATTCCAGGGAATATTGCTTCGATGTTGTAATCATTTCCTGCTCCTCTTCTACATGATTTTTACATCCACCTCTGATGGTGACCCCCCAACCTTGTCCACACCCTTTGCAGAGAAAATCCAAACTCCTTAGCATCACATTCAAGACCCTTCAGAATCTCACCCTAATCCAACCTTCTGATTTCACCGGTACTGTCTACTACTGCATACCCAACCCTTCCCCAGTGCTTGATCATTACTCAGGGAAGTGGGCAATGCTTCCTAATGCCTCAGCTTTGCACATAATTATGGCTGTGCTTCAGTCTAGTTATGCTTACTCTGGGGTCTCTGCCCTTTTCTTTCTGCTTGTAAAAGTGACCTTGGAACAGATGTTAGTGGAAACTTTAAGGACTTTGAGAACAGAAAGAAAAAAGGGAGGTTATGTTTGGCTGAGTTATACATTGCCAGACTCAGTTTCTCTTGTGGTCCTTTCTAGGTTTATCACTCAGCCTGCACCTAGCATACCACCCCCAACCTTCATTCATCATGTTGTAAATTTGTGTGTCTTCCTCACTGGACTGCTACCCTGGGAGGGTAAGCACAGTATCTAATTCATCTAGGCTTCTCTAACTCCTAGCAGATTCTCCAGTAGAGAACCTGGCTCAGTTAGGGAAAACCAAGGGTCTCACCTTCACATAGTCATATTCACAAAGGTAGGAGGATTCCAGGTTGAAGTGCATGAAGTAAAGCTTGATCCGAAATCCCTCTGGGACAGTGATATTCCAAGTCACCTCTGAATCACTCGGATAGGAGTCTGGATAGCCAGGTGACTGAATCTGGCCAAACATATTGTTAAGCTCCACGGTATGGGCCGAAGCTTTCAACAAGGAGAGGCACAGAGCATGACAGAGAAGGAGCCACCTGAAAGACATGAATGGATCTACTTACATTCATGGACACAGGTCCTCACCCCTTAACTAAGCAGCTAGGAGACCAAGCTCTTGACATATCTCTGCCACTGACCTGCTGTGCTTACTCTTCCCCACCTGGGGCCTTGCTTATCCAGTCTATTCTACAGGGAGATGGTGACTCCATGATTTCTACGGTTTCTTCCAACTATGCTCTTCTGAAGATTTAATAAATATTCAAGTCTCCTAGACAGTCCCCTATTTGGGACTCTGACACTTATTATTTTACTGTTGAGAATGTAAATTTCATAATTAGGTCAAAGTTGATGTCCTTTCAAGGACACCTGGGTGGCTCAGTCAGTTAAGCGTCTTTTTTCAGCTCGGGTCATGATCTCAGGGTCCTGGGATCGAGCCCCACGTCAGGCTCTCTGCTCAGCGGGAGCCTGCTTCTCTCTCTTCCTGCTGCTCCCCCTGCCTGTACCCTCTCTCTCAAATAAATAAATAAAATCTTAAAAAAAAAAAAGTTGATGTCCTTTATTCAACTCGGCTTCATTTAAGAATCAAACTCTTGGTTCAGTTTTGTAAAAAGTAAGTAATAGTGACATGGTAATACTGGGATGAGACTTATACTCAATGATGGGATCTTGCATTACCTTAAACAGATTTAACAAAATCAGTCAAGATATGCAAAGTTTTTAATTAAGAAAGAATAAGCAAAACAAGTTTTTTCCCCCTCTTGGTAAGTATTCTTATAAAAGGATTAGAAAACTACAATGTATTTCCAGCTGTAGGCATCAGAGATAATGGACTGTTAAAAGAATTGCATAAGGAAGGGGCAAGGAAAACTCAATAAAACTTAATGGAACACACCCAAAGTGGCGCAATAATGAGTCAGAATGTCCAAGGCTAGTCAGAACCCTAATGAACAATATGCACCACATTGGGCATCTAATAGATTGCTCCCCCTGCAAGACCCAGTGACCTTGAACTCAAACACTCCAAACCTGGCTCACCAACTTCTTCCCCAAGTCCTATTTATTCCACTTCCTATGTTTTGGAAATCCATCTACTTCTCTCCAGTCTATTAATTTAAACATTCTTATCTGGCCTATTGCTATTGCATCCTAAGTAATCTCCCTGTCCCCCACTTTATACCACTCAGCACTTTTCTGCCGAGGTTGATTTTCTAAAACACACATGTGACCAAGCTGTTTCACTGTGCCTGCAGGATAAAGCATCTGCTCCCAGGATGGCAGATGAGCCTTTTTTGATCTAGTGCTGATCTGCCTGTCCAGCCTCATCTCAGTGCCAACTATGCCCTGGTATGTCATTCTGAAAGTATGCCATGCCTGTGCATGCCTTGGTCCCCTTGCACATAGCCTACCTATTCTTCATCTGCTTGCCTTATTTATCCTTCACCATCCAGCTCAAAGCGTCCTGGGCTATGGAGTATCCTGTACACCTCCAGATTCCACAGCTCCCTGTACGTGCTTCCATTCTGCATCTCTCACACAACACTGCTTTAAACACAGCCCCTGAAGTTAGATGTTTTTGGGTTCAAATCCCCATTCTTCTACTTATTGACTGAGAAATCTTGGATAATAGCCTCTCTGAGGCCCAGTTTCCTCGTATGTCAAATGGGGATTATAATTTCTAATTATAGGACTCACATGAGCATTAGAGATGATGTATATAAAGGACCTAGTATACAGCCTGGTATTAATAGATGGTGAATGAATAAAATGAATAGATGAATGAATGAATGAATGAATGAATGAATGAAAGTGGTGCCAGAGCTTTATATAGCCTAAGTCCATGCTGGGAAATTAGACCAGCATCCTCAGATTACAGTAGCTCCCCCTTATCCACAGTTTCCTCTCCGTGGTTTCAGTTATCCATGGTCAGCCTTGGTTCAGAAGCAAGATGATCCTCCTTCTGACATATTGTCCGAAGGTCAGTAATAGCCTAATGCTATGTCATAGTGCTTATGTCACTCCCCTCGCTTCATCTCATCACATAGGCATTTTATCATCTCAGTATCATCAGGAGAAGGGTGAGTGCAATACAATTAAGATATTTTGAAAGATAAAATCAACGCACAGAAATCAGTTGCATTCCTATACACTAACAATGAGACAGAAGAAAGAGAAATTAAGAAGTCAATCTCATTTACAATTGCACCCTAAAACCATAATATACCTAGGAATAAACCTAACCAAAGAGGCAAAGGATCTGTACTCAATAAACTATAGAACACTCATGAAAGAAATTGAGGAAGACACAAAGAAACAGAAAAACACTCCATGCTCATGGATTGGAAGAAAAAATATTGTTAAAATGTCCATGCTACCTAGAGCGATCTACACATTCAATGCAATCCCTATCAAAATACCATCCACTTTTTTCACAGAACTGGAACAAATAATCCTAAAATTTGTATGGAACCAGATAAGACCCCGAATAGCCAAAGGAATCTTGAAAAAGAAAACCAAAACTGGTGGCATCACATTTCCGGACTTCAAGCTCTATTACAAAGCTGTCATCATCAAGACAGTATGGTACTGGCACAAAAACAGACACATAGATCAGTGAAACAGAATAGAGAGCCCAGAAATGGACCCTCAACTCTATGGTCAATTAATCTTCGACAAAGCAGGAAAGAATGTCCAATGGAAAAAAGACAGTCTCTTCAACAAATGGTGTTGGAAAAATTGGACAGCCACATGCAGAAGAATGAAATTGGGCCATTTCCTTATACCACACACAAAAATAGAATAAAAATGGATGAAAGACCTAAATGTGAGACAGGAATCCATCAAAATCCTAGAGGAGAACGTAGGCAGAAACCTCTCTGACCTCGGCCACAGCAACTTCCTGCTAGACACATCTCCAAAAGCAAGGGAAACAAAGGCAAAAATGAACTATTGAGACTTCATCAAGATAAAAAGCTTTTGCACAGCAAAGGAAACAGTTGATAAAATCAAAAGACAACCGACAGAATGGGAGAAGATAGTTGCAAATGACATATCAGATACAGGGCTAGTATCCAAAATCTATAAAGAACTTATCAAGCTCAACACCCAAAGAACAAATAATCCAATCAAGAAATGGGCAGAAGGGCTGTCTGGGTGGCTCAGTTGGTTAACCAGCTGCCTTTGGCTCAGGTCATGATCCCAGGGTCCTGGGATCGAGTCCCACATTGGGCTCCTTGCTCAGCAGGGAGCCTGCTTCTCCCTCTGCCTACAGCTCCTCCTGCTTGTACTCTCGCTCACTCTCTCTCTCCCACTCTCTCTCTCTCTAGCAAATAAATACATAAAATCTTAAAAAAAAAAAAAAAAGAAATGGGCAGAAGACACGAACAGACATTTCTCCAAAGAAGACATCCAAATGGCCAACAGACACATGAAAAAGTACTCAACATCCGTCGGCATCAGGAAAATACAAATCAAAACCACAGTGAGATACCACCTCACACCAGTCAGAATGGCTAAAATTAACAAGTCAGGAAACGACTGATGTTGGCGAGGATGCGGAAAAAGGAGAACCCTCCTACACTGTTTGTGGGAATGCAAGCTGGTGCAGCCAATCTGGAAAACAGTATGGAGTTTCCTCAGAAAGTTGAAAATAGAGCTACTCTACGACCCAGCAATTGCACTACTGGGTATTTAACCCAAAGATACATATGTAGTGATCTGAAGGGGCACCTGCACCCCAATGTTTATAGCAGCAATGTCCACAATAGTCAAACTATGGAAAGAGCCCAGATGTCCATCGACAGATGAATGGATAAAGAAGATGTGGTATATATATACAATGGGATATTATGCAGCCATCAAAAATGAAATCTTGCCATTTGCAATGACGTGGATAGAACTAGAGGGTATTATGCTAAGTGAAATAAGTCAATCAGAGAAAGACAATTATCATGTGATCTCCCTGATATGTGGAATTTAAGAAACAAAACAGAGGATCATAGGGGAAGAGAGGAAAAAATAAAACAAGGCAAAACCAGAGAGGGAGACAAACCATAAGAGACTCTTAATCATAGGAAACAAACTGAGGGTTGCTGGAGGGGAGGAGAGTGGGGGAATGGGCTAACTGGGTGATGGACATTAAGGAGGGCATGTGATGTAATGAGCACTGGGTATTATATAAGACTGATGAATCACAGGCTTGTACCTCTGAAACCAATAACACATTATATGTTAATTAATTGTATTTAAATTTAAAAACGTTTTAAAAAAAGATATTTTGAAAGAGATTCCATTCACATAATCTAATTGCAGTATATTGTTACAGTTGTTCTATTTTATTATTAGTTACTATTGTTAATCTCTTACTGTGTCTAATTAATAAATTAAACTTGATCATAGGTATGTATGTATAGGAAATACATTGTGTCTATAGGGCTCCCTGCTATCTGTGGTTTCAGGGGTCCTCTGAGGGTCTTGGAACCTATCCTCCCTGGATAAGCAGGGACTACTGTAATGGTTACACTTTGCTAATCAGAAAGTTGTTTCTCCCTAACTCTCCCTCCCCAGCACACAGATGCTTACATGTATAAATATGCATACACATGAATTTTTGAATATGTAACACAAGATAACTGTAAAGATAAATTATCTAGCTGTCTCATATGGTATTTACATGAAAGGTAAATAGGTAAGTGCAAAAAGGCCTAGAAGGATATCACCAGTGTATTAACAGTGGTTCTCTCTCAAGTGGGAGTATGAATGTTTTAAGTTTAATTTTTGTGTATATGTCATGTTCATATTTGTCAAGAAGGACCTTGTACTGTTTTTTTAATAAAAAGAAAATAATGAAATCTTTAAAATTTTTTTCCAATGTCCCTACAATAGTAACATGTGAGGTTTCAACTGAGGAAACAAAATGTTTTAATCCAATTGCCAGGGTCAATATTTTTTTAAAACCAATCTTGGAGGGAGAGCCTCCAAGGCAGAGAGAAGGGAAGGCAAAGGTCCAAGCTCTCCAGCAAACTCCCAAGAAAGCAGAGTCTAGAAACCTGATCTTTCAGGGCCCACACAGCCCTAATTTTGAGCGAGGAAAGGTACGGATGTTACCAGGGCTGGGAGTTCTGGTTCAGTTCTGCCTGGGAAGGGGAGAGCCCTAGCCTTGGGTCAGAAGAGCTAGTTTCAGGTCCAGCCTTTGACTATATTTATCTGACCCAACTTGGGGAAGCCACGTAAGGTCTCAGTGTCCTCGTCCAGTAAGCGGTGATAATAATGACTCGCCATAGGGCTGCTATCAGAGTAAAGGAGGATTGGAAAGTGCTTTGTTAACCACCCAGCCCTCAGCAAACATTAGCTATAATTACTCCATCATGCTGCTTCCCGAAAAGCAGAGGTTAGGAAAGAACTTTGGCTCCCAAGCTGGACTTCACTGCAACATCGACACCCAGATTATGCAAGGCTGAAAGGTCAACTTTCTCCATGCCTGCTTTTTCCAGACCACATGGAGGAGACTCTGAGCCCCTAATGCTGGTCCTGTCCATGGCTGGCTGCCGACAGCCCCCATTCAGCCCCAAAGGCCCACATGTGGAAGGTAACGGGCCAGTGTGGGAAGAAGCTTTCTGTTCTATTTTGTGTACATCGCCAAACAGTTTCAAACATATGAAACAAATATCTCCTTGCCCATAATGGGCCTGAGCATATGCTTGCTTGCTTTAGGAGCTGCCAATCGAAGAATGTAAGTTGCGGCTTTTGTTTCCCATCACACTTTCTGGATGTTTCTTGCTTCCTATACACCAGGCCCCGGCTGTGAATTCCTGACACCTGCTACCTATTCTCAAGCTAATCAAAACGTTTCACTACAATTGGTTGACATGTCAACCAATATATAAAGCTGGGACTGGATAGGCCCCCTGCAGGAGCAGGCTCTGGGGAGTGCACAAAATGCCCTCGTGTGTCAATGACTGTGGAAGAAGTAGCACTTTGTATCCTCTTCCTTGCCTCCCCTCACTTCAACCTACACTACACCAAGACTGTTTGTGAGAGTTGAAAGCCACTGTGTAAATCCCTTGGACAAGGCCCTTATTTGACAGATGATGAAAAGGATACCCCAAGTAGTGACATGTCATGCCCAACACCATATGGCGAATTAGCTTCAACAGAAGAAGAGAATAACAAAAGCTAACAGAGGGAGCCGCTGGGTCCATGCCCATATCATGTCTAGGCATTTGGCCAAAGCAATTAATCCTGTGAAAAATAATTTAAAAACTCATGGCTTTATGTAGAAATTTTTAAAAAAAGATACTAATAACAAAGCCCCTCTCCAACAAATTCTAGTTTAATTGGTCTGGAGTGAGGTCCAGTCATTGGCACTTTTGAAAGCATCACAGATGATCCTAATGTACCACTAGAATTGAGAGCTATTGGTATAGAATAATACACTTGGTTGAGAGTCTGGTGGAATGTAGTAGAAAAAATCCTGGACTTGGAGTCCAAAGAGTCAAGTTTGAGTGAGAGCCTTTTCAAGATCATCCGTGTGGCTTTGGGCAAGTTGCTTAACTGCTTTTATCCTCACTTCTCCATAAATCCTTACTTCATCTAAAATCTAAAGACCCGATGAGAGAGGCCTATAAAAGTGCTCTACAAACTCTGAAGTGCTGTGTCCCTATGAGGGAGACCCTTTGGAGACTTCTAGTGGAGCACATCTCCACTGATCTGTTGCTGGTCAGCTGAATTCTATTCAGCTAATATTTATTGAATGCCTGATAGGAAACAGACATTATGCTAGGTGCTAGGCATACTAAGGTGAATAAGACATAGATCCTCGGGGCACCTGGGTGTCTCAGTCGTTAGGTGTCTGCCTTCGGCTCAGGTCATGATCCCAGGGTCCTGGGATCGAGCCCCGCATTGGGCTTCCTGCTCAGCGGGAAGCCTGCTTCTCCTTCTCCCTCTCTCGCTGTCTCTCTCTCTGTGTCAAATAAATAAATAAAATCTTAAAAAAAAAAGAGAGACATAGATCCTATACTTAAGGAGCATTCGGTCTTGGAAAAGGAGATAGACATTTGAATAGCAAAATATTATGAAGACGAAGAGAGACGTAGCTCCCAAGAACAGGGATAGCACAAAGGAGAGGATGCTCATTCTGGGGATGTTGGCCAGGCAAGAGGAGATGATGTTTGAGCTGTGGCTTGAACAATGGGGGCCTTTAGGTGGAAAATAAGGGGGGAGAGCTGTTCTGCGCTAAGGGGTGAGTGACACAAAGATACAGAGCTGTTAATCAGTCTGTATGTTGGTATGGCTGGGGCATGGGGTGGTAGGGTAGGATTCTGCTCTCCACAGATCAGTTGAATTGTCACTCCATGTAGATGGACATAAATCCTATCTCTTTCAGGAGAAAGGAAAATGAAGTTAGATGGCAGGCTTAATGTTACAATGGATTTTAAAAGAACAGATCAAATTAACCTTAGAGACTTGATTATTTCTCTGAACTACAGGTAATATGAGCTCAAAGAGTTAACAGAGTCTGAAGCCCCCCTTTGGCCCCAGACCCAGAAAAGTTGCTAGGTGACTTTGCAGAAGAGAAACAAATAGAAACCCTTTTCCAATTGAGAAGAAAATCAGTGAGAAAAGAGGTGCTGAGGGACTCAACACATCTGCAGGGTGTTTTTCTTTTACCTTCCTTTCTTTGGGTATTATTAACAGCATTAACACTTATAAATAGTAAAAATAATTATAGTGGTTGCGTTTTGAGACTTGCAGAGGAAAACTTAGAAGGAATGCCTGGTAAGAAGGATCAAGTAGCTCTAAGTATAGGCTGAGGAATAGGAAATGTTGAGGAGTTTAAAAACAATTAGAATTGAAAGTCCTGGATTTAGAACACCAGAGGCTCCTTTTTTTTTTTTTTTTTTTTTTTTAATTTGTGGTATCCCTTTAAGAGTCATTTGGTACAATTCATAGCCTGATTCATGCCACCAGCTGCCTCTGATTTCAGTGAGAAATGCAGAAATTTATAGGGAACTGTAAAATGGGGACAGGTTTTTCGTTTTCTAAATTGAGGTTTTAACTGGCAAACTTCTGAAGGTTTAAGAAACCGCAGAGCTGAGCTGTGGGAAGCTGGCTTCTTTTCCGGTCAGAAGAAATAAACACACAAACACATACCTAACTCACAAAGTGTCGGAAGAGATAAACCAATGCTCTTTGCAGAGGAGGAAAACAAAAAATCAGCCTCGTGGGCAACAGGAGGAAAGTCACATTCGCCAGCGGACAGCCCCCTATGCTGGCAGAGGGAGAAACTGAGCCTGGGCAGCGTCGGGCAGGATTTGCACAAAGTCTCCCGCTTCGAGCTGCGTGTCTCCGCAGTCCCAGGGCAGCGCCCAGCCCACGTCGCCCTTCTCAAAGCCCCAGGGATTGATGAGAACCCCCTGCAACAGCCACAGGACACACAGGTGAGTCTGCCTGGAGACCAGGGCAAACCTTCCCGGGCTACTTGACACCTGGTTCCTGAAAGGGCCCCCCCATGTCCACTCCTGCCCTGGCACTCACCTCATTTTCCTGCCTGGGGTGCTCCTGGCTGGCTGGCTTCGTTCCCCTCGGCCTGACTTTCCCGTGAGCTTGTCCCCCGTGTGGTGTCAGCGATGCCTTATCTTTGTTCTGAGGTCCCTGTGTGTCTCTGGAATTGGCTGGCATTCTTCATTCAGGTCACGCCTTCCCCTGCCTGCAACAGATCCTCTCTCCCCCTCTCTCCCTCTGCCTCTTCCTCTCTCTCTCTCTCCCTCCCTCCCTCCCTCTTCTCTCTCCCTCTCTCTCTCCCTCCTCTCTCTCCCTCTCTCTCTCCTCTGACTCGCTTTTACACACACTCATAGGAACCTGACAGAACAGAATCTGTCTTCTTCCTGAAAAGATCTCCAGTTCCTTCCTTTATCCTGTGTGGCTGGCTCCAGCTCTTGAGAGAAAACTGAGAGGCTCAAAAAGGTATTTGTATCTGTGTATGTGTGTGTGTGTGTATGTGTGTGTGTGTGTGTGAGAGAGAGAGAGAGAGAGAGAGAGAGAGAGAGAGAGAATGTGTTTGTGTATGTGTGTGTGAATGTGTATGAGCGTGTGAATGTATATGAGTGAGTTTGTGTGAATGTGAGTGAATGTGTATGAGTGAGTGTGTGAGTGAACGTGTGTGTGACTGTACTGAGTGTGTGTGTGTGTGTGTGTGTGTGTGGAGGGTGGAGAGGGACAAAGTCTAATCTCTCTTTAGTCTCCCTTGCCAGATGGCTATAGTTTTCTGCTCTTCTTCAGGACACTGGCAAAAAGACACCAGTGAAACAGAAGCAACCAACTAAGAAGGCAATTCTAACATCTATACTAGGAAAGAAAAAAGGTCCAAATCCCAAAGCCTCAGTCAGCCTGAAAACAGCGACAGATCTTCCTGTGAACAGAGCTGTTGGCCAGGAATGTGAGGGAGCCCCAAGTCCTGCAGTTGCCTAGTGGTTCTTCTTTGCTTAAAAGCAATACTTGTTCTGTTTACCAACTCAGAGTGTGCGACCAGTCCAGCCCAGTGAGGGTCCATCACGGCAGGAAAGCCCGCACCCCTTGGGTAGAGAAAGCCCTAGGTCTGTACACGTCTACACCTTGAGATTGTGGAGAAATGCAGCACCAGATCTAAGCTGAGCTGAATAATAAGACAGTTCCTCCCCCCCACGAAAATGACAACCGATACTGAATAGGGAGAGAGATGTCTGGGTGTGAAAAATAGATTTTACGGAGAACCTTTTCTGTGGTAGGCACAGTGCTAAGCATAAGCATCATCTCAAGCGCTCCCACAAACCTGTAGGGGTCACACTGTTGTACTCATTTTACAAATGAGAAAACTGAGGCTCAGAGAATTTCTACACCTTGCCAAGATTATCCAGCTCTTTTTCACTCTTTACTGCTACTACCATGAATAGTTAACATTTATTGAGCACTAGGTGTCAGGGACTCTTCCAGTAATGTGTTAATTCCCTTCAATCATCTTTATATCTTGTATAGTTGGGTACTAGGATTATCCCCATTTTACAGACAAGGAAACTGCCCAGAGAGGTTAAGTAACGTAGAAAGTGATAAGGGAAGAATCTGAGATCTTACCCACTATATCTTACTGCTTCTCCCTAATATATTCTAGTGCCTTTGGTATTTCAAATACAACATTCATGGAGAAACTCAACTTGAGGCGTTCTGAAAAGAGCATTAGCCTCAGAGTGAGATTTTAGCTGTAATCTTTCCTTTCTGTCCAAGCCAGCTGTGCACTTTGGGACCAATACTTAGCATCTCTGGTCCTGCTTCACATCTGGGAAATGAGGGTTGCTATGAGGCTTCAAGGAGATTATGCCTTCCGAAGTGCTGTGTTAGCTGTCCAACAGTGTACCCCAGAGAGCCACCCCCAGTGTGACCAAGGTAGCAAACGCATGTCCTCTCCACGCTCTGATACCGCTGCTTTGGCACATTTGGGGGAACACTTCTTTGAATCTCGCTGGAATTCTCCCCGCTCCATTTTCTCTCCAGTTTCTCTATTTTAACACTTTCAAATGTCAGTCTTGCCAGGCCTGGCATTAGTGAGAGGCTGTGGTCGAGAATGTGGGTGCAAATATATGAGATGAGAGAATATGTTTGAACTCAGGCCCTGTTTTAGCAAAGTGTTGCTTTCTGTTTCAGGCAGAGCAAAAAAAAACCAAAGCCATTTAAAAGCCCCATTAAGAAGCTTCACAGGCTCCTCAGACATCAAATAACTCTCACAAAACAACATTTTAATGATTTAAGTGTAATGAATCAGAAACACATGGACTACATTTCTCTTGGAATACCCAAGGGTTTCAAAACTGAAGGAGAAAGAACTTGGCTCAAAGCACAGTGTGCCGTGCAGGGGGCTCTGCCCGTTACAGACACCCCCTCTGTTCACGAGGCCGCGGAGCTGGCCCTCTCCTAATTTAGGGCACATACAGGAATATGCAGTCATTTGTTCTGGGCACAGAGGGAAGAGCTTGGGAGCGAAAGCCATCAGCTTCTCCTCGTAAAGTGTCATAGAGCAATCGAGCTTCCCAGAATAATTTCCTGGCCATATTTTTTCAAGGCTGCCAATGTTCAATGGGAGACATTTGAAATACGTTCTAAGCCAAAGTTCTGCCAATATACAACAGATCTGATATGTGCTTCCCTGGGAGTTAGCCAAGGCTCAGATGGAATCTGCATGAAACAGGAACTATATGGCTCAGTGAATGATCTGGGTGAGATGCAGGGCAGTTTCCCATTGGACTAGAAGACATTGGTGATATTGTCCTGACCTTTTGATAAAGACTCTCTGAAGTATCATTAATAGATCATGGGAAGTAAGAGGAATGCAAGGGACATTGGTTTGGAAGTAGGCTCAGTGTCAGTAGGCTGACTTGTATGTGACCTTGGGCAAGTCATCTACTTTCTTGGTTGGAGGGAGGGGGAGGAGGGGCATCCACCTGCTCTGCTGTACAATGAGGGGATTGGACCCCGTTGAGGGAGCACATATAAATGTTGGTGCGAGAACTGGGGAATGATATTGCAGTGAAGGCAGTCATGTGGGTTACTCTCATGACCTGTGAAAAGAGTGGAGCCCAGAGCATCCCTCTCATCTTGACACTTGCTTTATCATAGCAGCATGACGTGGCTCAGGATTCCATCATAGGTATTCAGGAAAATAACTATTAAGAAGATGCAACTAGTTTTTTAGAAGTTTGACAGAAAAAGTTAAAATAAGCACACAATGAACTAACAATATGTCACTTAGAATCATAAAATGTAGAACGACAGATGTGGACCCAATACCCCCAGGTTATAGTCAGGGACAGGGTCAGGAACATAGTACTAAGAGAGTGCATGTTACAGAATTCCTACCACTAGAACCGGGCTTGGTTTACATGTTCTACCGAAGTATTTATTATATGCAACTCCTGAGCTGAGACTTTCTGGAATCCCATGAATGTGTTAGGAAATGTAAAGTATCTGGGCATGGGATTTTGTTGGCAAAGCCAGAAATCCAGGCTTCCTATAGAATATCTAAGAAACTGATAAATAGCCCCAAAGATGGCACCTTAGAATTAAATTTTGGGTTCTACAACACATTGACTATGCTGAGAGCCATTGCTTTGGAGCCTGGATATCACATTATCAGAATAGTACAGGGGATTTAAAAAATACCAATCCCTAAACTTCATCCCAGAAAATTCAAATTCAGCAAATTTGGGGTGGGGCTCCTGAATCTCTAATTTTAAAAGCTCTCATAGCACGATTTTGCCAATTTGGGCGCACAGAACATAATGGTGCATTTTATAATTGGCGGCATTTTAGGTTTGATGCAATATCCTTAGCATGTGTCAGATACTTCCATATACATTATTACATGTAATATTCATATATTTTTACAGATGAAGACACGGAGGTTCAGAGAGACTATGCCAGCAAGAGGACAATTGATGTGGAGAGCCCAGGCCTCCTGACCCCCGATCCAGGACTCTTTCCCCTCATCTGCAGTCTCCTGACCCTGCCTGTGGACTTTGAACATCCATGAGCCATGCTATCTTGTGTCTAAAAGATTGCAGGGAAGGAAAAATAATTTCTATTAAAAAAATAAACTATTTGGTTCTGTTATGGGCTGAATTGTGTCCTTCCAAAATTCATATGTTGAAGCCCTAACCCCCAGTACCTCAGAATGTGACGATTTGGAGATAGGGTCTTTGAGAGGTGATTAAGCTAAAATGGGGCCATTAGGGTGGACCCTGACTTGATGTAATTGGTGTCCTTATAATAAGAGATTAGGACACAGACAACACAGAGGAAAAGACCACGGGAGGACACAGTGAGATAGTGGCTATCTGCAAGCCAAGGAGATGCCTCAAAAGAATACCTTGACCTTGAACTTTATTTATTTATTTATTTATTTTTCAAGGTTTTATTTATTTATTATTTGACAGAGAGAGAGAGACAGTGAGAGAGGGAACACAAGCAGAGGGAGTGGGAGAGGGAGAAGCAGGCTTCCCCCTGAGCAGGGAGTCTGACGTGGGGCTCGATCCCAGGACCCTGGGATCATGACCTGAGCCGAAGGCAGACGCCTAACGACTGAGCCAGCCAGGCCCCCTGATCTTGAACTTTAAAACACCTGCCAACACCTTGATTTTGAAGTGCTAGCCTCCAAAACTATAAGAAAATACATTTCTGCTGTTTAAGCTACCATCTGTGGAACTTCGCCATGGCAGTCCTAACAGACTAATAAGCTCTCTTATACAAGGTTCTCGAAAAGCATGAAACACATGCCACCGGGGGCATCAGGCTGATTTCAGGTGCCACACACATGGAATTAAAAAACACTGGGTCAGTTAATATTCTGTTTGGTGCATAATTAGAGAAACCTTGACTAATGCACAAATAGAATTTATTTTCCTCACATAGCAAGAAGTGAGGAGGTACATAGGTCTGGGGCAGCTGATTGACATTGCTGTCTTTCTTTCTGCTCTGCCAGCCTTAGGATATGGGCTTTCATCCTCATGCCTGCCACCTCATGGTCACAAAAAGGCTGCTGTAACTCCAGATGTCATGTCCACATTCAAAACAGAAAAAAAGGAGAAAGAGGAAAAGGGGACTGGGAGACTTCTCCTTACGTCTCACAGACCAGAACTGAGTCACGTGGCCACCACTAACTGCAAAGGAGACTGGTAAGTTTGGTTCTTACTTTTACAGCTTATAGAGCAGAGCCAGACAGCAAGGAAGACAGGGATTAGAAATGGAAATTGCATGAGTCAACCTTCAATATCTGTCACCACCATATGCCAAGAAAGTCCTGCCTTTTTCATTTCTTTCATTCCGGATATTATTGAGAAGAAAATCTCAAGGTGATGCCAATATGCCGTTGATATTCATTTCCCTTTTAACAAGGAAAGGCAGGTCTCAAATTCAGTCTTGCAGAGACAATATTATTCTGCTAGGATTTAACAATTTTTATTCATTATATTTATTTTTATGTTTAGAGTAGCAGCATACTTTCAAATATATGGATTTCAGTCAAAAAAACAAGAAACAAATCCAGAGTAGATCAGACTTGTACCTCTGAAACAAATAATACATTATATGTTAAAGAAAAAAAAAAAGAGAGAGTAGGAGGGAAAAATGAAGGGGGGGAAATTGGAGGGAGAGATGAACCATGAGAGACTATGCACTCTGAGAAACAAACTAAGGGTTTTAGAGGGGAGGGGGGTGGGGTGATGGGCTAGCCCGCTGACGGGTATTAAGGAGGGCATGTATTGCATGGAACACCGGGTGTTATACGCAAACAATGAATAATGGAACACTACATCAAAAACTAATGATGTAATGTATGGTGACTAAAATAACATAATAAAATAAAATTAAAAAAATAAACACAAATATGAAACAAATAATAATAATATAGATGGTATTCATGCATACAAAAAAATTATAAAGGCAAGTGACTAAATATTGGAATCCTTGTGGTGGACACGGTAGAAATAGCCCAGCACCGTGGAATAGCCTATGAGTCAGGATGCTGGGGATGGAGGTCACATTCTGCCCCAGCCTCCTGTGAAGCCTTGTTTCCAAGAAGAATGTTTCATCCTGAAAACAACCGACAAAGGCCATGCATTATTATCTATATTTTACATATATGATTAATAATAATATTGAGATGAGGTAATTGAGTCCTAGAGGAGAGAAATGTATTGCCCAGGGTCACATTGAAACTAGATGGTGGGCTGAGACCATGAATCAGAGTTCCCTACTCCCATGTTCTTTTCTGTTAGGTTGTAGGCCACTCTATTTGAGACTGAGTACTTTGAAAAGAAACTGGCTGGTTTTTCTGAAAGCCCCAAATGACCTTTGGCTGGCCAACACAGCTGGCTCTCCACCACACAATTTTATTGAACAAAGAGGTATGCTGAGGTGTTTTGACCTCTCTTGAAGATCAAAATCTTCATGCTTCCTCAGCTGCCAGTAGGCTTATCGCTTCTAGAATCTACTTTGGTCTCTGGATAAGAGAGGATTCCTCTCCCCTTTTCCCACGTCTCAACCTACCCTGATTCCCACCTTCTTCCTTATTCTTTAGGACAGAGTCTAAGTTTATTAGTGAGCATTGGAAGTGAATCAACTGGCCATACACATCAGCTTCTCTTGCTTTCTGCCTTATTTCATTCAGTCAAAAAAACAACTGGGAACTAGCCTTCTTTAGGTCTTCTGGCTCTCTCTTTGCTCTTCTTTGTCCATGTATCTGGCCAAAGGGTGATAGGGGGAGGATAATAGGATTTAAGCTCTGACAGAAAGTGGGCATGCTTTTTTTAAACTTCTGACCAAAGGAAGCCCTGTCATCGAGCCCAGCTTTACAGGAGAGCCCCAGTCTGTGGAACCAGGTACTAGCCTAGCTGGTAACACAGGGTACCTGGTTTTCTGTTTGGTTATTTCTCCTCAAGGTAATCTTGCAGGAGGAGGTGTGATGTGTAAGGAATGATCCTGGAGTTCTTAAGTACTTGAGACATATACCATCTGTTTGGGTTGAATTGTGTCCTTCCCAAATTCATATGTTGATGTCCTAATCCCTAATATCTCAGAATATGATTACAAGGGCCTTCAAAAGGTAATTAAATTTAAAAAGGTGCTGTTTAGGTGGGCCTTAATCCAATATGACTGGAGTCCCTATAAGAAGAGGAGATTAGGACACAGATGACACAGACAGAGGGACAACCACACGAGGACACAACAATATAGCCATCTACGAGCCAAGGAGAGAGGTCTCAAAAGAACCCAAACCTGCCAACACTTTGATCTTAGACTTCTAGGCTCCAGGACTGCGCGAAAATAAATTTCGGCTGTGTAGGTGACCCAGTCTGTGGTATTTTGTTATGGCAGTCCTAGGAAACTAACACACCTTCCATACCTCCCTTACCTTTGCTCACCTAAATCCATTTTATATCAACTATAGTTGCTATTCACTCATATTATGTCTCCCCTCTCCCAGAGGTTCCCCAGATGCTAAGGCCACAGGGACCAAGCAGAACCAACCACAGGACAGCATTGGTTAGGCTATAAGAAGCAAATGGACAGTTGGGGTAAGACCGAGGGGTGAGGGGGTAGACTCAGATCATGGAGGAGTCAGGTCCTTACTTCCCTAACTTCCTACTGCTATTTCATGACTATTACTCTTCCACCCTCTTTCCAAATTCCCCTACCCTTCTATCACTCTGGCAAACTCTACTCATCCCTGCTACTGCCACCTTCCAACCTCTTGGTCCTATCCTATGTTCCTTTCTTTAAGAACTTAGGCATGTGGCTCCATTGCTTACCTTTCCTTCCCAGTTCCTCCTGATGTCCTGAGGGACACTAGGCTCTCATCCTTTGAGCTCCTCATCTTCAGTGATGACTTCTTCCACTTTACCCTAGCCATCTATGATACCCATAGCGACATCCACCTCTGAAAGCTGCATCTCATAACACCCATTCTCTAACCACCATCTCCTATCTTTTTAGGTCTTTTACTCCTTCAATAACCCTATAGACTCCAATAACCCTAGACTTCAATCTCATCAAGACATCCAGTCCTTTGACACCACCCCATTTTAAGTCTATCAGATCCTCTTGCCTTTACATCTTTTCTGAATCCCACAACCAATCACCAGCACTCCTTTGCAGACTATTCTTTCTCTACCTGCTTTCTCAGCTCTCTTCTTGCTTCAGAGGAATCATTCTTTATCTTTCTAGTGAATCATTGAGAATCTAATGGAAGCTAGATCCTTTGTCTGGAATACCCCCAATAAAGCCACACAGTCCACTCCTTCAGCTCCTTCAACTCTTTCTAAAAGTGTCGCTTTTTCAGTGAGGTCCTTCCTGACCACTCTATTCTACTACTTCTATTCTTACCCACACTCACAATCCCTATATCCAGTTTCAGTTTTTTTTTTTTTTCATGGCACTAACCAGCAGCTAAGATACCATTTATTTTTAATTATTTATTTGTTTGTTGCTCACTTCCCATCCCATTAGAATAACACAATCTCAAAGTGGACAAATGGTTTTTTTATTTTTTGTTTAGTGCTCTATTTCCAGTACCAGGCCAGTGCCTTTGACTTGCACATAGTAGGACCTTAATAAACCTTTGTGGATGGGCTTTCTTCAAAGAAAAATTTAAATATGCACATATTCTTAAAACTTAGTATATAATTTCTGGGGCCTGATGGCCTTTCTGAGGCTGCGAAGTTCAGAAGCTCAGTGTTAACCATTCTTCCTGAATATTTCTCATGCATTCTACCACCACAGTTTAAATGGTGTTGTATACTGATTACTTACAAATCTGCTCCTTTATCCTACATGTCTCCTCACAGTTCCTCACTCACCAATCAAATGTCTATTCCCACCTCCATTTGAAGTGTCCATTGGACAGAGGTTGCTATCTTTCCATTCCCAACTTGCTCATTTTCCTGCACCAACTATGTCCATGAACCACCAACAGCTCAGAAACTCAAGCCAGATATTTCAGTGTCATCCTTGATTTATATTTTTCCTTTCTCCTCATATGCCATCAATCAGTAAGTTCCATTGTTTACATGTAAGTATCTTTCAAATCCAACATCATGCACAGCTTCCATTCCCCACTGCCCCTGTATTACTGGAAGATTATATCAACAACCTCCTAATTGGTTTTTCTGTCTATAGTACCATTCTTACAAAAATACAAGTCTTATTCATTCTCTCCCTTTGTCAAACCTTTTCCTAAAGGCCCTCCTTTGCTTAAAGAGTAAAATAAAAATGTCTTAAAATAGCATTTGAACCCTGAAGCCTCATGTTGACATGAGGTGCCAGGAGATTGAAGTAGCGTGCAGTATTGAGCCAACATGTGGAGGGCAGCTGCCTTGGAAAGTCAGCTGGGCCCACAGCACACTTGGCATGAGTGAGAAAAAAACTGTTGTATGAAGGCACTGAGCTTTTGGCATTGTTTGTTCCTGTAGATAATCTGGCCTATCCTGACATGATACTCTTAAATGGGATTGCTCTTTCACTTCTGTATTCTTTCCCACGCTTAGGCACACACACTTTAATGTCTAGAACTGGTACCAAACTAGTTGCTTATTCCAGATTTCATCATGCTCTTTCATTCCTGCATGCACTTACATAGTTGGTTCTCTTGGTCTCTAGTGCTATTCCCTTTCTCATTTGCTTGTAGAACTTCCTCTAATTTATCCTTTGAAATCTTGCTTAAATGTCATTTTTCTGGAAAATCTTCTCTGATCACCCAACAGAGAAGTAAATATTACCTTTGTTCCTTACACGTGTTTTAAATTATTGCATGTGTCAGATTACTACTTATGTCCCTCTTTCACTATAATAATTCAAGGCCTGAATAATATTCTCTGTACCTTGGGATCAATAGTGCTTTTTGAATATATAGATGTTCAAATAATCTTTAAAAAGACATCAAGCTAGGTAAACACACAACTGAATTTATAATTACAAATTGTGATGAGTACTATGTAGGAAGAGGACAGAATTCTTTGGGAGAGACCAATAGAAGGGCTAATTTATACAAAGTGGTCAGGAAAGTCATGGTGCTATGGCAGCTAAACAGAATGGATGCAAGTTAGCTAATAAAGGGTTGGTGATTCAAAATGATGGACTATATTTCCTGGACTTCAAGACACATGGAAATTCCCCATTTCTGTACCCAATCCATAAAAATAATAAGAAAGACTAGAAATGAGATAAATAAAGGAACAGCTGCACTTAAAATCAAGACAAGGAATTATCTGTAAATGAGAAAATAGGAAGGCCTGTACAAGGAGGTCTGTAGATGAGAGGTTGTAGCAGTGAGCTGAGGAAATCATCCTGACAGAGAACGCATCCTGTGGGAACCCATCCTGACCATGTGGGAAGCCATCAAGATCCCATGGGGAAGCTGGAAGCTGACAAGACTGCAGCATGAAGTCACTTGGAAAGAAATAGAAACCGCCACCACAGAAAGGTTGCCAAACAAGGATCAACAAATATTTTTTTTTTAAGATTGTATCTGGAAAAGGGATAATAAATTCAATAAGAGAATTTCATGTAAGGAAATAGAGTTAACAGAAACATAAGAACAGGATTTTAAAATAACCTATCTCCAGAGAGCTAAAAGAGGGTGTATCATCTATGAAACAAGAAGAAGAGAAAGATCTGAAATAAGAACAAATTGAAATACAAAAAGAAGCCATTGGATAATTAGTGAAATTAAAACAATACTTTTGCATTTACTAAATGTAATTATGTTAAGTATAATTATTGAAATTAAAATGCAATCATTAGTATGATAGCTGAATGGTCACAAATGAAGAATTAATTAATGATCTGAAAAATCAAGCTGAGGAATTTCCCCAGATAAAGAGATCAGAAGTATGAAAGAATAAAGGGAGCATAGATTCAGAAGATCCTACATGCGTCTAGTAGAATTTTCATTAAAAATAGAATAAAGAGAGGGAAAGGAAGAAATTTTGAAGAAATATTGGTCTCAGTTTTCCCAGAATCGAGAAAATCATAAATTCTCAGACTGAAAAGATCTTCCAGTCCTCACATGGGATATATGCATAAAATTATATATAGATTCCATGTAGTGAAATTTCAGCATATCAAGGATAACGTTAAAATTTTAAAAATTACCAGAGAAGGAACAAAAACTAGATTAATATCCAGATTTTCTGCCAACCACCTGGAAACAAGAGGGAAATAAAAAATATCTTAATGTGCAAAAGAAAAATACTTTTAAGCCTGTCATTCTACACTAGCCAGAGGATTATGTCACTCAGCTGAAATAAAGACACACTCAGGCTCTGAGAGCTTATCATGTGCAGGCCCTTTCAGAAAGAATGGAGGATGTTGGAGACAGTTAGTGTTGGTGAAAGTGGGGAATGGGTCCACTGACACAATGCTTATAGAAATGGACAGGGGCCTGGCCACTGGGAGGGCAAGCCGGGGCTATTAGTAAAATAAAAATGTGCAAATCTTACAAATTGAGAATCTTACTTCAAGATATCTGTCTTAGAGAAACGCTCACATGGGCAAGCCTGTTCCTTGTAGCATTGGTTGTCAAAGTGAAAAGTGGGCCTCAGTCAAATAGTGACTAAATGTAATGTAGTCATTCTATGGAATGTGGAGCCCCAGTAAGAGAAAATGGGAAAAATCTATGTATAGCAACAGGGATTTATCTCCAAGACTTATCACTGAGTGAAAAGGGAAGGTTGAAAAATGATACGTATGTTAGGATACCATCTATTGAGTGAAAAAACAATAGGTTCACCAAATAATACATATTTTGTACATATCATAGACATTTTGTATATATTTTCCATATGTCATAGAAGTAAGTGTGGAAGGAGATAGATCAAACATAACCAGTTACTTGTGTGGAGGAAGTGTTCAAGAGAGGCTTCGTTCCTATTTATAATAATGCAGAGCTTTTAGGGGTGCCTGGGTGGCTCAACTGGTTAAGCATCTGCCTTTGGCTCAGGTCATGATCCCAATGGAGCCCTGCATTGGGCACTGGACTCACTGCTCAACGGGAGTTTGCTTCTTCCTCTGCCCTCCCCCATCACTCGTGCTCTCTCTCACTCAAATAAATAAGTAAAAATCTTTAAAAAAAAAAAAATACAAAGACTTTAGTGCCTGGTCAGGGGTGCTTAGGCAGGGGAGTGGCATGATCCAATTTATAGTGATAAAAAAATCCCTCTGGGTATTGTGAGGAAAATGAATTTGGAGGAGGGGAGGCAGAGAGACTAGGTAGTAGGCTGTCCTGGTAGTTAGGACCAGGACTCATTCATCCATTTGGCAGTGTGGGCCAGAGCCTGGGGCCCATGAAAATGTTTTAATTAAAAAAAAAAAAAAACAAAAAACGAATATACAATAGTAAACTTAGCCTGGCTTATATTTGCCTTTATACCAATGCAGTGCTAAAATATAATTTTTATTTATTTTTTAGATGGATGAAGGAGCTCATAAAGGCAAAAGTACCTAGAACACACAAAAGTCATAAAGCAGCCCTGATTAGGAGAGAGAATGCTTGGATGGATCAGCATGGAGCCAAGTGGACAAAGGCAAACTGTGTTTTATAACAAGAAGAGCCTGAATCTTGCCCTAAATTGAGAGTGAGGAATGAGGGAGGGGAGAAAGCAAAGATAAGTCCCAGAATGCTGACTTCAGGGGGTCCTGGGGCCACTTACTGGGACAGGGAAGAGGGGAGGAAGGTCACGAGGTCACGATCACGAGCCCTGCCTGCCAGGCCAGCTGTGGTAAAGTCACCACTGATCCAGGATCTTGAAAGGGTTGAGGACTGACACTGAATCTTTACGCTTCAGGAAGACAAAAAGGATTTCCTCACGAAGACTGACATGATCAGACAGTGTTTTAGAAAATGTGTGTTTGGTGAGCATAGGGGACATGGAAGATAAACCAGGAGCTAACAATACCTAAGTAGCCAGGCCCCCCAATTCTCCTGCCACTCCCAGGCTCAGGAAAATGTAATGAAATGAAAGCAGTTTGGAAAAGAGCTGGAAAGACCTCCCAGCTAGACCCAGCCCAGAGCACAGCTTGGCCAAAGCTCAGGCTCATGCGGAGCACATGGGCCTTGCGGCTGGCTGCATTCACTGGCCAAACCACAGGGCAAATTTAAACACTTCAGTTGTCACAACACAGCAGACCTGAATGACAACAGCTTTCTTAAAAGTAGGACTTTAAAAACAAAAACACTTCTTCACAAAAAAAAAAACCAAAAACCAAAACAAAACAAAATCTCAGGAAAACTGGCTCTCTCTCAGGCAGTTATTTTAAAAGGTTGGGCCTCAAAATATTTTCAGCCCCAGCCCACATGGAAGGGGCACAAAGCTGTGTGGACCTTCTTTTGTCTTCACCATATCTGACCGAGAAAAAGGGTGACTCTTCTGAAGACAAGCCAGTAGACCCTGAGTGTTGAGCACCTAACACCTGATGCTCACCACTGCATTGTTAGCACAGTAGGGGTATTTGGGTAAGCCATGATAGCTCCTTGGGCCTGAGTTGTTTTGGATTTTGTTCCCATAAGTGGAAATAATGATAACACTTTCCTTACATACTGTTTCGAAGACGTAGTTCTTCTTCTTCTCCTTCTCCTCCTCCTTCTTCTTCTTCTTCTTCTTCTTCTTCAAGATTTATTTATTTATTTGAGAGAGAGGGGAGAGAGAGAGAGTGTGTCATGCAAGGGTCAGGGCAGAGGGAGAGAAAGAGAGAGAATATTCAGCAGACTCTCTGCTGAGTGTGGGGCCCCACTCAGGATTCGATCTCATGACCCTGAGATCATGACCTGAGGCGAAACCCAGAGTCGACACTTAAACCAACTGAACCACCCAGATGCCCGTCAAGGACATAGTTATTCTTAAAGTCCTTTCAAATATGAATACCTTTGAGAATCTAAGGAAGGCTATTAACCTCCAGAGAAAATTGTGTATTCAAATAAAAATGTTCATATACCTGGGTATTTATAGGATCAGTGATTAAAAGCTCCTTGGTAATATCTTTTTATTTTTTTAAGATTTTTTAAAAATTTATTTGACAGAGAGAGACACAGCGAGAGAGGGAACACAAGCAGGGGGAGTGGGAGAGGGAGAAGCAAGCTTCCTGCAGAGCAGGGAGCCCGATGTGGGGCTCGATCCCAGGACCCCGGGATCATGACCTGAGCCGAAGGCAGATGCCTAATGACTGAGCCACCCAGGTGCCCCTCTTTGGTAATATCTTTAAACCACCTGCAAAACGACTGTCCCTTTATGGGGACACAACCTATAGTAATAATTACTAGTATCCATGGAAAGTAGGGGTAGAAGGATCATGAAATGTATATGTAGAAAGTGGTCTTCAAGATGGACTAAAAAATGAGCAGGATTTCAACAGGCTGAAGGAAGAGCAAGAGCTACAGAAACAGCAAAATGTGAAGTGGGAAAACCAGTGGTAGAGGGATTCTACACAACAAGTAAGGAAAGGATACTGACCATTTGTTGAGCTTGCGCTATGTGCCGGGCATTACATGCATTCTCTTATTTGATCTTCACAAGTTAGTTATTGTTAGCCCCATTTTAGAGATGAGGAAACAGAAAATTAGGGTGGTAAATAGTGAGGCAACAGTAGAGGTAGGGACTTACCTTTAAAGTCTCTATTTCCATTCTTTATGTGGTTCTCTTTAATTTGGGGTATTCATGACAATTTTCCTAATAAAACATTTGTAAAGTCTCTTGCTCCTTGCAATTTCTCTACCACAAGATGGCTTAATGGGAAGAGCATTATCACCGAATACCAGTTATCTGTGCAACTTTGGACATGTTTCTCTCTCCTTCTGAGTTTCAGTATTTGTTCTCATCTGCAAAAGCAGATGAGATTCACCTCATCTGGATGGGATTCATCTAGAATGATCTCCAAGCACTCTTCCAACCTTAGAATTTATGATTTTTTTAGAGTCTATGATTTTTTATTCATTGTTCAATAAATAATTGTCTTTCACATGTTCGTACTCCTATTTTCTCAGTAGCTTTTTTTTTTTTAAAGAGAGAGAGAGAGGTGAGAGAGGGGTAGAGGGAGAGGGATAGAATCCCAAGTGGACTCTATGCTGAGCGCAGAGCCTGATGCAGGGCTCAATCTCACCACCCTGAGATTATGACCTGAGCCGAAATCATGAGTCAGACACTTAACCGACTGAGCCACCCAGGTGCCCCAGGTTATTTTATTTTTAAGACAGCTTTATTGAGGTATAATTGACATCCAATAAACTACACAAATTTAATGTGTACAGTCTGATAGGCTTTGACATATGTATGCGCCTCTGAAACCATCACTATAATCAAGATAATGAACATTTCCATCACCCCCAAAAGTTCCTTGTGTCCCTTTGTAATCTCTCCTTGCCCCTCCACTTTGCCCCTGCTCCCTAAGGAAAAACTGAGCTGCTTTCTGTCAGTACATAGGAGTTTGCATTTTCCACAATTTTATGCAAATGAAATTGTACATGATGTACTCATACTTGCCTGGCTTCTTTCAGTCAGTGTAATTTTGAGATTCACCCATGTTGCATGTATCATTAGTTGATAAGCCATAATTTGTTTATCCATTCATTCATTAATGGACATATGGTTTGTTTCCAGGTTTTAGCTATTAAAAATAAACATGCTGTGAGCATTCACATACATGTGTTTGTTTAGAAACATGCTTTCATTTCTCTTGGGTACATTTCTAGGAGTGGAATGGCTGGGTCATATGGAAGGTATAAGTCTAATGTTTTAAGACCTTGACAGTTTTCCAAAGTGAACATTCTAGTTGTGCCACATACTTGCCACAACTTGGTAAGGTCGGCCTTTTTAATTTTAACCATTTTCATATATTTTTAGAGGTATCTCACTGGGTTTTAATTTGCATTTCCGTAATAATGATTTTGAGCATCTTTATTTGTTTGTTATCTATATACCTATCTACTTTGGTAAGGTGTCTGTTCAAAACTTTTGCCTGTTTTTTTCAATCATATTATTTGTTTTCTGATTATTGAGTTCTTTATATGTACTGAGCCCATTATATACATAAGTCCATTATCAGATACATGATTTGTAAATATTTTCCCCTAGTCTGTGCCTTGTCTTTTCAATATCTTAATGTCTTGCTGAAAAAAGCTTTTAATTTTGATAAAGTATAATTTATAAATCTTTTTCCCTCTGGATCATGCTTTTGGTATCATATCCAGGAAATCTTTGCTTAACCTAAGTGCTGGCACACTAAAGCCCATATACTGGGTGGCTTAAATAATACACATTTATTTTTCATAATTCCAGAAGCTGGTAAGTCCAAAATCAAGGTGGCAGCAGATTTGGTTCCTGGTGAGGGCCCTCCTCCTGGCTTGCTATGGCTTGTTACTACTTTCTTGCTATGTCCTTACATGGGGGGAAAGAGAAGGGAAGCAAGCTTTCTGGTGTCTTTTCTTATAAGGGAACTGATCCCATTATGAGGGTCCTACCCTCATGATCTCATCCAATCCTAATTACCTCCCAAAGGCCCCCTCTCCAAGTACCATCACATTAAGGGTTAGGGCTTCAGTGTGAATTTGGGGGTGGGGCACAAACATTCAGTCCATCAGTCACAATGATTTTTCCCCTGTGTTTTCTCCTAGAGTTTTTAGGTCTATGACCCACATTCAACTGATTGTTATATGTGGCATGAGACATGGATTGAAGTTAAATTTTTTTTACATTTAGATATCCAATTGTTCTAGCATGTTTTGTTAAAAGGACTATTCTTTCTCCACTGATTTATCTTTGCATCTTTGTCAGTTGTCCTGTATGTGTGCATCTATTTCTGCTCTCAATTCTGTTCCATTCCTCTATTTGTTGATCTTCATGCCAATACCACATTGTCTTAATTACTGTAGCTTTAGAAAAAGACTTGAAATCATGTAGTATTAACTCTCTAACCTTGTTATTTTTCAAAGTTGTTTTATAAGGAGCTTGTCAATTTCTACCAGAAACCTTGCTGGGATTTTGACTGGGATTGTGTTGTATCTATAAATGAATTTGAGGAGAATTGATATCTTAAGAATATTGAGTGTTCTACAGCCGCAGCAACTTCTTCCTAGAAACATCGCCAAAGGCAAAGGAAGCAAGGGCAAAAATGAACTATTGGGACTTCATCAAGATAAAAAGCTTTTGCACAGCAAAAGAAACAGTCAACAAAACCAAAAGACAACCGACAGAATGGGAGAAGATATTTGCAAATGACATATCAGATAAAGGGCTAGTATCCAAAATCTATAAAGAACTTATCAAACTCAACACCCAAAGAACAAAGAATCCAGTCAAGAAATGGGCAGAAGACATGAACAGACATTTTTCCAAAGAAGACATCCAAACGGCCAACAGACACATGAAAAAGTGCTCAACATCACTCAGCATCAGGGAAATCCAAATCAAAACCTCAATGAGATACCACCTCACACCAGTCAGAATGGCTAAAATTAACAAGTCAGGAAACGACAGATGTTGGCGGGGATGCAGAGAAAGGGGAACCCTCCTACACTGTTTGTGGGAATGCAAGTTGGTGCAACCACTCTGGAAAACAGTATGGAGGTTCCTCCAAAAGTTGAAAATAGAGCTACCATACGACCCAGCAATTGCACTACTGGGTATTTACCCCAAAGATACAAATGTAGTGATCCGAAGGGGTACGTGCACCCTGATGTTTATAGCAGCAATGTCCACAATAGCCAAACTGTGGAAAGAGCCAAGATGTCCACCGACAGATGAATGGATAAAGAAGATGTGGTATATATATACAATGGAATATTATGCAGCCATCAAAAGGAATGATATCTTGCCATTTGCAACGATGTGGATGGAACTGGAGGGTATTATGCTGAGCGAAATAAGTCAATCAGAGAAAGACATGTATCATATGACCTCACTGATATGAGGAATTCTTAATCTCAGGAAACAAACCGAGGGTTGCTGGAGTGGGGGGTGGGGTGGGAGGGATGGGGTGGCTGGGTGATAGACACTGGGGAGAGTATGTGCTATGGTGAGTGCTGTGAATTGTGCAAGACTGTTGAATCACAGATCTGTACCTCTGAAACAAATAATGCAATATATGTTAAGAAAAAAAAAAAGAAGATAGCAGGCGGGGAAGAATGAAGGGGGGGAGATCGGAGGGGGAGACGAACCGTGAGAGACGATGGACTCTGAAAAACAAACTGAGAGTTCTAGAGGGGAAGGGGGTGGGGTGATGGGTTAGCCTGGTGATGGGTATTAAAGAGGGCACGTTCTGCATGGAGCACTGGGTGTTATGCACAAACAATGAATCATGGAACACTACATCAAAAACTAATGATGTAATGTATGGTGATTAACATAACAATAAAAAATTTTAAAAAAGAATATTGAGTGTTCTGATCTATGAACACAGTATATCTTCTCATTTATATAGTTCTTTGATTTTTCACAATAGTGATTTATTGTTTTCAGTGAATAGTTCTTATCTACCTATTCTCATATTTATGTCTCTGAGTATTTCATAAATTTTTATTTTATTGTAAATGACTTTATGATTGCTTATTCTGATTAATCTGATTATGATTATTCTGACTGCTTATTGCTAATATATAAGAATAAAATTCATTTTGTATATTGATCTTATGTCCTGCAACCTTGCTGAATTGACATTTTAATTCTAGTAGCTTTTTAAAATTAAGATTCCATCAGATTTTCTACACAGGTGATTGTATCATCAAGAGAATAGAGAGTTTTACTTCTTTTCTAATCTGGATGCCTTTTATTTCTTTTCCTTGCTTTGTTACACTGGCTGGAACCAAAAGTATAATACTGAGCAGAAGTGTGAACATAAATGTCTTGCTCTTGATCATAGGGAGGAAATACCCAGTCTTTCACCATAAAATAAGATGTTAACTGTAGGGTTTTTTTTAATTGCCCCTTTATCAGGCTGAGGAAGGTTTCTTCTATTGGTAGTGTGCTGTGAATTTCTATCAGGAATGGCAGTTGGACCTTATCAATTGTTTTTACTTTTCATTTATTAAGATGGTCATATGATTTTTCATTTTTCATTTATTAATATGGTAAATTTCATTGGTTTATTTTCTTGGCTTTTCCGGAAAGTCTGTTTTGCATTCCTGAGAGAAACCCCGCTGGGTCATGATACATTATTCTTTTTTCATATTTTTTGATTCATTAGCTGAAATTTTATTAAAATTTTTTCTATCTATGGTTATGAGGGATATTACTCTGAAGATTTCTTGTAATGTTTTTGTCTGGTTTTCTTGCAACATCAGCAAAACATGGCCTCACAGTGAGTTGAAGAGTATTCCCTTTTCTTCAATTTTCTGGAAAAGTTTATGTGGAATTGATATTATTTCTTCGTTAAGTCTTTAGTAGAATTTACCAGTAAGGTGATTGAGGCCTGCCCCCCTCCTTCTCCTTTGTGAGAAGATTTTTAAATACAAATTCAATTTTGTTAATAGATATAGGGCTATTCAGATTATCTATTTCATCTTTAGTAAACTTTGGTAGTTTGTGCTTTTCAGGCATCTATTTTGTCTATGCTGTCAAACATTGGCATAACATTGTTCACAATATTCTCTTATTATGCTTTTAATTTGTAAAATCTCTGGTAATGTCACCTCTCTCATTCCTGAATTTGGTAATTTATATTTTTACTCTTTTTGTCCTAATCAGTCTATATTGAAATTTGTCAATTTTATTGCCTCCTCAAAGAAACTACTTTTGGTTTCATTGATTTTTTTTCCCCATCATATTTCTGTTTATATTTCTTTGATTTCTTCTCTGACCTTTAGTATTTCTTTTATTCTATTTTGAGATTAATTTTGGTTTATCATTAGTACTATAAATTTCCCCCTAAGTACTGCTTTAGTAGCATCCCACAAATATCTCTATGTTGTGTTTTTATTTTCATTCATTTAACATTTTATTTTTTGAATCCTGGTTACAGAGAAATGTGTTATTTAGTTTCAAAATATTTGATGATTTTCTAGAAATCATTCTGTTACCGATTTCAAATTTAATTCCATTTTGGTCAAATAATCTAGTTTGTATGGCTTGAATCATTTTAAATATATTGAGATTATTATAGGTTTTAAATATAGTTTATCTTGGAAAATATTCCATGTGCACTTGAAAGGAATATATATTCTGCTGTGGTTGGGTAGGGTTGTCTTTAAATGTCAGATTGCCTGATCATGTTATTTAAGTGTTCCATACCCTTACTGATTTCTTGTCTGCTTGTTCTTATTAACCGTTTAGGGAGGAGTATTGTAATCACTAACTACAATGGTCATTTTTTTCTACTTCTTCTTGTAGTTACATTAATTTTTGCCTCACATATTTTAAAGCTCTGTTATTAGGTATATAACACTAGGATTGTCATAACCTCTTTATCAATTAATTCTTTTATTTACCATTATGACTTTCTTTATTCCTGGTAATATTCTTGGCTCTGAAATCTACTTTGTCTCATATTAATATAGCCACTCCAGCTTTCTTTCATTTATTTATTTATTTATTTATTTATTTATTTATTTATTTATTTATTTATATTTTTAAAGTAAGCTCTACACCCAACATGGGACTTGAACTCATGACCCCGAGATCAAGAGTCACACATTCCATACACGGAGACAGCTAGGTACCCAAAATTAAAAGACTGAGATTGTCAGATAAATAAAAAAGCAAGACACAATGATATGCTGCTTATAAGAAACATAAAGATACAAGTAGGTTAAAAGTAAAAAGACAAAGATATAACACAGGAAAAGATATATATATATATATCTTTATATTTAGATCATTTACATTTAATGTGATTATTGACATGGTTGAGTTTGTGTGTATCATATCACTTTGGAATTCTATTTGTTCCATCTGTTCTTTGTTTTTTTTTTTCCTTTCTTTTAGATTTATCTATATTAGAATTAGTATATGGGCTCTAACTTAATTTTATCTCTTTCGTTATTAGCTTATTAGCTATAATTCTTTGTTTTGCTATTTTACTGTCTGCTTTAGGGTTTCACTTATCACAGTTAACCTTCAAGTAATGTACAAATTCATGTGTATTATAAGAAACTTACAATAATATACTTTCATTTTCCTCTTTATGTCACTAGACTGCTGTTGTCAGGAATGTTCCTTACACATATGTTATAAACATCTCAGTACATTAGTATTATTTTATTATTTTATTTTTTAAAAATAATTACATTTTAAATCGATTTAAATAATAGAAGAACCCACCCATATTTTTTTATGTACTTAACCATTTCCAGTGCTCCTCATTCCTTTGTGTAGATCCCTATTTCCATTTGGTATTATTTTCGTTCTGTATGATAGAGTTACTTTAATATTTCTTTTAGTGTGGATCTGCAGGGTGATGAATTCTTTCAAATTTTGTATATCTGGAAAAGTCTTCATTTTGCCCTTGTTTTTATTTATTTATTTAGAGTAGCTGGGGAGGGGCAGAGGGAGAGGGAGAGAGAGAATCCCAAGTAGACTCCCCACTGAGTGCAGAGCTTACCTGAAGTTCTATCCCATGACCCCAGGATCATGACCTGAGCCAAAACCAAGAGTTGGATGCCCTACTGACTCAGCCACCCAGGTGTCCCAATTTTGCCTTTGTTTTTAAAAGATATTTTCACTGGAAGTGGAAGAGCCTATATTCTTTTGTGGGTGAAAACAGGCACAATTAAAATGACAGTTCACATATATCAAGCACTTACTATATGTCACCCCTTAATTTAAGTATTATTATTATTATCATTAGACACATTTGGAGACTCAAGCTCTGAGAAATTAGGTAAGTTGTCCAATGTCATATGCCTGTCAAGTGACAAAGTGACATTATTCATGTGACTTTGGAATCTCTAATCTTAACCACAACATTCCATTGTCTATCAAGAAAAATAGAAGACCTGTGAATGAGCCAGGACCTACTCCTGGAAATGCCTCATGCTTATATTTCTGAGAAAAGATCAAGTCATTTAAGAGTCATTCCAGATTCTTTCCAGGACAATGGTCTCAACAGGAAACTCCGGAGCCCTGTGAATCTGAACAACTCCCCAGAGACATGCTTATAGAGAATATGATCAACAAAGCTCCACAACCCAGCTGGTTGGTTAAGACCAGCCCAGAGTAATTCCCAGAGCCTGGGAAATGGTCTATAAAATCAGCTATTCAGGGTGTTGGGAGGGGACTTATGATGTATAAAGGAGCCTTTCCCACAAATTCTCAGAGACATAGCCAAACCAGTTAGTGGGTTTGGGAGCAGAAGATTGGGGTTTTAGTCCTGCCTTTATTACTTTTTCTGGTGGTGTGACTCTTGAGAAATAAACTTACTGTAACTCAGTCTCCCCTCTATAATATGATAATAGTAGTAATATGATAATAATAATTTCAGTCCACTCCTTTGGGTTTTCCTGGAGAATCTGGGAGATACAGAGTGAATGTACATGAAAATCCTCTAAATCACTCTCTTATTTGTCATCTGTCCCAGGGAGCCTCCCTGACTGCCCCCGGCCTCACACTGTCTTCAGCTAGAAGTGTCTTCTTTGAACTTTCAGAGCCATTCTACATACCCTCTGAAGTCATGTAGCTCTGTCCATCTTGTGCTTCAGTCATTGATATGTGTATTTTATACTTCCTTTTTTTTAAAGGTATATTTATTCATTTGAGAGAGAGAGAAAGCACAAATGGGGGGTGGGGCAGGAGAGGGAGAGACAATCCTAAGCAGATTCTCAGCTAAGCACGGAGCCTGACACAGGGCTCTATCTCATGACCCTGAGATTGTGACCTAAGCCAAAACCAAGAGCTGGATGCTAATTGACTGTGCCATCCAGGCATCCCTATACTTTCTACTATACAGTTTAGCTCCTTGAAGAAAATACTTATAACTACATTATTGCTGTATCCCCCAAGGCAACTTGTGCAATGCTTCACATATTTAGGAGTGCTTCACACTCCATAAACATGTGTTTAATTATTAAAAGATTGCCAGAATGAATATTATTAGAAATAATATTGGACTGGACATTTCAGAAAGACCCCAGGAGACCCAGGTGAAGACGTCCACAAGAATGTCTCTGATGGGTTTATATTATTTTCATCCTCCTTGGTTTGAGGAATTAAAAAAACATTGATCCACATTTATTGGTGTGTTTCACTGTGCCCTGGCTCAAAGCTCTATCTGAAATGTATGGCAAGTCCATTCTATGATGTTCAGGGAAAGGTCATGAATACCCTTAACCAACCTGGTCACAGCTGATAGCTCCTTCTGAGAACAAATACTGTGCACTATGGGAGTTTCCCTGTGGATGGTAGCATATCTTCATGTTAACATCCATGCAAAGTCTCACCAGAGGATAGGGCAGATGCTGAGATAGCTCTACCTCATCATTCCTCTTCCACTGTCCTAGTTCAAGCCCTCACTGTATCATTGGGAAATTTGTGAGCATCTTTGAACTGGCTTTCCTTTTTCCAGACTTTCAATTTCCAATTTACCCTCCACCATGCCCATCAGTGATTCTTCTCGAACACAGATTGAGAGGTAATTTGGGTTCCTGTACCCAATTCCAAAGTGTGGAGGGGGAGGGTCTTCCCCCATGCCACCAAGCAACTCAATTCAACTCAATTCTGAGACAATCTACCTCTAATCAGTCCTATAAGACTGCCCCTCTGTCCTCCAATTCAGATGCCAATCACAAGTCCGGGTTGTCACTTGTGCTCCTGTCTAACCAGCTGTAGATTGGAGGTTCCAACAACCCCCTCCAACTCAGGGTGCCAATTGTCTAGGTTGTTACTTATACTTCTGAACAATTGGCTATAAATCAAAAGTTTCCATGACCCCCTCCTTCAGTTTGATTAATTTTCTATAGGGGCTCACAGAACTCAGAGAAATGTTTTATTTACTAAGGTATCAGTTTATTATAAAATGATATAACTCAGGAACAACTGGGTAGAAGAGATACATAGAACAAGGTAGGGGGAAAGGGCTTGAAATTCTCTTGCCCTCTCCAAGCACACTATTTTCCCCAAATCTCCATGTATTCATCAACCTGAAAACTTTCTAAACCCTATCCTTTTGGATTCTTTATAAAGGTTTCAATACATAGACATGGTTGATTAAATTATTGATCATTGGCAATTGATCCAACCTTAAGCCCTTCTCCCCTTCCTGAGGTCAGAGAGTGGGACTAAATGTTCCAACCCTCTCAGGTGCCTGGATGGCTCAGGTGGTTGAGCAACTGACTTGGTTTGGGCTCAGGGTGTGATCTCATGGGTCATGGCTCAATCTTATGGGATTGAGCCCCACATTGGGCTCTGCACTCAGCAGGGAGTCTGCTTGAGGATTCTCTCCCTCTGCCCCTCCCCCCACTGTCTCTCTCTCTCAAGTAAATAAATAAATCTTTAAAAAGTTCCAACTCCCCTCCTACACTGTTGGTGGGAATGCAAGCTGGTGTAGCCACTCTGGAAAACAGTATGGAGTTTCCTCAAAAATTGAAAATAGAGCTACCCTATGACCCAGCAATTGCACTACTGGGTATTTACCTCAAAGGTACATATGTAGTGATCCAAAGGGGCATGTGAACCCCAATGTTTATAGCAGCAATGTCCACAATAGCCAAACTATGGAAAGAGCCTAGATATCCATCAACAGATGAATGGATAAAGAAGATGTGGTATACACACACACACACACACACACACACACACACACACACACAATGGAATATTATGCAGCCATCAAAAAATGAAATCTTGCCATTTGCAATGACGTGGATGGAACTAGAGGGTATTATGCTAAGTGAAATAATTTAATCAGAGAAAGACAATTATCATATGATCTCACTGATATGAGGAATTTGAGAAATAAGACAGAGGATGATAGGGGAAGGGAGGGAAAAATGAAACAAGACAAAACCAGAGAGGGAGACAAACCATAAGAGACTCTTAATCTCAGGAAACAAACTGAGGGTTGCTGGAGGGGAGGAGGGTGGGAGGGATGGATGAGGTGGCTGGGTGATGGACACTGGGGAGGGTATGTGCTATGGTGAGCGCTGTGAATTGTGTAAGACTGATGAATCACAGACCTGTACCCTGAAACAAATAATGCTTTATATGTTAATAAATTAGAGGATAAATATACAGCAAATGGGAAAAATTAAAAAATTAAAAAAAAATAAAAGCCAAAAAAAAAGTTCCAACCCTCTAATCACCTAGTTGGTTCCCCTGGCAACCAGCCCCCATCCTTAGTTGGGATTCAAAAGTTATCTCATTAACATAACAAAAGACACTTTTATAGTTCATCACCTGGAAAATTCCAAAGGACTTGGGAGCTCTGTGCCAGAAACGGGGACAAAGACCAAATATGTATTTCTTATTATAAATCATAATATTATGAGAGGCAGCCTGACAGACCTCACTGTGAATCCAGACTCTGCCATTTCCTGGATGTTTGACCATGGAGAAGAACCATCCTCCCTTCCCCTTCATTCCTCATTTGTTGTAAGCATTATATGGTATGTTGCATGGACTTCTCTTAGCACTGTGCCTATTGTATAGTTTTAAATTTGAGTAGTTGTTACTAATTCCTATCTTTGTCACAATGAAATGTACGTGGCTTTGAACAAGTCACATTTGGTCTTTGAATTTCAGTACCCCCATTTGAAAAATAAATACATTATTTAGGATCTCATTCAGCTGCAACAGTTGATAATTCTATAAATGGACTATTAATTCAATGACATGTTTGAAAATTTAGTTTTGGGGCTCTCCAGAATAACTGTATAGGTTTTCACATTCTGATGTTCTAGAAGTCCCCTTGAGTGCTTGACAGCTGCCCACTGAGAAATCAGGGTTTGATGGGGATGAATGAGTGCATCCTGGCTCAGCACCCTCTCCTAGCAGGGGTTCTGGGGCTGACTGAAGGGGTAAACACCTCCTCTTCAGATCTCTGTGGACTGAGGATGGTGGGGGAAGCTCCTAACCCCTTCTGTCAGTGTGACCTTAGGCTGTTCCGACTTCTCAGAACTTTTATTACCTTATGTTAATCCTTACACAATCACCAAGCTCCTTCTAACTCTGACTATGTTAGAAACCATCCACTGGGCATTTCCCAATGGATGGCTAATCCACACTTATATGGAAAAAGAGCTTGTTGTGTGGGCAGATGGGCTGTCGGTATTGGATGACGTGGCATGTTCTTTTCTCAAATATTCTGTGGAACTAGCATGGGACAAAATGAGGAGGTCTGGTCCATACCAACACTACTTGGATGCGTGGACACAGCTCTAAGAACTTGAGCATCCCATGTATTTTGCCTGAGCCTGTTTCCTTGTGGGACAGGAGTCATCATTCAGCCTACCATTTGGCACTGTTAAAAATGAGAAGGACTATTATGGCTGTTGTTATTTTTCTGAACATTCAGGGTTTTGCACAGAGATACAATGAAAACATTGTATACCTCACACTAAAAAATTGAAATATACACAAAAAGCTTTTATACCAAGTTAGAATTTGGAGCAGAAATTATTTATAAAACAGTCATTGCTACTGGGCATGTTTTGGTCGATTAAATTCTTTTTAAACTCTGGCTCCATGGTGTACTGGTTTTGGAATTAGTAATGATGAAACATTAGTTACACTGGTGAATAATGGTTTTACTTACAACAGGATGAAAATGTTAACCCAGTGGTGCCCAGAACCAAACATAAGACCTCCAAGTGGTTACCGTCCTGCATGTCAGAGGTCATGGTCATTAATATTAACCTTTAGTTGGGTGGTTGAGACACACACAACAACTAACATTTCACTTTGCAGTTTTACCTGGCTGTTCTCTCTGTGCTTCAACCCTTTTGAGAGTACTTGCCATCAACTTTTTTTTTTTTTTTTTTTTTTTACTGGCAGAGAAACTGGGTCTCAGAAAAATTGATTTGGCCAAATTCAAACAGATCGTAGGGACTGACAAAGCCCAGGAGGTCATGAGGCAGCAAAACAGTAGAGAGAGCAGGGTCTAAAGTCAGGCATCAGCTGGTGTGGGTACCTGAGGAACCTGGGAATAGTTACTATGTGTGAAGGGGGGTAATGACTATTTCATGGAGATAAAATGTGTACAGTGCTTAGCCTAGGGCTGGGCACTTACTTAAATCCTTAATAAAAGTTAGATGCTTCTGTTTCTTTTTCTTTTTTCTTTTTCTTCTTCCTCTCTTTCCTCTTCCTCCTCTTCTCCTTCTCCTTCATCATCCCCCTCACTTGCCACTAGAGCACATGGTTGTTGACAAACACAGCCACAGGCAACCTCCTACTTACACAGTTTCCCAAACCACCCAGGAATATTCCCCCTACAAACCGGTCTGGGGTTGACTAAATTTCCTCTTCCCTTTCTGCTCGTGTGTCCTGGGCTTTGGAGATTTTCCTCCCCTCTTGTCTTTCCCTCCCTCTGCTTTTGCAGTTAGCCCTTCAGCCTGAGGTTTGACCTTACCTGGCTCTGGAGTGAGGGATGCTGGGTGCAGTGCTTTATTTCGGGTGGAAATGGGGGGAGAAAAGGAAAAGCTGGAGCAACTCCTCTCTCTAGCCTTCCTCAGGAAAGATCCCTGCTCTGATCTCCCAGAGCCCATCCCAGCTGTCACCCTCCCCTAGACCTGCATTTCTTTCTCCCTGGCTTAACTCCCTTGCTCCATCCCTTAGGGCCAACCTCCTGGCAAATCTGCTTTTCCTCTGCACCATGGGGTGTGTAGCTATCCTCTGTGTTTGCAAAGAACTCGTGTTAGCGGCAGTATCACCTGAGAACTTGCTGGAGTCCCACAGTCTCTGAAGTCCTGTAGCAGACTTACTGACGGAGAACTCCAGAGAGGGAGCCCAGCCATCTGTATTTTAACAAGCTCCCCCAGGTCATTCGGATGCACCCAAAGTGTGAAAATCACCGTTCTAAGGCAGCTGAGAACCTGTGCGTTCCACCTTGCTTCTTGCTACGCGCAGTGAGAACAGCACAGGTGTTTGTTAAAGGCTGTGTGCTTGCCGCAGGGGCCAGGCATGGGGACTGGAGGCGGAGGGTGGAGGAACTCACGGTGAGTTCTGCTCTGGGGGAAAGGAAGGGGCAAAAGGGCAGGAATCAAATATTTCCTGAGTATTTACTACTTGTCAGGCACTTGGCATCTACTGCTTCCTTTTATCTTTAATTTAACAATGAAAAAAATAAATGTTATTTATCCCTACATTGCAGTTGGGGAATCTGAGCCGCTGGGGCGGGAAAAGGATGAAGAGAGGGGCGAGACTGACATAGACCTGGGCCCACAAACTGGACCACAGTTGGGGCAGGATGTTGTATAAGAAGAGCCCAGTATGGGGCACCTTCATGTTATCGGTGGGGAAACTGAGAGCCAGAGAGAAGAAAGGACCTGCCCAAGGTCACATAGAAAGACAATGTCTAGGGACGCCTGGGTGTCTCAGTCGATTGAGCGTCTGCCTTTGGCTCAGGTCATGATCCCAGGGTCCTGGGATCGAGTCCTGCATTGGGCTCCTTGCTCAGTGGGGAGCTCCTTTTCCTTCTGCCTACCGCTTTCTCTCTCTCTCTCTCTCTCTCTCTCTCTCTCTCTGACAAATAAAATAAAAAAAAAAAAAAAGAAAGAAAGAAAGGCAATGTCTAGTAATTTCCCATCCGGTGCTCTGCCCCCCTCCCTATCAATAAACAGTTTCTTGCATTTTTACAAATTGTTTTTAAACTTTTTATTTTGAAGTAATTTCAGATTAACAGAAAAGCTGGAGAAGCAGTCTAGATTTCCATTACATCCCTCACTCTGCTTCCTCTAAAGGTAACACCTTACATATTCATAGCGTAGTTGTCAAGAACTTTTAGGTTTAATTAAACCTTTTATTTTGAGGTCATTGTAGATTTACATTCAGTTCAAAGAAATAATGCAGAGTTCCTGTGTCTCCATCACGCAGTTTTCCCCAATGGGAATATTTTACCCAGAACTTTTATGTTTGTTGATATGTTTTCGTTTTATTTTTCAAGTTCATCCTCACTCAGGAGAAAGTGTTCAGATTTCTTCTGAGGGGCCAAAGAAGACAGAAAATAAAAAGAAATAAGAATGATAGCGGTTTTCTCAGCAGGAAAGATGAGCATTCTGCTTTTTCTGGACCCACTGTTGCTTCTCCAGGGACCTCTCACGCCTTCCAACAAAAACCTCTGGGGCTAAGGTCCTGCAGGTGCCTTTGAAAGAGAATCGTGTGGGCAGGAGGCAGGAAGGAAGCAGGGGCAGTGTTCCAAGAGCTTCAAGCCTCAGGAAGATCGTTCGCCCTTGAGAGGGACCGTGGAGGTCCACCACCCCATTCTGCACCTGCCCCTTGTGTCTCTATCAACCTCTGACCCAGCACCACCAATGCTGGGAACTCGCCCTTATTCAAAAGCTGTGATAACTTGGGGGTGCTGGAAAGTTCTTTCACTAGACATGGCAGCAGGACAGTGTTTTCTTGTTCCTTGTCATATTCCTACCACCCAGACACAGTGCTCAATAAACACTAGGTGCATGAATGGCTGAATGAATGAAGCAATGAGCAGACATTCTGCCCAGCTTGTGAGGTTGGAGGCACGGTCTTCCTCTGAAAGAGGAGGGTGGGGAGCTGCCTGGGATGCTGGGACCATGACAGAGCCCAGCCTGCCGGGGACAGAGCCAAGTGCCTGTGTCTTGTTGAGGGTAGGATCCCTGGAACTGGAGAGGGATGGAGAGCTCCAGGGTAAGACGTCTCTGGGGCGGAGACAGGACTCTTTCAAGTGTTCCGAGCGCCTGGCTGAGTGGCCGCCTTCCTCCACGGCCCTGACTTATTACATTCCTGGTAAGTTGAGGGAAATTCAATCCATATGTTCCCGGGGATATTTACACGATTCTCAGCAAGATGCTGCCATTGTGTAAGAGCCATTTGACGTCGATGGTGCTGCTGTCTTTTTTCCATTCTGGAAGAAAAGCCAACTCCCCAGTCCCTGGAAAAGGAGGGGCAAGAGGACAGGGAGCAGTCATCTGGGGCTCGACCCACCGGGCAATGCAGTGTCTAGGCAGAAAGCGTTCAGTGGACCTCCAGGGGGAGGCTGAAGAGAGATGGGAAGACAGGGGCATTGGCAGGTCGCTGCTCCCGGGACTCCTGCCCAGCCTGCACCCATGGGGGCTCTGCCAGCAGGACCTCAGCAAGGTGGTAGAGGTGGGAGCCCCTCAATGACGCACAGAAGATCAGGAAAGAGAGCAGGAAGATGGGGACTTCCAGGAAAGGAACTTAGGTTTGCATAACTGTGGTTAAGTTGCTTCCTCCCCATGGGCCTCAGTTTCCCCTTCTGCAAAGTGTGCAGCTGCACTCTGTTCCACAATCTTTGTAGGTGCCAATAGCCTAGTCTAGAACACTTTTTTGGTCTTATTGTGAGTATTATCTGACACTGCTTAGATAAATAATTTTCAAGAAAATATTTTTACCACAATCCTCAGTAAGAAATACATTTTATACACTAACCCTAGTATATATAAATGAAACAATGTTTTCACAAATCAATGCTTATCCTTCCTACAAGGATGGACATGTAGATCAATGGAACAGAAGAGTCCAGAAATAAACATATATTTATGATCAATGAATTTCCAATAAGGATGCCAAAGCCATTCAATGGGGAAAGATTGCCAATTTATGTTTTTTTTAAGGTTTTATTTATTTGAGAGAGAGAGAGAGCACAAGCTGAGGGGAAGGGCAGAGGGAGAAGTAGATGCCTCGCTGAGCAGGGAGCCTGATGAGGGGCTCGATCCCAGAACCCTGGGATCAAGACCTGAGCCAAAGGCAGATGCTTAACCGACTAAACCACCCAGGAGCCCCTAAAGATCACCACTTAAAATGGTGGTGGCAACAATTAGATATGCACATGCCAAAATACATAGACTTAGACTCCTCATGATACAAAAGTATGAATTAAAAAGTGGATCATAGACTGGAATGTAAGGAGCACACTGTGTGTACATGGAATAAGAATGATCCTCACAAACGCTATGCTAAGTGAAAGAAGCCAAAACTAAACATTTTGTGTTTCCCTTTATATGAAGTTTCTAGAAAAGGCAAGACATTAGAGACGGAAAGCAGATCCGATGTGCACACAGGCTGTTGGGCTACTCACAGGCCTGAGGGAACTTTCTGGGTGGCAGCATTCTAAACCATGATGATGGTTGCACAGCTGTGTAAATTTGCTGAAAATGGTCACACTGTACACTTATCAGGGATGAATTTTATGGTATACAAATTATAACTCAAAGAGACATGTCCGTTAATAAGAGTAAATGTAAATGATAAAGATGATAAAGGAGTCGTTCAGTTGTGTTCTTTGGGCGTGATGAGTTCATTCCAAACCACCTCTTACTACTTGACCATCCGTAGCATCATTACCCACGGATATACTGCTCATAAATGAGTAGCCGTTTGAAAATATTAGAATAGATATGTAGTGATTTATAAAGAAAACTAAACTCTTTCAAGAAAAGGAGTTTAGGGGCACCTGGGTGGCTTGGTTGGTTAAGCATCTGACTCTTGATTTTGGCTCAGGTCATGATTTCATGGGTTGTGGGATCCAGCCCTGCATCTGGCTCTGTGCTCAGCGGGGAGTCTGTTTGAAGATTTTTCTCCCTCTTCCCCCACCCCCAAATAAGTAAATAAATCTTTAAAGAAAAAGAAAAGGAGTTTATTAATCTAAGTGTCTTCCAACACGTTTATATGTAATACCAACCCATGGCATTGGTATACCAGAATTAGCCATAGTTTCAAGCATGTAAGTTTGTCAAACTCACTAAAGGCACAATCTATTGGTTCTGAATACTTGTGAAACACAAGGAAGAATGTTCTGTGTCTCCTTAGTAGCTTAGGATAGGAACCAGATACCTCCAAAAGTTTCCTACCCAGTTTAGTGGCTTCCAAACCTCATTGTGTTTTATTGACAGCCCCCACCCTCAAGATCTACACAAACAGAATCTCTTCGAGGCCAGAAGCTCTTGGGGATCCTTGCAAAGCTCCCCAGATGGTCAGGGAGATTTGTGAGGTTTGTGTGATGAAATCAGCATCATCAGTTTTGAGATAGATCACAAAGAACTGGCTTCCAATTATGGTTAAAATATCAAGGTTTGCAAATGAGCCACTTTATTTTTTTATTTTTTAAAGATTTTATTTATTTATTTGAGAGAGAGAGGGAGAGCGGGGGAGAGAGCACAAGTAGGGAGAGGCAGGGGGAAGGGCAGGGGGAGGAACATGGGGAGGGGCAGGGGGAGAGGCAGACTCCACGCTGAGCAGGGCTCAATCCCAGGACCCTGGATCAGGACCTGAGCAGAAGGCAGACGCTTAACTGTCTGAGCCACCCAAGCGCCCCAAGTGAGTTACTTTAAAAAACATTTATAAAGCAGAGTATAGACTGAGTTGTCTCCACAGTCCTACCACCCACTCTTCCTCACCCTCACATCTTTAGAAAAGGGTGGAGTAACAGTTGGTAGGCTAGAATTTTGCTAAGTCCTGGGATCTCAAGTGGATAACCTCAGATCCTTAGCTTTTAAAAGCCTCATAATTCTTTTCAGTCAAATAGAGAATATCATCAATTAATTTTTTAAATTGTTGGCTGCTGTGAGGCCAAGTCACCTTCCTGTGCTTGCAGAAGCTTATTTTTAACCAAGTGCAGAGTTTATGTTTGCCAGATTAAAGCTGGGTTTTAGTTCTTCACTCTTAACATCTTTTTGAATCTTCATTAAGTTATTTAATGAACTTCACTATTTCTCTCAGATTTATATCAACTCAGATTTTGGCCAAGTGAGTTGATACATTTATGGTATTTCTTTTCTTTGTACCACACTTGAATCAACCTGTGAACCCGTTTTTGAGCATATACCTCCCCTCCCCTCCAAGAGAGGCTCTGGACCTCTCCCCTGCTCCAGCTCCTCTCCAGGATGCTCCCTTCTCCCGCCACCCTCCCTCCTGGACCCTCTGCTGTGATCTCCACCCACTCCACCTCCATAGCAGAGAGAGAGAGTCAAGTTTTCCCGCCTGAACACCCAAATCCTTCTCTGGCACCTACATCCTTCCCCATCCATTTTCTTTCCCGGCTAGGCTTCTGGAGGGAGGAAGAGCCCCTGAGTGTCAGTACATTTCTCCAGTTACTCCAGACCCTCTATTGTTTGGTGCTGTCCCCATTATTCCAACAAAACCACCCACTGGATAGTCATTCAGGACCTCCTCATTGCCCAAAGCCAATCAACACATTTTCTGTTCACACCTAATTTAACTTTCCTGGTGAGTTTGCTTTGGGGGACAATTCTCTCCTCCTTAAAACAATTTTCCTGTGGTCTTACAGGCACATTCCCTTATTCCCTGGTCCCTCCAATTGCTCCCCCCTCAGCAGTCACCACAAGGCATCTTTTTCACAGCCCATCCCTTACTGTGTCGCCTTCTGTCCTTGGTCCCTCGCCTCTTCTCATTCTTCTCCAGGGCTCCCTCCAGTGTGGCCCTTGTCCATTTGTACCAGAAGCACCCAAAGAGCTTAATTCTTGCTGAAAGTGCAAAGTCCTGGGACCGCCAAACCCAGACCTACCGAATCAGAATCTGGAGGGGGGGCTGGGACTCTGCATTGTAAGACCCCCCATTTCACTGTTGTCCTTAAAATCCTTTGCAGGGATCTCAGTGCTGGAAATGGAGGCGAAGCTGCCAGTGCCCTCACGGGCTGGCCCCTGTGCAGCTCCTGGGCTTGCCTTTGCTACCCACAACTCAGATGCATTCTGTACTCCAGGCATACCCTTAATGCACCTGCTTGTTCACACCTGTTTCTGTTGCCAGATGCCCTCCGCCAGAGCTCACCTGAGTTCACCTTCAAGTCTCAGAAACTACCTTGAGCTTCACAGCCTCACCTCAGTGTCCTCTCTTTGCCCTTAGGACGCCTGTGTTTAGGACTTCCCACATGGCATTGTGACGCATGATTGACCTGGCTGGGCCTCCCCCCTGACTGGAGCACCACATGATAGGGACCATGTCTTGCTCTCTCCAGGACCCCGAACTCTACAGGGTCCACAGCACAGAACAGGAAGACAGTGGTCCTGGCGACATGTGCAGCATGCTGTACTGCTCGCCTGGGTGACGGGGGACTTCACTCACCTGTTCATCTGTTCCAGGCTCCAGGCTGGGTCCTGGGATGCAGAGCGTGAACAATCTTTGCTCTCAAAGTTCTCTTGTTGAGGGAGGGATGCAGAAAAGTCAACAGGAGAACCTGGGTAGAGAAGGCTGTTGCACAGGGAAACTTAGGGAACTGTAGGAGCACAGAGGAGGACAGTCAGCCCAGACATTGGTCCCAGATGGAAAATTCCTGTCCCAGAAGAGCGAAGTGGTAGGAGAAGTTAACATTGCACAGGGAGGGAAAGTGCTCTGGAAGGAGAATGTGAAGGCCTAAGCTTCAAGGTCGCCTCTGCCACTGATAAGCCACCCACCGCATGGCCTATGCAATCCCTGAGCCTCAACTTACATGTAAGTAAAGGGGAGAGTTTGAACTGAGTTCCGTTTTGAAATCTGTGAAAAGATTAAGAAATACAAACAATGCAAGAATGTGTTGTAAAAGGTGCATTAATAAGTCATGACCACGAGATGGCACCAGAGGATCACTTTTAGCACACACTTGGGCTTTGCCTCCATAACTGAAACCTCATGGGGGAGAGCGGGGTCCAGGAGAATTTGAGGCTGATAGATACTACCAGCTGGAGGCTTGGCCTTTCTGTCAGGCTCTTCTGAGACAAATGAGCAGAAATTCTCATTTAAAACTCCTCACTTTGGGGGAACTAGGCATTTGTTACCTGTAAATACACAAAGCCTGTTCCAGCATTGCCCATGCTCCAGCTCTGGTTCTGACCCCACATGCTGGACACACCGAGGGAGAGGTGTTGCTCAGGTCCCAGTGGGACAACCTGCTCACCCCTCACTCTCGGGGAGGGGGCAGGCATTGACCACAGGAAACAGCATGCACTGCCTTGCAGAGGACACGTTCCATTCTTGGGGTTTTAAGCAAAGCTGAGCAGTTGGGAAGTTGACAAGTTTATTCTCGATCCTGATGTGGCTGGATTTGAATCAGAGACTCCTGTTAGGATCGCAATAAAGCCGCGGACCCTCTCCTTCAGAACGCTCACAATATGCATGTTATTTCTACTGCTTCCAGACCTTTGCCTAGGAGGCATTCAGGGTTCCCTTCGACCTTAAGAACTAATGTGTAGTCATTCTCGATGATCAGCTATGCACCTTCTTAGTTTCTTCTTAGAGCTTCTTAATTTCTAGTAAGACTATTTCCTCCTGAGATGGTTATTTCCCTCCAGCGAACAAGTAGTGGCAATGATGGATTCCGAGTCTTAGGATGGCTAATATCTAAACAGTGGACCATGCACAGATCAGTTAGTTCTAACTCTGATGTGTTTGCACCTGGGTTTTCATGTGAGCACTTCAGCTGCCCAGAGAGGCTTCATTCTGAAGCTCGGCTCCAGGGGAGGCTGAAGAGCTGCAAATGTTCCCAGCTGGGCTCTGCCTGCTGGGAACGTACCTTTGCTGTACAAGGAAAACTTGGAGCTTCTCGCCAGCTACTCATCCACATCTCTGTCTTGAGCTTTCTTTGTAAAGCTTTCTCTGTGCTAGAAAACTCCAAGGGTTCTGCCTGCTTTTCTGTGTATAGCTGCTCCACACACTCGTGTCTTTGGGATTCTTTGCTTCCTGAAGCTAACGACCTAGAAGCATCTTAGGATGAAATAACTAGCAATGACCTTGGGATGAGAGTCTCTGTCTGGTCCTAGCTCTGCCATTTATGAACGGCAAGACTCTAGACTTCAAATATAAAATGGGGATAATGGCTTGTCTTTCTTGCTTCATAGGGTTTATTTATTCAGCAAATATGCATGGAGCACCTGTTACGTGCCGCTCACTGCTCCAAGCACTGTGGATACAACGGATGAGACAGACTTGACTTCTCTGTGTCGATGAAGCCGACAGTGTAGGACAGTTTGAGAATCAAATCTGAAAATACATCTGAATACCTTCTGTTGACTCTGTAGTGCTCTGCTGCCCTACACACTTCCTACTCTTTTTGTTTGAATTGTTCTGTGGCCCATTGTGACAGGAAACACAGACTCAGGGTCACAAATGTCCCAAATATGGGAGAGTTACCTCCAAACACAGTTGATGGCCCTCAACCCCGGTCCATGGGAAATTGCAAAGGGGCTGGCCACGCCTGTCTTCCGTCCTTCCTCATACTCTCTGTCCTGGAAGATAGATTAGTGGGACTGGGACCTCCATTATTTAAACAAGCCATAAAATCCCCCATGGAGATTTGGGCAGGGAAGGGAGATCTTGTGGAGAATGTAGGCGGGCCATCGCTGTCACCCCAGCACCCCAGGACACCCTGGGTTCTACGTCTCTTGAGGGTTTGTCTCTCCGCTCCCACTGCCCTCCCCGTCACTAATGCTGGGTGCCCCACTTCATACCCTCCCCTGCCCTGCACCCTCACCTTTTGCTTTATTTATTTATTTTTTTAGTGTCAATGATTTAGTATGGCATGGGGAAGGAATCCTGTTAAAAATTGAAAGGAACAGCACTGGGTGTTATACGTAAACAATGAATCATGGAACACTACATCAAAAACTAATGATGTGCGGAGCCTGGGTGGCTCAGTCGTTAAGCGTCTGCCTTCGGCTCAGGTCATGATCCCAGGGTCCTGGGATCGAGCCCCACATCGGGCTCCCTGCTCCACGGGAAGCCTGCTTCTCCCTCTCCCACTCCCCCTGCTTGTGTTCCCTCTCTCGCTGTGTCTCTCTCTCTGTCAAATAAATAAATAAAATCTTAAAAAAAAAAACCCAAAACTAATGATGTAATGTATGGTGATTAACATAACATAATAGAATAAAATTTTTAAAAATTGAAAGGAAATAAAAAAGAAAATACTGAGCTGTACAAAATGAGATATGTTTATGGAGAGTTTTGAGCAAAAGAATCTGCGGCAGGGAGCTCTGAATTCCTGCTTCAGGAATCTCTACTCCCCAGCATCCACTTCACCTGTGCACCCCCAGCTGGCCTAGAACCTTCCACTTGAATGTCCTTACTGACTCTGCTCCATCTTGTTTCCTGGTCACTCAGGCGTGGGACCTATTCAAGGACAAACTCTAAATAACCTGAAACTAAGCCTTTTCTTCACTCTAACCCCCCCTTGCTAGTCCAAGTTTTTGAAATGCATTGAGGTCACAGCTGATTTGAAGCCATCTTCTACTTTTCTCCCCGGTATCTCTTGTCTCCCTCCTCTCTCCTTAGCCCACCTCTGCAGAGCATCAATTTTCATGCTTCCTTGTATCTGTGCCCTCTGGTGTGTCTCTCACATGGAATTTTGGCTCAGTCAGGACACTTACTTTGGAAAATGGAAGAGTAGCAAACTCAATGCAAGCAGAGGCTTTAAAAAAATGCCTGATTTCTCACTTGGACCTCTGACCCTGCCATGAGAGCATGCTTGGGCTGAGCTGCTGGACAGATGTGACAGACATGTGACAGAGAGCTGACCGGAGAGTCCCCAGCAAACCTGCCAGCTGAGCAACCACAGACATGTGCATTAGCCCAGTCAAGATTGGCCAGGTCAGGTCAAATCAGCGCAACCTCTAAGTGACCTGTAGATTTTGAAAAATAATAGATGGGAAGTTTTAGGATGACTTGTTACTCAGCAAATCCTAGCTGATAATAGCAGTTGCTCAGACCATTATCATGCCTTTCTTAACAGAGCTTATGAAAGGTATTGGTAATTTAATGGTAGCTCATCTCCTGGCCTCCAGACAACATTCTTCCAGTCCAGCCTCCACTCTGATGTCAGAGTGATCCCCTCATGATATATTGGACTGAACCGAATTATTACCTGAAGAGGATGTGAGGATCATCTTGTCCATTTCACAGATAAGGAAACTGAGGCCTAGAGATGGAAAATGAGTTTTTCATGTCACAAAGATGACAGCCCCATCATCCCCAAGACTGGAATCCGAATCTCTGGGCCCCTGATTGAGGCTCTGTCCCTGCCCTGGAAATCTGCTACTTGGTCAGAGTGGCCCATTGCCATCTCCCACTCTGCCGTGTCCATTCCCAGTAGCAAAGGTCTTTCTCTTTTCACTGAGGAGCATTTGGAAGGTCCACATGTCTCTCCTCAAGTGTCAAAGGTGACAGGTGTGTGATGGCCCAATTCCAGTGACACCCCTAGAAGACAACCCCTTCCCTCATCACATCCCACCTGTCCTCTGCTCAGAGGTAGGTCCGGGCCCAGCTCAGACCTTCTTAATGATTCTATACACATGATCTGTGACGTCCCCTTGCCAGATATGCATGGTTCTTCCCAGGGCTACAAACATGCCCAGCTCAAAACTTTAATTCTATTTCATTTTCTCCTTTAAGAAGGCAAATGGGACAGGATAAGGGTGACATTGATGGCACCTTGATTTGGAAAGCAGTGAATCACTGGAAAACTTTGTAACACAACACCTCTGAGCAAGGCCACTGCAGTGCCCTTGACACTGGGGCCGCGTGCAGGGTCCCTCCTGGCTGTAACTGAACCCATTCTCGGCATCCTGGGCACTGGCAGGAGCCATGCTTTTACATTACATGCGTTCTTCCCCACAGTACCCCAAGCCTCCCAGGCAGGATGATTCCAAATACAACCAGTTCAAGGTTTCCATGTGATCTTACTGCTTTGCGTGGTTCTAAATTCCCACAAACATAGGTTACATATAAAAAGTATGCTAATAATAGTGGTGGGGAGCTGGGAGACCCTGGACTCCCACTTTCCTTTTTCATCTCCAGCAAGGCTTTCCTCTGGGCCCGGCTCGTCTCTGGGCAAGATGCTGTCAGTGGACGGCTAGCACTGAGTAGCAGCAGAAACCCAACAGCCCAGACTCTGGACCAGAAAGCGGGGCACCTCCCTCCCAAGTGTTTAGGAATGTAACATATAATCCCTTCCCTCTCTCCAGGACTCTTTCAGTCATTTGAATACCCACTGCTCTTACTGGGTGGGCTTTCCATCCACACTGGGGCTTGCAGAGGGGACCCCCTAATGTAAAGGGTCTGAGTTCACTCAGGAAGGGGGCAAGGGGTGCCCATCACTAAAACCACATTTTTATTGAAGAATAAAAGACTGGGGCTATTCTGTTCTGTGGAGATTATTCAGGAAACTCATTTTCGTGGGCAGAGCCAAAAAGCAGGGAATGCAGGAAAGAATGATTAGGGGATTCTGAGGATGAACCCTTCTCTCCTGTTTCTGAGAAAGTTGAGGAACTTTTGTCTGTCCTGCTTTAAGGAAAACATATGTGTGTACAAAACAGTTGATTTAATGCAACCTTGTCTCTGCCCCTGTCCCAACTCACACACATATCTTCAGCACCCCGAGAGTGTCCTGTTGAGCATCTGCGAAGCCCCCCTCCTTCCAGGCGCCTGGTCCCCACACCGTACTTCAATCCTGACTCCTTACACTCTCTTTTCAAAATTATAGCCAGGGTGGTCCTGCAAAAACATAAGCCACGTTAAATCAATTCCCTCGCAAACCCTTTCATCAAAACAAAACCAAATGAAAACCCATTTGTATTCTCTACTGATGGCTGGGATATCTTGACAGGCTATGCAGCATCTACCCGTGCTTTGTTCACCAGCATTAAGTACTGTCACCTCTTGGGCTTGGGTCTAATTCTCCTATTTCCTCTTAAAGACTGAAAAATCCTGAAAATGAGGGAAGAGCATAAATAGGCTAGGAATTCTTTGAGGTTATTAATTTTTATTTCCCACTAGCTAAATTGGGCCCGAGGTTCTCCTGAGAAGCACAGAGCTGTGATTTCAGCAGGGCCCTGCCAGGGTAAGGCCAAGGGATCCATCCAAGGCTGACACAAGAGAGCAATTGGAGGAAAACCAAAAAAGCCCGTGCAAGTCAACTGGAAATAAATGAGGCTTGGATAAGCTTCATTACCCGGTCCTCCCACCCCCCGGCCCAACATCTTCCCTTTAGGGGGCACTCTGCCAGCCAAGTTCCTAGATCTGCATGCTGTGAAATCTGATCGGAATAACAGGAGGTAATATTGATGATGGTTAATAATTATTAAGCACTTTCTTTGTGCCACACACCAGTCTTCTAAACCCTTTCTACTCATCCATTCATTCATTTACTCATTCAACAAATATTTATTGGGCATTTACTACATATATAAATAAACAAAACAGATGAATAAATCCCTGCCCTCCAGAGCTTACATTCTGGTACAGGGAGACAGAACATATACCATAACTATAACGAATGGGTAAATTGCATTGTATATTAGGAAGTGATGGACCTAGGGAAGGAAAAGAGAGTATTTGAAGGCAGGGATAAGTTTTATATAGTTGGTTCAGGCTCTGGAAGTGACATCCGAGTGGGGATGGATGTAGTAAGGAAGGGATCTATGTGGTTATCTGGAGGACCAATGTTCCAGGTAGAGGGAACAGCCAGTGCGAAGACTCTGCAGTGAGAACAACCTGGATGCTCTAGAACCAAGGAGCCCCATGGCTGGAGTGGAGGTGCCAGGGAGGATGGGAGGGATAAGGCCAGAGATGTAAGGGTTGGCAGAGGCCATGGAAGTCTTAGGGGGCCACTGTAAGGGTTTGGCTTTTTCTCTAACCAACTGGGAGACATGGAGTATTTGACTTACTGTGACTTATGTTTTACAGAATGTCTCTGACTGCTGTGTTGAGAATAGACTGTAGGGTGCAACGAAGAAATAGGGAGACTGGTCAGGTGTCTACTGCAATAATCTTGGTGAGAGATGATGATAGATCAGCAGAGAGGGTAAGAAAGGCTTAGATATATTTTAAATATAGAGTCAATAGGACTTCTTGGATCTGTGGTCAGAAAGGGAGGAATTAAAAATGAATATCAGGTTTCAGCCTGAGCACCTGGAAGAACAGAGTTTCCCTTAGCCATAGAGAATGCTGGTGAGCAGGATTTTGGAGGAAGAACAGGAGGTTATTTTGGGACATGCGGTGTTTACTGGAGTCGGCAGTTGGGTATGTGAGCCTGGAGTTCAGGGGAGAAGGTCAGCTGGAGATATAAATTCAGGGGTTATTTGGCACATAGGTGGTAATTAAAACCTTGAGCTTGGATGAGCTCACCCAGGTAGGATGTGTAGATAGAGGGTGGATGGAGGACAGGGCCCTGGGGTCTCCCACATCCTGGGTCTGCAGGAAGATGAGGAACCCCCTAGAAGAATGAGAAGGAACAGTCAAACGGGAAAGACAAAGAGGGAGTATGTCGTCCCAGAAGCCAAGGGAAAGGAGAGTGTCAGGAGGTAGCAAAGATCCCCTGTGTCAAATGTCACTGGTGGCTCAGAGGGGAGCAAGACTCAGAACTGGCCTTTGGGTTTAGCCATGTGGAAGTCATTGATGACCTTGACAAGAACCCCTTTCTGTGGAGTAAAGGGCAGGCAAGCCTCGTTTAAGTGTGTTTAAGAGAAAATAGGAGAGGAATTGGACACAATGAGTCCACCAACATGAGAATAAGCAGAGCAGGGGAAGATCAAGGCTATAGGAGAAAAAGGGGAGTACTGTTGGAACAATGCCATTGGGTAGTCTGAATGGGGTAAGAATCCAGTCACTTTAGGTCATGGAAGGGCTGGCTTTTGTCATAATTTCCTAGGGCTGCCATCACAAAGTACCACAAACTGGGTGGCTTAAACAATGGAAATTCACGGCCTCACAGTCTTGGAGGCTAGAAATCCAAGGTCAAGGTGTTGGCAGGGTTGGTTCCCTCTGAGGTCTGTGAAGGAGAATCTGTTCCCAACCTAGTGGTTTGCTGGAAATCTTTGTCATTTCTTGGCTTGCAGGCACATCACCCTGTCCATGCCTTCTTGTTCATATGGTGTTCTTCCTGTGTGCACGACTGTGAATGAATTTCCCCTTTTTAGGAGGACTCTAGTGGTATTGAATTAGGGGCCCACCCTACTCCAGTATGACCTCATCTTAACTAATTACATTTACAACGACCCTATTTCTAAATCAGGGCACGTTCTGAGGTGCTGGGGGTTAAGATTTCAACATAGAAATTTTTAGAGGGCACAATGCAACACATAATAGCTTTAGATAGAGGAGGGACAATATATCTTTAGTAACAGGAGAGAAGGTAGAGTACTTGTTTGAAAATGCTGGCAGGTTTAGAGACACATTTGTGAAAGTCCGCGGACGTGCCCTTCTGATTGCGTCCATTTTTTCAGAGATGTGGAAAGCAAGGTCATTAGCTGAGAGTGCTGGCAAAGGCAGGTTGAGGAGAGGGGATGTTGTGACGTTGTTTCCAGCAGGATGAGAGTGAGGGGTCTAAGGAAATAGAGCATGAGAATTGGGCAACTTTATGGGCACACCTGTGGTCCGTGGTCCTCTTTCTAAAGCAGGGCAGTCAGTGTGGTGTTGAATTTTTCTCATGCTCCGCTCAGCAGCATGGGGGCAGCAAGGAGTGTGGGGAGGGTTGGGATTTCCTAGGGCTGTGGTTTTGCAAAGCAAGTTCTGAGTGGGGGAGGAGGAAAGGAAGAAGGGAGTTGACAGCAAACCCAAGGAAGTTGTCCTGATAGACTGTGGAAGCAAAACTGGGTAAGAGGGAAGAGAGGACCCTATGATTAATCCAATTTCACAGATGAGGAAAGTGAGGGATAGAGAAGTGAAGTACTTTTGGGGGTTCAATCAGTGGCAGAATCAGAATCCAAACTCAGCTGTGCAGCTCAGAGGACATGTACTCAGAGGCAGGACCAGAAAGGTGGGAGGACCGAGGCAGGACAGAGGAGGCATCTGATTAGTTTGGGGACTGTTCTTTCCACTGACTCAGCTCATAACCATCCGTAACCATAAGCAAGGCATTCCTGATCCCTGCAACATGACATTCCATGATTCCAGTGGTTTCCTCTCTTTGGAGAAGGATTTTTTCTCCTTTATTCTGACAGATATTCTCTTTTATTTAGAATAGATATCTGTTTCCCTACTAACCTCCCATCCTCACTTCCTTTCCTCTCTTAAATATATATAGTGTTTCATTGTTCCCAAAATACTTTTATATATTCATTTTCACACGTAGTCCATGGAGATCCTACTATGGCAGTTATTGTTATTCCTATTTTCAAGATAAGGAAATGAGGTTTAGAATAATAAAGAGAGAAGCCCAACAGCCAGTTAAGAGTAACCTGAGCTTCAAATCTAAACTTTTGATTTTTAAAATTTTTTATTTATTTATTTTTTTAAAGTAGGCTCCATGCCCAAGGTGGAGCCCAAACCAGGGCTTGAACTCATGACTCTGAGATCAAGACCTGAGCTGAGATCAAGAGTCAGATGCTTAATTGACTGAGCCACCCAGGTGCCCCTCTAAACCTTTAATTTTAAATTCAATTCCCTTTCTGTTTCCTAAGACACTTTCTTTAAAAATAGTGTTTTGCTGATTTTGAAGTAGGGTGAATAGGAGAGCAGGTGTATCGCTGACACGGGAGAAGTTCAGGAACCTAGATTAGCACTCTTCTGGGATTCTGTAGAATACATTCAAGCAATAATTGTGGTGTCAGAGTAAATGACCACTCACATGCCTTCCACCCTTGACTGTGGGGTAAGTCAGGGAATAGATGTCTATGTTACTAGAAGACAGATTGGTTAAATGATTTAGTTATGAAGCACACGATTGTTCACATCATATGTTGTATGGTGGGTGAGGTTGTCTTATTTGTTCTTGGGGCATTCTTTCTGTATCAACAAAAATGCTTCTGAAATATTTGGTAAAGATCCTCAATAAAGTTTATTCATTCAAATATTCAGTCATCCATTCATCAAATGTTTATAGAGTCCTTGCTACACGTCTAGAATTATGCTAGGTATTGGATCCTTGCCTTAGGAAGTTCATAATCCATCAGGTAATACAGACCTGCAAACAGACAAATACTCTATCAGTGAGGTGAAGGGTAAGGTACTGCTAAGGAGCAAAGAGCTGGGATTCACCATCTGGGCAGGGGAAGGAGGGCTTCAAGATGGAGGTGACCCTGCAGTTTCTAGAGGAGTTTTCTAGACTGTGCAGGGGAATAATTGCACAGCCCTCCCCGAGACTGGTTCCTAGCATGGCATCCACACACACCTGTAATGACAGAATACCTACACACTAATACTTTCAGACAAGTGAAGAGCAGAATGATTTTTTTGGCTCTGAGCAGCCATGGAATTCAAGAAGTGGACATTATTGTGACCAACATGATTATGGGCAGGAAGGAGGGCATAAGCAGGCAGAACTGAGGGCTCCTCTGAGCTTCTTGAATGTCACCGTAACTCCACCCAGGCTTGTGGTCAATCTTGAGTTCCTCTAACCAAGAGACAAACCCCAAAGTCTTCCTGTTTCAGAAGGAAGCACAGAGGACTGGTAGGGAGGAGGCTCAGTCCATGCCCTGCTGACCGATGGATGGTTGGCCTACCACTTCTCTTCCCTGAGGCCCACTTCATCAATTATGGACCTGATATTGCTAATTATAAATTGGTTTATGAATGAATTCTTTTTTTAATATGATTTTATGTTTTCTGTACTTTCCATATTTTCTACAATGAGAATGTGTTAACTAACTTTAAAATGTTCATGTATTCATTAACCTTAAAAAAAGTGAAAATGAAGGAATTGAAGTAAGTGGCTTCTGAGATCCATTCCAACTCAAAATATGATTTTCGAGTAATAGTAGAGACAGAAAATAAGCATAGAGTTATGGCTTTTGGTGACAGTAATACATTCTCTTAACAATGCTCTTTCATAGTGCATTTGTGTGAAACACTTCACATGCATCTTTTACTATGTATCCTAGATATTTGTTATATATAGACCTAGCATATATCTATGTGAATGTCTATGTGGATGTCTCTGTATAGATGGTATAGATATAGAGAGATACATAGATAGATATTGATATATCCCCATAATAAGGAGAAACAATAGAGGGAAGTGCTTAAGGTCCTTCTGACTGTGAGTTAAGTTCTGTCTATATATTCCTCATCTGTCTCTGAGCCCAGTGCTAATAAAATTCAGAGAGGCATATTAACTCTTCATGTGAGCATCAGCAATGTAATTCCCCAGGTCTAGATAGTCTCAGACCCACTGCTAGTGTTGTCCATAGTCATCTTCTCCTTTCACTGAGCCAAGCAGCAAGCTGCATGGGTGAGTGCCCTTAGAACAGTCATGCCTCTGTGTGCTAGGGCCACAAGGCAGGGCAGTCCCTGTGACATCCAGGAGTAGCTGGAAGCCCCCACATCCAGAAGTCTGGCCATAGGCATGACTCATTGCCTAGAGCACATCCCACCCTCCCATCACAGGGCTCCAGTCAGATTTTGGTAAGGAAAAAGCACTCAGGTGTCCTTAAAAGCAATCTCTAATAGAAACTGGGCATGTTACCAAGAATTGCTGAAGATTTTTTTTTTAAGATTTTATTTATTTATTTGACAGCGAGAGAGAGAGAGTGCAAGCAGGGGAGCAGGAGAGGGAGAAGCAGGCCTCCCGCCTAGCAGTGAGCCAGATGCGGGGCTCGATCCCAGGACCCTGGGATCATGACCTGAGCTGAAGGCAGACACTTAATGACTGAGCCACCTAGGCATCCCAAGAATTGCTGAAGATTTAAGGAAAACAAACATTGTATAAGAAAGGAACAAAACTCAACAAACAGAAAAATTATCACCCTGGGAAAGAGAAAATAGAATAAATAAAAATGGGGAAAATGTAATTAATATTTACACTTTATGAAACAAGAATGGAATGTTCTGGAAAAGTACCAATGAGAGACCTTAGAAATGAAAAAAAAAAATGCTTGTTGAAGAAAAAGTCAATAAATGAGGTGGCAGAGCACATTTCTCTTCGTGTTAATGAAGAGAAAATGAGTGTGTTGTGAGCTGTCCCTGAGCAATCCTGCCAACTCTTAGAGCAGAAGGATCAAGAGAGAAAACATCTAGAGAAAGTTCTGATTACTTGGAGGAAATAGTCAGAAGTCCAATATCTCTGTGATAAAAGTTCGAGATGGAGAGACTAGACCCAATGAATGAGAGAAAATCAGAGATTTCATAGAAGAAAGTATCCCAGTGCTGGAGAAAGATACATGTTTAGATTGAAAGGACACTCAGGCTTCTGAGGAGAGTGAAAAAAAAAAAAAAATCAACCCTAGACACATCTTAGTGAAATTCTGGAAAATGAAAGGGAAATAAAAACCAAACACAATCTCAAAGATTCCAGAAAGAAAACAGATGATCTACAAAGAAAAAAGAATCAGATCAACAACAAGCTTGTGATTGTCGATAATGGCTAAGAAATAATGGAATAATAGGAAAGAAAATGATCTTGAGCCTGGAATTCTATACTAACCCAGATGATCATTAAAATGTAAGGTCAAAATAAAAGCATTTTAGACATACAAAGTCTGTACAGCAACTCTCACTATAAGAATTTCTTTTTTTTTTTTTTTTAAAGATTTTATTTATTTATTTGAGAGAGAGAGAATGAGAGAGAGCACATGAGAGGGGGGAGGGTCAGAGGGAGAAGCAGACTCCCTGCCGAGCAGGGAGCCCGATGCGGGACTCGATCCAGGGACTCCAGGATCATGACCTGAGCCGAAGGCAGTTGCTTAACCAACTGAGCCACCCAGGCGCCCCTCACTATAAGAATTTCTGAGAGCTCCAGTCTAGCAAAAGGAAAAAACAACAAAAACAACACAGAAAATTATTGCAGAGAGAAACATTCTTGAGTAAAGAAACAAAGATAATTTAAAAATAAATCTTAATAATTGTTAACTATTAAAAAAAAATCAAGATTATGCTAGATCTCAAATCCAAAATGATCCATATGTATAATGTGGGGAAGATGAGGTTAACATTTTTGTTACAAATGGGGGAAATACAGATACGGTTCAATTTTAGATGATAGAAAAACAGATTTATTGTATAGTTTGGACTGCAGCACTAGGGTGAATTGCTTTCAGAGTTTGAAAGGAAAGTCAGCAAGTTACATATAAAAGAAAAAAAAAGACTCTGCCATCAAAATGGAAATAGCAGTCTTAGCTAACACCTCAATCACTGAGTAACTCCTTAATGTCCCTCTAACACCTACTGGTTGACTGTTTAAGAGTAAGGATGGAGCTGTGACCCTCAAGCTTTGCTGCACATTACGATCAGCTGGGTATTGTTTATGACTCTCAATAGTAGGCTCCCCTCCATATTAATAAGGTCAGAATCTCTGGGGCAGGACTCAGGAGTCAATAGTTTTTAAAACTCCCCAGGATGAGGCGCCTGGGTGGCTCAGTCGGTTAAGCGTCTGCCTTTGGCTCAGGTCATGATCCCAGGATTCTGGGATGGAGCCCTGCTTCGGGCTCCCTGCTCAAGTAGGGAGTCTGCTTTTCCTTCTCTCTCTGCCCCCCCCCCACTCGTATGCCCTCTCTCTTTCAAATAAATAAGTAAAATCTTTGAAAAAATAAAACTCCCCAGGTGATCCAGCATGAGTTTGCTAAAAGGATTAGGTGACCGACTGACGGTGGGGAGGTTCTTGCACCCTCTGACATTCATCTTGTCCATCTCCATGCTGTAGGAGTTGATATGGACAAACACTATGGGTCCTGCCAGAGCTGAGAAACTCCAATTCTAAAGTCCAGTTCAGAAAGAAGAGAATGCATTTACTTCCTTCTGAACTGTACCACATGGGACCCATATGAGTACAGAGCTCATGTCTTCCTGGTCGTCTGAACTGGCACCCATGTTGTTGCTCTCTCTGCATTGTTGTAGACAAACCTGACCCCCTTGTTATGTGGCTGTCTACAGCCACAGGGCAAAAAGCCTATCAAGACCTTCTTGACCTATAATAATGGTTAGCACCCTTGCTCGGCACTGCTGCTGGTCCCAATGCCAAGCCTAGCCAAGCCTGAAATACCTTCTCCCCTCCTCCCTGACTATTCAGGACATACTCAGCTTCTCTAGGAAGATACTGCTTCTCTCAGCTCACTGTCTTGGCTCCTAGGTAGATGTCAACTTCTTATTTGCCATTTCTTTTTAACATCTTCTAAACACTTGTTTGATTTTAAGTCCAGTATTATGAAGAGACATTTAAGCCTGCAGTCTTTGTTTTTTGTTTTTTTGGGGGTTTTTGTTTGTTTGTTTTTTAAGTAATCTCTGTGCCCAGCATGGGGCTTTAACTCATGACCCCAAGTTCAAGAGTTGCGTGCTCTATTTACTGAGCCAGCCAAGCGCCCCAAGCCTGCAGTCTTTGAATACATTCCCACCATAACCCACCAGAGTGTAGGTAAGTCTTCTGGACGTCTTTTCCTCTTTGACATGGTGAAATCCAAATGCCTTTGCATGACATCCATACACTCCTCAATCTAGCACTCATCAACCTCATGACAAGTCACTTTCTCTGCCTTGTGATTAAATTCATTTTCCAGTCATGTCTCCAAGGCTCCATGCCTTCATGGCTGGGAGAGCATGCTACACACACAGGCTCTCCACTAACCTCTTCTGTGAAGCACTCTTGGACGCTGCAGTCAGAATTGAGTTCACCTGCCTTTGTGCTCCCATACTACTGTTTTCCTCTCTCCGTGATGCAAGTCATCACTGCGTATTATAATTGCATCTCTGTATGTCAGTTTCTCTTACTAGACCACAAGGAACTGGAAAACAGTACTGTTCTCTGTCTTCACCCATGACTACTACAGCGCCTAAGGTTTAATACTTACCAGATGAATGAATGAATCGATGAGTGAAATGATTCTAGACCCTAACTCACCTGGCAAAACAAAGATCTTGAGCTTGGTCAAATATCAGGATTAACATGAGAGTTGGTTGAAATGCTTATTCCCAGGCTTCAGTCCATAAAGATTTTGATTAGGACCAGGGTAAGACCTGGCAATCTGCATTTTCAAAAGCCTCCATGAATGAGTCGGATTTGTCAGTTCTGGGGACTTGCCATAGCCTTGGGGATTTTCCTTAGGAAATGATGTGCTTTTGCCATTTTCCCAGTGCCCGCAGTCCAGAGCACCAGGGCTAGTGATGGGTCTGTTTGGCCTCTCCCTTCCCAGGAGGGCCCAAGAGGCCAGCTCCCCCTCCAGCATGCTCACCCCAAACAAAGAAGAGTCTTTACAGCTTAAAACTTCCTACGGGCTGTGCCCTGACTGAGGCAGACCTGTACTCACGCAGGTGCGCACGGTCACGGAGCCCACCCAGACAGCAGATTTGCATTTTGGCTAACTTCTAATCCAAGAGGATCTGAGGCAAATAGAGCAACACTTTGCTATCAGGGTCCTGTCATCCTCTTACTTTCTGATGTGATTGACAGTCCGGGTGTGAGCAGTCTGCTTTTCAGCCTCCATCCTCCTCTAAATGAATATTGATGCTGTGTTTACCTTTAATTAATATTCATTGCGATAAAGGAATTACACTCATTCACTTTTAATTATATCCTTCTTGCATAAACAGGCTTTTAATAACAGATTTTCCAGGGTGGAAAAAACAAGCTCTCTGCCCCCAGCCTTGTCTGGTGCCGGAAAAGCCACCTCTGTGATTGATAAAGGGCGTTTCAATTTGTTACTTGGTGCAGTGGGAGGAGCTGTGGGTGGAAAGTTAGCCCCTCGAAGTTCTAGCTCCAGTTCTGCCGTAGCTACTGTGGGTTCTTGGGCTAATTCCTTTCCCCTTGTGCTTCCCTGTCATATCTGAAACGTGGTTACACCAGATCAAGTATTCTTGCCTATGGCTGCATATTGGGATCACCTGGGGGAATTACTGAATGATGCCAAAGCCCAGACCACATTCCAGATGAATTAAAACAAAGTCTCCATGGGCCGGCCCAGCTGGCCCCAGTATTTTGTTAGAAGATTCTCAGATGGGGCACCTGGGTGGCTCAGTCATTAATCGTCTGCCTTTGGCTCAGGTCATGATCCCAGGGTCCTGGGATCGAGCCCCGCATCGGGCTCCCTGCTCGGCGGGAGGCCTGCTTCTCCCTCTCCCACTCCCCCTGCTTGTGTTCCCTCTCTCGCTGTCTCTCTCTCTCTGTGTCAAATAAATAAATAAAATCTTAAAAAAAAAAGAAAGATTCTCAGATGGAATCCTTTTGATGTTAAGGATTTCAGAACTGCTAACTGCTGCCGCGGGAATCATTCTCACCAGACTTCTAGGTGCTTGTGGCTTCTGCTCAGGGTCCAGAAGGAACCTCAGTGCTGCCCTGGTGCTCCCTTGTGCTGGGGGCTCCCATCTTGGGATTGGCTTCATGGTGGTCCCTAGGAGTGGAAAGGAGAGAATAACACTGACCAGGTACCTGCTCTAAACCAGGCACCTCCAACATCTCATCTGTTGGTCATCGGACATGGCTGGTGTTTACTCTGTGCTAGCACGGGGGATTTAATGTTGGTAAGCAGGGCAGTATCTGCCCTTATGGGCCAGTGATGCCAGGGGATGTTGATACGGTAAACCTGCTCTATGAAGGAAAGTCTAAGATCTAAGGCCTGAGGACAAGTAGGACTTGGTTCACTTAATAGGTGGGGAGAAGCACCTGAGTCAGAGATAATGTCCCTCCAAGGCAAATATCCGAATTCCTGACTTACAGATGAGCCAACCGAGGCCCAGTGCTCTTCCGGAAGTCAAAATCAACCACCCTGGTCCTCACTTTTTGGTTGGGAGGAGTATTAGAAACCACTGAAACCACATGGTAGGACAGAAGTGGTCAAAACGACCTTGGCTGCAGTTGGACAGACACACCCGCTTGGTTGTGCGGCAGTCCTGGAAAGGAAGCCACACCACAGTGTCTACACCAATCTCGGAGGGCCTAGCATTCTCTGTGAGGCAGGCAGACGTGTGGCATGACAAAAGGAGGGGTCCAACAGCAGGGGATATTTGGATGATGCCAGGAGCAGGTCTCCTCTCCTTAGCCTGGAGTCAGGGTTGGGATCCCAGACTCTAGGAAAAGCAAGACAAATGCCCTGCTCGTCTGGGCTGGATGAGCCCCGTGATGCAGCTTCCTCAGGGAACAAGGTAACAGCACATCTGGACAGCCGGCCAGGGCTCAGAGGTGAGAGTAAAACAGGAGGTCAAGGCCAGGGTGGCACCACAGGACTTGATGCTGAGGTCCAGAGCTTCAGCCTGAGGACAGGGTCGGCGTTGGAGGCTATGGGCAGGCTTACCTGAGGCTGGGACTCAGGTAGTTCCAGGTGTGGAGGGAGCAGGCATGCAGAAATGGGAGGCAGGTGGGGCTCGACTGTCCATTCAAATGGTTCTCAGTGGTTATGAGATTCTCATCTCCCCTAAGAATTTACTTCAATACCTCTGGGGTAGTATGTGGGCACCTGCATTTTTAAGAAGCTTCATAGGCAACTCTAGTGTACATTTCTGGTCAAGAATCACTGATTTAGACCAATCCCTTCAGTTTTTCAGATGAAGAAACTGAGGCCTAGCCAGAAGTGACTTCCCCAAGGTCATACAACGCACTAGCAGAAAGAGGACTTAAACCCCGCTTTCTTTATCCACGGTCCAACGTACCTAAATGTTCAGGTCAGCCGTTGCCATCACCAGCAGTCACAACAGCTCCTTACATGCACACTCCTAAACCTCTGGTCTCGTCTGATCTGCACCGTCAGGGATTATTTATGCCCCAGGTAACAGATAAGCAAACAGAGGTTGTGAGACATGAAACAGTTCGCTTGCTCAAGGCCCTGTGCTGGGGCTGGGACAAAAAATATTCTTCTTTCCCAGTCCTGAGATCTTTCTCCTGCTTCAGATTCTAAAAGTCAGCTTTTCTCCCAAGAGGCAAGACCTGACCCTTCTCAACCTGGACAGTCTAATGGCCTCCAATCCATTTCCTGTACACGTCGCCAGCAGGCCCCTAATGGAGTGACGCAATAAGGCTAAAGGGGAGCCTGGTAATTAGCGGCCTCGAGGCATAAGTGACATTTGGACAACTGGACAGCTGGCTGCAGTGCATTTGGCACCCCAAGGATTCCAGCTACCGGAGCAAAAGTGCCAAGTACATCAAACTCAAGTGTCACCAAGGTCTGAGCTCAGCTGCTCCCTTAGCATTTGCAAAATGTCCTGCCCACAGTCGGCCCCTTGCATCCTCCCTGGGCCATTTTCAGGCACAGATGAGCTGAGGTTACATGCAGCTGATCCCAGACCTGCTGGTTAATTATCTTGGCCTGTAATTAGTGTTTCTTATTCCTCGCTCCTTGCCAACTTCCGCAGTTAATGTATCATTTCTCTCTGCAGATTCCCCTTTGGGAGGGCTCCAAAGCCATGGAATGAACATTTCCGGTGGTGGCAGCCTTTAGGAGATATTCTGTCTGCTGACTCTGCCATCACTCCTGGCATCATCCCTGATCCCTTTCTCTTCCTCACAGTCTCTACCAGTCACCAGCTCTTCTGGTCCTTCCTGAACATTTCCCAGCCGCGTCTTCATCTGCCCATCTTCGTGCACTCTGATTTGCTTGGGCCTCATCATCTCTCATTTGGACTTCTGCAGTGTGCTCTTAATGGGCTTCCTGCCTGGTCCTACAAATCTCTCCTATACCATATAGGCAGAATAAGCTTTCTAAATTGTCCATCAGGCTGTGTTACTCTTCTATCTAGAGTGCGACCTTTTGAGTTTGGCATATAATGCCCTGTGCAATGTGGTCTGCCTATTTTTCAATCCTCTCTCACACATGGTTTTTACCCCTCACTAATTCAGAACTGCTGTAATTCTCTCTCCTCCCTCCCCTGCACATCCCAACACATATGTACATATGTGCACACGCACACACGTGTGGGAACCACCCATCCACGCTGCTCCATGACCAGGAGGACAGAAGATGGGGCAGGAAAGGAGTCTGATGGTTGTGGGTGCACCCTAAGAACCATCACGAGGAAAGAGAGAAGAGATTCATTCTATATGGCTCTGGGAGATAGGACTAGAAGCTGAAAATTCATTTTAATGTACAAAATAATCATCCAACAGTTGATATTGTTTGAACACAGGGGTGGGCTCCCTTGGGGAAATAGTGAGTGTGCGACCTGGAGGATACAGGCAGAAGCTGTCTGTCCGAGATGCTGTCGGTGCAGTTCCTGCTGTGGGCACGGTCTGGGAGTCTCTGGCCCTCAGATGGCATTCTAATCCCAAGATTCTGTTAACCTCCGATACAAAATCCATATCAAGTTTTGCTGTTTCCACGGAAGACTTTCCTGTTTGGGAAAATCTCTCACCTCTCTGCACATTTGTGCCCGACTTCCTGCGTGCACATGCACATACACTTTGCACACATGCCCACATGGACAATCTCTATCTAGGGCTCATGGGAACTTTACCGCACCCTGCCTCAGATTGCTTCGAATATCTGGTGGAGGCACGTCCTACACTCATGCAACTGTGCAAGCTGAGGGGCAAGAAGAGCAGGAGAGTAATTTGAATAATGTGGGCATGCCACCTGGACTCCCACTTGATAGACAGGAGCCCCATGCCGGGCTGAGTGTGGTGGTTGGCGAGAGCCTCCACTCCCTCACTGCATCTCGTTCCCTGTGTGCTGCTAGGGGCGCAAGGCATCCTCAGTGATATGGCTGCTAGCACAAGCTACTTCCTCTGAGGCATCACCAGAAAGCAGACGTCGGTTCTGGCCCGGAAAGGCTGACCAGTGGTGGTGGACTCAATGAGAAACATTAAGCTGGGTCCCATTGTGGGGCTTCCTGAGGGAGTTTAGAGGGAAATTTGGGTGCGGTTTGATTTTCCCTCAGATGTTGACTTGGGAGGGTGTGCAGGTACAACTCCACTGTGTCAGGCCTATGACCACCTCCAGTGCAGACCACGGGATGGGAAGGCTCCAGGACTTCTACTCTTATCCTCCATAGAACTCTGAGGAAGCATGGTGCTGGACTCCCAGCATCTCCGGAATTAGATACTGAGTAATTGTTTAGGAAAAAGCTACTTTTGGGGCGCCTGGGTGGCTCAGTCGGTTAGGCATCTGACTCTTGGTTTCCACTCAGGTCATGATCTCCGGGCCATGAGACTGAGCCCTGCACTGGGCTCTGTGCTCAGGACAGAGTCTGCTTGTCCCTCTCCCTCATCCTCTCCGCCTCCACTATATAAATAAATAAAATCTTAAAGAAAAAAAAAAAAAGAAAAGAAAACAAGCTACTTTAGTCTTTCAGGATCGGTGTGGTAGAAAGAACGTTAGTCCAGTGGTTAACAGCCCCAGTTATAGTCCCTTACCAGTTTTGTGATTTTAGGTAAATCTCTTTCTTCTGGGGGCTCAATCTCTTTATCTGTGTGTTGGCGGTGGGGAGGGGAGAAGGGAATAAATGATCTCCATTCTTCCTTCCAAAGTGAATGTGCTAGAATGCTCTGATTTTTCTATTTCAGAGGTCAGCAAACTTTTTCTGTAAAGGGCCGCATATTTTCGGGTCTGCACACCTCACGGTCTCTGTAGCACCTAGTCAGCATTGGCATTATCACATGAGAGTAGCAATGAATTAATGAGACTGGCTTCATTTCAATAAAACATTATTTACTAAAACGGGTAGCAAGCTGAATTTGGTTTGCTGACCCCTGGTTTGTTGACTCTTGTTCTAGTCTATTCTATTTTCCACACAATAGGACTGTCTTCTTCAGTCTGAAGTGAGTGGTGGGATTCTATTCTGTTCTACTAAGTTGACTATTTCATGAAGGGACTTTCCCAAGTCTCCTTCCTCCACCTCTGCCTGAGTCAAGTGGTTCCAGCTTATGTAAGTCTTTCCTTAAATCACGTCGGAGTTCTCTTGAATTCAGAACCAAGAACCATATGGTAAAGAAAATAATGAGAGTTGGCCATTTTCACTCTTTCAAATAAGTCTAGGTTTTCAAGATTTCCCAAACCACTATGATGAGTGGAAAATTTAGTGAATAACAGAGTTATTGAATCTTTCCAATAACAAGATCTAGAGAGACTATCTCAAGAGCTAGACACATTGGTCTCCTCAACTTGGCATCCCATATCCTCTTGATCTAGCATCAGTGGCTTTTACACATCCTCCTATAACGATCACCAGCTATTGTATCAATTTTATCACTTCTAAGCTGTGTGATTTAAGAAATTACTTAATCTCTTTGTGCCCCAGTTTTCTCAATTGAATGAAATAATCTGTTTAAAGAGCTTTGCACAGCACCTGGCATACAGTAAGCACTTGTACGCATCAGCTTCTTTCATGTGAATATTCTCCATACTTACCTGTCTCTGGGCCTTCCCTGCCTTCATCCTCACACATCTCTATTCTTCCCCATTCCTCAAGATTAAGCTCAAATACTGATTGACCAGGAAATGTTTCATAATCTTCCTGGTAAGAAGTAGCCTTCTCATGTCCCACTAAACCCCCTCAACTGAAACTCCTACTTAAACCATGGTTATTCTCTACTCTGTCATAGTTTGTTGGCACTTGTTACCATAAACATCTTAGGGACAGAAGACATCACCAGTTCTTTTCTGGATTCTCTCCATGGTACTGAGCCCAGTGCCTCAGCACACAAAGGATTCTTTGTTAGTGTTGGTTGAATTAATGAATTAAGCAAATCGTGAAAAGCCTCACTGGCCAGATTTGACTTTCCCTTTCATTCTGCGTTCTGTATTTAGTTTCACAAGGATGGCGTCTCCTGTCAGTTTCCAGTGGAAACCTAACAAGGCTCATTAGTTTTCAGAATATATTGGATATGATAACTGACAGAGATGTGATTCTTGCTCAGGATCGTTTGAGGATGGGTGGATGGTTTTTCTTGATAACTTGCAGATATGAATTCATCCATTTATACCACATCTCAGTATAGACTGGAGACTTGGAGTATGGGCCTCGGAGACAGCAGAAGCAGGTGTGCTTGAAGCCTAGAACTCAAGAGAAAATTTGTCAAATTTTCCTAATTAAGTCTGGGGTCCCTCTCTCCCTCAGCCTGTCAGGATGATGACAATGGGCTGCAGCTAGCTATTTTACTAGAGAATTCCCACTGTAATATTTTTTCCCTGTCATTAGTGAAAGAGAAGTCTGTGTGCATAAGCCACATATTGAGGGCATACTTTACCCCAATTTAGAATATGAATTTGCTCCTACTTGACTTCCAATTTATGGAGTTGAGTTTAACTTCAGGGAAATTTTGGTTCCCAGGCCTGTGACACTTCCAAGAGCTGGATGAATCACAGACTTTTAGAAAATTGAAAAGGGACTTGGAGATTAACGATTCTAATGTCCAATGCATCCATCTCTCCAAATATCTCTAAGAGAGGTACTTGCTCATGAATTCGCCTCACGAATGCGCCCAGTGACAAGGAGTATCATTGCTGTGTGAGACAGTCCATTTCTTTTTTATTATAACTCCAGTTCTTATTGCTATTAATAGTAACATCAGCTTGCATTTTTGTAATGATTTACTTGTAAGAGAGTATCTTCACATTCTTAATGTTTGCTTTTCACAGGGTTGCTGGGAAAAGGCGTGGGCCCATTCGGTCAGCAATCTTCACTGATGAGGAATGCAGGCCTGGCTCGCTGCAAGCCGTGAACCCTGACTTCACACGTGAGGTGACTGCCACCGTGCCATGAGTCCCCTTTTAGAAAACAAGTTATTTTTACCTTCCAAACTATAAAGCGCAGAGTATATTTTCTCAAATTGTAGAGGGGAAAGGAAAGACCCCAAATTTATGTTTGGAACTCAAATGTCTGTCTCAGTACTCCTTTGAGAAGGCTTCACCATGTGGCCAGAGTTGAGAGAAGAAAGGAAGCCTGGAAGAGGTCCCACCTGCCCAACTGGCCCCTCAGTTACCATGGAGATGACTCAGGCAACCACCTGGGACCTGCTTGCAGCTTGGATCTCAGACAGCCCAGAGCAAAGCCCAGGAGCCGCCAGCCTTGTAGTCAGGGTGGTGTTCTCGGCCCCAGAACAGGCTCGGCCCTGTGGCACCAGCTGTCCTGGGTGAGCCAGGCCTGCCTAGGTGCTCTCCTCTTTTCCAGTGTCCTCTTTTCCCTCTCATGAACCAGGATAAGTTCGTGAACCCAGTGGCCTTCCCCTACCTTAATTCAGGAATCCTAGCCTAACTATTGCTGAGGATCTACCTGGAGAGGGTCTAAGGCTTTCAAGGCCCCAACACCCAGCCTCATTAGTGTTGAGGGAACTTACACTGGCTGATGGTGCTGACAGGTCTAGGCTGTGTTCATAAGAACGAAAATACAGGGGCACGTGGTGGCTCAGTCAGTTAAGCGTCTGCCTTTGGCTCAGGTCATGATCCCTGGGTCCTGGGATTGAGCCCTGCGTCAGGCTTCCTGCTCAGTGGGGAGTCTGCTTCTCCCCCTCCCTCTGCCTCTCCCCTCCACTTGTGCTCTCTCTCTCAAATAAATAAATAAAATCTTAAAAAATATGAAAAAAAAGAATGAAAACACATCATCATCTTCATCATCATCATCATGATGCTGGGAATTTGAGAGAATGAGAAGCCTAATGGGAAAGTTATAACATTGACACATAAAAATAAAACAGAGCCCATTTAAATAGAATGGAGGAGGGCACCTGGGTAGCTCAGTTGGTTAAGCAGCTGCCTTTGGCTCAGGTCATGATCCTGGGGTCCTGGATTGAGCCCCGCATCAGGCTCTCTGCTCAGCGGGAAGCCTGCTTCTCCCTCTCCCACTCCCCCTGCTTGTGTTCCCTCTCTCGCTGTGTCTCTCTCTGTCAAATAAATAAATTAAAAATTAAAAAAAATAGAATGGAGAAAAGAGAGAACAAGAAAGAGAACCCTTTGACACAAATTTTCAATGAGATTCAAGATGTTACAAGAGAAATAATAAGAAATAACAACAATAATAAAAAAAAGCCCTCAAAAATTAGGAGAAATAATTCTTTAAAAATTCCTAAAATTAAAATTCTATAGGAGGAGTGAAAATATATGGAGGACTGAAAACTGGATTATTAATCTAAGAAATAGACCTAAAAATATAGTCCAGAATATAGACTAAAAAAAAAAAAAAAGATAAATCAATGAAAAATTTTAATGCAAATAAAAGAGAAATGGAGGATGGACTCAGGAAGTAAAATTGACAAAGACAAACAGCTCCAGACGAGGAAAAGGAAAGAATGGAGAAACAATAAAATTTTAAAAATGTAATTTCTTGGAGCTGAATAAAGAGAAATACTTTTGGATTTAAAGTCACAGAATTATATACATAATTAATAAAAATAAAACAAACATTTTGTGGTAAAGTTTTAATTTCCAGAAATAGAAAGTACATTTTACAAGTTTTTAAAAAGAGAGAACAGGTTACTTACAAGGGGAAAGAATGATTTTGACATTCACGTTCATATCTGCAACAGTGGGAGCTGGTAGACTTGGGAAGTATTTGAAGAATATCAGTGGCCAAGCAAAATGGTGACTCCTTTGGTGTTCCAATCAAGGGCTGCAAGGGCTCAAAAGAGTATGCACGCATGAACATCTTATGAAGGACTTGAAGAAATATGCCTTCTAAATTAAAATTTAATCAGGAATAAGAGATCAGATTGGGGGAAATAAAATGTATAAGAAAAAATACTGATTTTCACTAAATCCAGTAAATCTCTTTCTCTGTCTCTCTCTTTTTTTTTAAAGATTTTATTTATTTATTTGAGACACAGAAAGAGAGCATGAGCAGGGGGAGGGGCAGAGGGAGGGAGAGAGGCAGATTTCCTGATGAGCAGGGAGCCTGATACTGGGCTCAATCCCAGGACCCTGCGATCATGACCTGAGCCAAAGGCAGATAGTTAACTGACGGAGCCACCCAGGCACCCCCAGTAAATCTCGTTTTTAAATATAAATCAAGTTTCTCAAATTAGAAGAAATAAATATTTTCACAACTCAGAGGAAAACTTCCAATCGTGTTTACAATCAGAATGAAGATAGAGAGGGAAAACACACTAATTGTCTCTTCTTGAGGGAATATAAGCACAATTATTATCTAGCTTTTAAAAATTTGCCAATTGAATGGGTTAAAATAAGCAATCCCTGGGAATCTGGCTTTGAATAAATGGAGAAAATAAAAATATAAAGCATTAGGAATGAAAAAAAAAACTTAACTACATGAAAAATCTAAGTGAAATATGTAATTCTTCAGGAAAATTGAAATAACCACAATTGACTCAAGGCAGGGCTCTCTGGCCCTCCCCACCTTGTACGTATGGGCACAGGGGCATCAGTGGGAGAAGACTGTTCCAGTACCTTCCAGGGACTGGCAAGTTCAGTTCAGGAGGACACTGTTTTGACTGCAGAGCTCGCCATGTTCTTTGGGCCAGTTTTGCCAGTACTATAGGGTCTACTATATTTTCATTCCCGCTTAGGCCCAGTGTCTATTTTTCGATGTGTTCTGAATACGAGTGGAAAGAGGTGTGGGTAATTGGCTTTCTAACGTATTCCAGAGTATAAACAGAAAGAATATTTTCCCAAATCTTTTTATGAGGCTGGCACAGACCCGACACCAAGACTTGATAGAGCAAACACACACACACACACACACACACACACAAATATGGACAATTCTAATTTATGAATGTTATATTCATTTCGTCAAATATATTTAAGGGAAAAAAATGGAGCTTACTTGTTCACGTCACTTACAGATATGAGAGTATGTCTTTTGGCATGCTGAAAATAAGCATGTCAAGTTTCCTTTGTGCCGCTTTCCTTCCCAAGCGTGCTTTCACCTGGCTGTGGCAAGGTACTCCCCAGCAGGTGCACGCCGACATTCTATCAGTTGGGAACTGCAACAAAGTAAGAGCATCTCTGTATGAGGATTCCAGTGCACGTCCTGAGAAGGGAACTCCCTGGTCCCATGTGGCTCCCATTCCCATTATTGAATAAGCATGCACTGTGGCAGATCTGGCTCTGCAGCAGGCCCGGGGGTAGGGGGAGGCAGGTGGAGGTGGGGTGGGGGTGGGGGGGGTTGACATGCCCACTCCCAGAACAGCGGCAGAGGTGGCCTAACCTGAACCTCATGGGCTTAGAATGAGGAAGTGGTAATTGTCTAGATGAAAATAAGGCCTTTTATGAAGAGAAAGGAGGATGGATTCTGGGTAGACTAAACAAAGATAAGTCAGACATACCCAGACAGCAAACAAACAAACAAAAAACCCCCAAAACAGCAGCATCTAATGTAAGGTTGGTTATGAAAATCTTAGCAAATCAAATGCAGCTGTATGTTCAAGGAATAGTATACTACTAATATGAAGAGTATTCCAGGTGTGCAAGGATGGCTTTGTATGACGAAGTCCGTGAATGCAAATCAGAATGTAATTATTTAAAAAGAAAAATATATGTAGGGGAGAGGCATTGGACCTGATTCAGCATCTATTTCCAGTTGACGCATTCCTCCAACAAGTATTTCTTGAGCACCAACTATGCGCTAAGCACTTTTCTAGTCACTGGATATTGGGTGAACAAAATGGGCAACCCCCCCTGCCTCATGGTGGTTACATATGAGTGGTTAAAACTCTACACCAAATATTAAGAATGTGAACCATCCTAAATATGGTAAAAAAAACTATCTTTCAGATGCTAACAGCAAACTTTATATTAAATATTGAAGCACTAAAGATCTTCACATCCTAGAGTTCTTATTTTATTTATCTTTTAGGGAACAATTTTAATAAGGTTCCTGAGAAGTGTAGATACATGTACTATCTGAGTTCTTGCTTGTTAAGAATATCTTTTTACCCCTTTGCAAGTGAAAATAACTTGATATATTTTTCCAGCCTTGAATATTTTCCCTTTAAACTCTCAAAATGTTGCTTCTTTTTCTTCTGGCATTTATTTTTTATTTATTTATTTTTTTTAAGATTTTATTTATTTACTTAAAGAGAGAGAGAGACAGCGAGAGAGGGAACACAAGCAGGGGGGAATGGAAGAGGGAGAAGCAGGCTTCCCGCTGAGCAGAGAGCCCGATGCGGGGCTCGATCCCAGGACCCTGGGATCATGACCCGAGCTGAAGGCAGACGCTTAACGACTGAGCCACCCATGCGCCCCTCTTCTGGCATTTAATATTAATAAGAAATCCTCTGAAGCCAACCTGATTTCTGTTTCTTTGTAGGTAAGCCCTTTCTTCCCAGTCTTGCCTCAATACCTGTAGGTTTTGGGTTTTTTTTTCTTCCTCTGATATGAAAAAAAAAGCCACCTTACCAGAATACATGTATGTGTAGGACTCTTAATTAATGATGCTCTTTATGAAATCCTTTCAAACTGAAACATACATCTTTCTTTGACTCAAGCAATGTTTCTTCTTCTTCCTTTTCTTATTTCTCCTCAACTTGCAATTTTCTCTTTCCAGGCTTTATTTTATACCTACATGGGATCTTCTGGATGTGTTCCCTATATCTTTATTTTTCTTCAATTGCTCACCTCCTTCTGCCTTTCCTTTGATTGCGGGGGCACTTTCAAACATGCCCTCTCCTGCTTTGGTTTTCCTTGGTATCCAGCGCCCTCTGTTTGCTTGTACTTTACTGTTGGTTTTCTTTGTTGTCAAATAGTCCTTCCTTTATAAAACTGCATGACTTTGCTAGAAGAAATATCTATTTGAACATTCTCAGGATACAAATTAAATATCCCCTCTTTTCCCTAGCAACTTTATTTACTAGAAAGATGTTGCTCTGATTCTCCAAGTCTGTGTTTTTCCAATGTCAGATGTTGAGCCTGAATCTCTCAAGAATTATTTGTTGACCTTTTAGACATTTAGGTGTAGACAAAGAGAGACTGAAGAAGTTTGGTTTGGGGGAATTTTTATTTGCTAGTTCTGCATTCCTAAAGCCTGGAAAAGAGACACAGAGCCAGAGGCAGTGATGATGGTCTGGATCTCTGCATTCCTTGCCAGGGCTCTTTTCCCTGTGTTTGTGTGATCTGGAAGTTAGCTGGGATGGTGGCCTCATTTCGCCCACCTTCAGGGTTCCCTGGCACCAAGCTCATAATGTCCTTGGACTTGCTCCAATGTACCAGTATAGCCTTCATGTTGCAAGAACCAGGAAACTTAATTCAAACAGGTTCAGACAACAAAGGGGAACAACATGCTCAGTTAACTGAGATAAGGTGAACTCTTCAAGAGTGTTTTGCCACAGCCCAGTGATGTTGTCAAAAACCAAGTTTCTTTTGATCGCCTTTCTCTGCCTCTAAAGTGTCAACCTCACTCTGAGACTGAACTTCCTCAAGGAGACAGAGGAGCTGCAGTAGGACCCAGAGATCCTATCTGCACCCCACATGACCCTGCAAGAGAAGAAGCTCACTGACTCAGAATGGGCACCTGAAATTCTTGTAACTGTTGAAGGGAGGGAAATGCACTTTCACCGACAGGTTTAGACTGAGCCACCCAGGCGCCCCTCTCCTGGCCCTCCTCCTATCCCCAGGGCTGGGATGGGGTCCATTCACTACTATTCCATTCCCCACCATACCACAGCATTAAATGGGTGATGGGGCATCACCCATAATATATTCAGGTTTTTAATGTCCCTTTTATTGTGTCCTCAGAGTTGGAGACAAGTTCCGGAAGTGGTCTAAATACTGCAAGGATACATTTACTTAGCCATGTGAGTCTATTATATTAATCACCCAGTTTATGAAAATTGCGAGTGGGAGCGAGAGTTTGGGGAAACCCCTTAGCCATTATTTTGGTTTTATTCCACTTGGATATTCCATGAACCCAAAAATTGATGAGAGGGGAGCAAAGAGACTAGACTAGAAGAATTTCATGGAATAATATTAAATTTTGATATTAAAATATGGAGGTTTGGGTTCATTCATTTATGTAACAATATTTTTTGAGCATCTGCTACTTCCCAAGTATTTCATTCCTAGGGGTGAGGGTACAATGTTGTGCCAGGCAGAAAATGCTCTTGCTCTCAAAGAGTTTAAGTCATAGAAGAGATTAGAACAAAGTCAATAGATTTCTAACTGTGAAAGTGCTATAAAAGGAGAAATAACAGCTGCTCTGTGAGTACATGGGGTGGGCACCAAGTCCAGGCTTGGGGAATTAGTAAATGCTTGTCTATTAGAGAAAAAAGACATCTGAGATAAGATTTCAGGGACAGGTAGTAGTTGGCCAGATGAAGCGATGATGAAGGAGTCTTGTAGCCAGGGGAGCAGCATGTGGAAAAACCTAGAAGTGAGAGGCAGCAGAGCAGGATGTTAGAGCCAGAGCACCTGGTTTCAAATCCTGGCTTGGCCACTTAGCAGCTCTGCGACGGTGAACGAACTAATTTCTTTGTGCTTCCCTCTGTGAAACAGTGATAAGAATGGGAGCTACCTCATGATGTTGTTATGAAGATTGAGCAAGTTAGAACAATGCTTTGTTTGTTACATAAGAAATAAAAGAAATCTTACATAAAAAATAAAACACATCTTTCCACACTGCATCAGCCAACAGTGAGTGAGAAACAATTTACTTTTTGGTGTCTCCCATACAAGATAGCCATGCTTATTCTCTAACCTCCAGAACAATGGGTCCAGTTGCCTCAACAAGACTGCCTGTTTGATCCTTCCCTGGACTAAATCAGCTCACTCAGGATATAGGCTAAAACACAAAACCAGAAGAGGAGTGAGTGGGAAGCACAGTTCAGTCAACTAGTCAATGTGAAGGGGGTTAACGAGGATCCTGGAGAGATGGTCATGTGACATCTAAGACAGAGGCAGGGGCAAGGCAGCAGCCAGCGAGCTATGCCAGTGATCAGAGAGACTGACAACAGATCTCTGTCAAAGCTTCTCTACCCTGTGCAAAGACCAGACTCCATCTCTGGGAAGCCTGACCAGGACCAAGTCAAGCCCCGATCCAAGGAAACCACAATACAAGGCAAGTTATCAAAGCAGTGACTGCTTCCTTTGATTCATTCATTCAAACAAAACATTTATTAAAATGCTTAACATGTGCCAGACATGTCAGGTGCTAGAAGTATTAACAATAATATGCTGTTTTTGTTTCTAGTTGTTTAGACTATTCAGAATAATGAGTAGGATAGATAATACAAAATACAGTGCTTTGATAAAAATAGGCACAGGGCAGTATGGTAACAAGTCCGAAGTTCTGATCTCACCAAGCCCAGTTGCAAGGATGAGGGGAGAGGCAAGGAACGGGCAGGATTAAGTAGTCTTCACTGAAGAGAAACCCTATTATTAATATAAGATCAAGGCCAGCTGGCTTCTAGAGTGGCCTTTTGACACGACTCTATAACATGACTCTTTCTAGAACTTAGGTTAGAGACTGCAGGTTGCAGTGTGCAAGGACAGAATCATATAACAGAGGTAAGGAGAGTATCTGAATAAAACAAAAATTGCAGAGTTTCCATAAAATATGAACAGACCTCAAAAATATCAGTGGCTAGGATACTATTCAACAATAAAAAAGAATGAGGTCAGGGATGCTGCTAAATAGCTTGCAATGCACAGGATAGCCCCCCCGCCCCCCCAACAACGAATTATTTGGCCCAAAATATCAATGATTGGGGTTGAGAAATCCTGGTCTGAAGAGGCAAGCAGAGCTCATGAAGGGTTATGGGGTTAAGACGAGGAATTTGGTTTTCCACTTAAGAATAGTAAGGAAACATGGGATTCAATGGGGGGATTGGCATGATGAGATTTGAATTTTAGAGAGATCGCTTTCAGTGTAGCACAGTGAAGGTCCTGTAGAAATCACAGTGGAGATGTTCAGGAGGCAACTGAAAATAAGGTTATGACACTCAGAAGACACTGGAACTATAGGCAGGCAGCAGGGTGCCTCAGGCAGTGTACATGGGAAGGCCTGGGTTATCCTAAGATGAGCAGAGCATCAGACGAGAAGGCAAAGCTCTGAGGGACACTAACAAACACAGGAAACAGAGCTTGCAAGGGAAGCTAAGACAGCGGCTAGAAAGTTGAGGAGAAAAACAAAACAGAACAGGACTCTGTGGTATTACAGAAGTCAAAGTAGATTGTTTCAAAGAGGCCAAAGTTCTGCCCAGAGTTCAAGTAATATGAAGACTGGGAGTTACCCAGTGAATTCAGCAACAAGGAAGTTAAGGGAGAAAATGGTAAGACCAGGTTCATTGGGGTGTGGGGACAGAAGTGAGAAGAAGTGGGAGGTAAGAAAGTGGAGGCTGAGAGTATAAAAGGACTCATTTGAGAAATGTGGCTGCCACAGGGAGGGAGGAGGTCAGTGATGGCTAGAAGGTGATGTGGGGTCAATGCATTTAAATGCTGAGTGGAAGCATCAGTAGACCAAGATTATCAGAAATATAAAATAGGGGAATGAAAATGTCAAGTTTATCGGGAAGGACTGAAGTCATCACTCGACTTAGGTGGAAGGACATTTCTGCTAAGAAAGCAGGAGTAAAGGACAAAGGGATGGGTACAAAGGCATTTGTAGGTTTGGTGGCAGAACATTGAGGAGATCCCCAACCTGAAGCTTTCTGCTTTCCTGGTGAACGAGGTAAGGCCATCTCCTCAGAACGAGCTGGTAAAATGGCAGGGTTGGGATTTGGGGGAGAGCGCACACAGTTTGAAATAGATATAATAGAGTGGAAAAGAAGGAAGCAGAACAATTTATGGACAAGGCAGAAGGCTCTATTGAGACGGGGGACATAAATACGCAATGGCATCAATGTGTGTGTGTTTTCCCATCAGCATCCAGCAGGCTACTTACGTATTTGACTGAAGTGATAAGTAGATTCATCTCCGGTTGAGATTTTTAGCAGTCAGATGGGACAAGTCTCAGTGTAAGGCCACATTGTCTAAACTGGAGAGAGACGGAAGTAAAGGCGGCAGGGTGCTGATGGACAGAGAGAGTAGGGAGGTCAGGGGCTAGCAAGGTCTAGCAATAGCTTTGGTGGGAGTGGCTGAAGGAGGGAGCCAGTTGTGGTTGGACAGATGGATAATCTAGAACATGACAAGGTCAAGGATGAGGCTGCGGGACGTGGTAACTAAACAGAGTGGGGGTGAAAGTCATTGAAAATGAATAGAGTCAGGAGTATAAGATGGATTTTCTTCATCAAAGCTGACTTGTCTCAGCAGACTAGAAGCATAGCACACCTCTCAAAGTAAGCACAGATCCTAAGTAATGTTTTGTTTTCAGTTCTCAATTGCGTTTTATCCAGAAATCTAGATCCGCTAGTACTTGCTACACTCAAATCTATCTAGCAGTCGCACTTAAAGGAAATTGTGCGAGAAGAACGGAAACATTTCTGAAGGCCACAAATGAATATGGACTGTTGTGTGCTCATTGACTTGAGGGTTAGAGCTATGGAGAATGTGGAAGCCGAGACTTTATAATAGTTTTTTTGTAAACAAACACCCACTTGGCCCACTTACACCGATACTTTGACTTGCACCAAGCCAAGCAGGGCCATGCCAATTTCTCCTGTATTTTATTTTCAATTCCAGGGAAGGAGGAGATACCCCTGGAGATTTTAATAAATCTGGGAAGAGGCCTGAAGGTCATCTCCTCCAGCTGACCTTTGGTGTGGAACTGTTCAATATCCTCTCTATGTCGTTGTCCTGTCCATTCCTGGAAGAGCTTAGGTTTCAATTCCAGTCTTTAATTCTTAATCTGGCCCTCTATGTGTTACTCCAAATTCCTGGGATGCTACTAGAGAGAGGGGCTGTCCACCTCTGTCCAGCCTGGAATGACAGTCTTGTTCTGCTGTCCCTTACGTTGAATGAAAGCTCTCCTTGTAGTTCATCCCCCCACCTGCAGTTCAGCCCTTGGAGTTATCAGGGATAAGCTTGCATCCTTTTGTACACAAAAAAAGTCTTTGGTAATTCCAGACAGCCCTCTGTCTAGTGCATCTTCCCTTTTTCAAGGCACATAGTCCCCTTTCCTTTACCACTCTTCCCTCTTCTTAGGCACTTACCTCTGCACGCCGTCTTTCTTCTCTTCCAGCAGGTGCATCTAGATCTCCTCCTCAGCTTTACCTACTCCCCAGTTTTCTCAGAGGGAAAAGTAAGCTCTACCAGGAGATAGGCTTTCGACCTTTGGAGGACTGCCCTCAAGTTCACTACTCTACCACCCACTTGGGACAACCTGATACTGTCGACCACATTAATGTGCATCCCCTAATGTAGATCCAGAGCCCCAATGCCCCCATAGAATGCTAGAACTGGGACTGAACCCAACAGCATCTAAGCCAATGCCTTATTATGCAGAAAGGAATCTGAGGCAGAAGGGTACAGCACCTTGTCCAGATCATGGCAATCGGCTGTGGATTCAAATCTAGGTCCTCTTGCCAGAATCCGATCCTCTTTGTTTATCCAGTTCCCTGAGGGACAGGATCTCGTTTTCTTCTCCCTAAATATCTGTGCCAGAATAATTTTTCAGCTCAGTTCCATGTATTAGTGCTCTGAATATTCATTTTCCAAGCCACGGGAGCTTAACAAGAACAAAAAATGGATCCAAAAATTAATCTGTGGTTGGGTGACATGGATTATAACAAATACAAACTGGGAGAAAACACACAAAAAGTAAAGCCTTGGAGAGTTACAGCCTTATGACATTCATCAGGCTGCGACCAAAATTGGACATGACAGCGCATTATAAATCGTGGGGCTGGAAGGGGCGAGCGGGGAGAGAAAGCAGTGAGGCGGCTCTGACGCCTCCAGCCACATTCATCACCTGCAACCTCCCAGCCCGCCCGCCTTCCCAGCGGCTCTGGTGTCCAGCAGGGTGTGTTCGGAAGCAGTCGCTCCCACCGAACTCTCTGCAGATCTGACACATGCTACTGATACTCGGTAATTAAAGGTGCTCACAGGGCCAGCTAAGCCCCTCCTCGCTGAAACAAGGTTATCATGAATCTGGATTTTGAAAAATGAAATGGAAAAAAAATCCCTGAAGAGTTGGCGGGGAGAGAGACAGCATTGACCTCTTTTCCTCCAACAACAATGGGAAACCTAATCCTCAGTATCATGGCCGAGAATGATGAGTGCCCCCGCAGAGAGGTACACGAAATAGGCTGTGAAAATGATCTGGGGAATGAACTGGGAAAAATCAATGACTTCATGGAAGATGCTAGGTCAGATTCCTGGACTGCTCCAGCACCAATCTCCTGAACTGTCCTTGGGGGGACAATATTGCAAAACATCAACCTAGAGGTCAAGATCAGGAATCCTTTCATATGCTTACCAAATCACCCCTGGGGGCCTGCTGCTTTGAGCCTGCTTGTCTCCTGCTGCTGGCCAGGGGTCTTGGCTGCTCTCTGCACTTGTTTAAAATTCTCAGTGATACCAGGAGAGTTTCCTGGATCTCCCTGAGGCCCAAGCTGCACTCTTAGGGCCAGCCTCAGGCTGCAGGGGTAAAAAGCCAACTCCCCGCTGACTGGTGTGACTGCCAGCAGGCTGTTCAGTGTCCATTAGCCCCCTCCGCCCCGCCCCCGCAGCTTCGCCTTGTGACGGCCCTAGCTGATCTGCCTCCATTGTCCTTAGCCCTCTTCCCTGGATGTGCACCATCTTTGATTCAATTTGCATGTTATGACTGTGGAGGTCTCCTGGACTCCACCCATCAGAAAGCAAGCTGCTTTCTGGTGCCAGGGCAACTCTGCCATAACGATGGGACTAATTGAGGCTGACCTTGCCTTCCTGAATCACACAGTGGAGGGAAACACACAAGTGAGACTTAAAGCACCAGGCTTCACCTGCTGTCGCTGCCACTCGGAATGTGAGCTCTTGGCGAGTGGCTCAGACTGCCTGAGCCTCAGATTTTGAATGTATAGTGATTTTTATGCAAGAGTGTATTTCAGTATCATTCTTGGAATTTTAAAAAATACATGCCCTTTCCACCGCTAGATCTGCAGATTCAGAATATCCAGAGGTAAGCCTGGGCATCTGTATTTTATAAAGCGCCAGTAAGTGTATCCAATCTGAAACATTTCTTATTAAGAGTCCCAAAGCCATTGGGTTACCAGAGAGACAACATAGTTCTGGGGATAAAGGTACATTCTAGCAGATGAAATGCTCTAAAATTTAATTATTCATTTTAATCTTCTGCTTTTCTTCTCCCCAACACACAGACACAGACACTTTCTAAGTTCTTGGTCTAAATATCTCTTTTCTTTTCATAAGTGGGTCCCTGTCTTTTCTTTACTCTTGAATTATTGAGTTCAAATGCTCTAGTCCATCCAAATGCAACTATTTCAAGCCTCTATATAGTCTTCTTTTTTGAAATAATACTATCTGATATTTTGTAGTTATAGTTCATATTTATATCATATTAATGCATACCTCATTAAATAAAGTGGGCTGAGTATTATTCCCATTTCACAGATGAGGACATTGAGGTTCAAGGAGCTTAAGCAACTCAGTAAGTCTTGGAGCGGGAATGTATACCCTTGTCTTCTTATTTGAAGCCTAAACTTCCCCCCCGAGTCAGTCTGAGAATTACATCTAAATTTTTACTTATAATTCAAATGATAACCATTACAAAGTGAGCGGGGAAAGAATGGGGCTTAGAGGACCTTTAAAATCTCTTCCACGGCTTGGTGGGTGAATGATTCTAGTGTATGTTTGGAAATATTGATGACTGACTGAATTCTTTATTTCTCCCCCAGATATTATGAGCTGAGAAGGGGATAAGTCTGCCCTTTGTGGGACCTGGCTCCTCTCCCAGAGAACAGCACAAGGGTAGCTTTGCCCCATTGAACTTATGCCCGGCTCTCCTCTCTCGTCACTGCAAGCTTGGGAGATCTTGTCCTTATACCAGGCAGAACAGAGGTCACACGTGGGAAGGAGTGGAGTCATTCCCATGTGCACAGTGGAGGCCAGCGGGGGTTGGCATTGGGTATTTCCCACCCCACCCCCAGGTCAGTTAGGCTGAAACCCAGGTATGTTATGCTCTGGTGAAATAGTTTTCCTTGGGGCAAGACCTTATTAAGAACAGAGTTCTGGGTATCTTTAAAAAACAGTTATTTTTCATGCAATATATGTTAAGAAAGAAAAAAAGAAGAAGAAGAATGTAGCAGGAGGGGAAGAATGAAGGGAGGGAAATCGGAGGGGGAGAAGAACCATGAGAGACAATGGACTCTGAGAAACAAACTGAGGGTTCTAGAGGGGAGGGGGTTGGGAGGATGGGTTAGCCTGGTGATGGGTATTGAGGAGGGCACGTTCTGCATGGAGCACTGGGTGTTATGCACAAACAATGAATCATGGAACACTATATCTAAAACTAATGATGTAATGTATGGGGATTAACATAACAATAAAAAAATAAAAAAAAAAAACAGTTATTTTTCTTCTTCCCCTGCTGGAAGCAAAAGAATTTTCTCCACCTTTATAGTGAGACCCTGGTAGGGTTCCTGGAGGTCGAATTCACGGAAGTATGGGAATCTCCCCTAAGACTGGGCCTCCTGGATTTTCAAAGCTGAAGCTAGTCATCATTGAGCCTCCAGCACCTGGCCAGTGACAGTTTCGAGTATTCCTGCTGGTTCCAGCGGGGGCGGCTTCCGCTCCTGGGCTGTTGGCTCTGGTAAGCTGCGATTCTCTGTGTCCACCCATCTGTCTCTGCAGTTTTCAGGGCAGCAGTTTGCCCTGTAACCCATTTTCTCTGATGGATCTAAGAAGAGTTGTTAGTTTTCATCTTGTTCAGTTTTTTTCTTGTGAGGACGCAGTGATAACTTCTTGGCTCCTGGTGTGTCAGATTAGAAAATGCCTTTGTACACAGAGAAGGAAGTAAAGAAAAATTAATTAAGTTGCTCTTGTCTTGGCTGGGGTTCAGAAAGCACAGCCTGAGACAAGAACTTGGTACAGGTGGTTAATGTGAGAGGTGATCCCCGGGGGCGGGAACAGCTGGGTAAAGTGAGTCCGGGAGAGCAGAAAAGCCAGTGAACTGGCCTGCAGTAGGGGGCGGAGGGGTGAGGGGCTTAAAGACCCTGCTTTAACACATCTTCACCACAGCCTTGCAACAGAGCCTGCGTGGTTGTGACCCTGGTTTTAAGGCTGCTCGTACTGAAAGAGAGAAAGTACTGTCAAGCGTTCTATTTGTAGGGGCTGCTGGGTGGCCTGGGGTTGGTCGCCCTCCTCTCTGGGGCTCAGCCTCCTTCATGCGCACCGAGGGTCTTTCTACCCCAAATATCCAAATGGCTGCCCCCTGGGGCAAACCCCAGCATCCCACATGGACTGCGTGGGGCCTGAAGCCAAGCACGTTTTCACGGAAATTGTGAAACCAGCTGCGTCCTTTAAAACATGTGAGTTTTTGTTCCAAGTCTTCTGACTTTACCCAGTTCCTCTGGCTTATTTATTTATTTTTTGTCCTTTTGGCGTGATCTTTGCTCTCTGGAATGGAGTTCTCAATGGGCATAGCCCTGGGCCTGAGCCGCAGCTGGCTCTGGGCTTCCTACTGTTTCACTTCTGAGCTCACTTTTTACAGGTAGCTGACTCTTGAGATGGGGGCTGAATGTGAGTCCCGGGGGAGCCATGGGCTGGCCCGGGGAGGTGCACAGAGCGGGTCCGGGGGCTACGTAACAGTAGGATGATAGGAATGAGTGTATATCTGGAATATCTAAGAATGTATCTGTGTATCTGAGAATGTACAGTGATAGGAATGTATGTCTCTGCCCAGTCTGAATTCTTAAGTGACTGTTGTGCTCTCCGAGGCCTCATATGCACACTTATTTGTAGGTTTTTTTTACCCTGTACTACTACCTATATATACTTTTATTTTGTTGTATTCCCAACGTGTTTAAGAAAGGCTTTATGGACTATGGAAAGAGCCAAGATGTCCATCGACAGATGAATGGATAAAGATGTGGTGTATATATACAATGGAATATTATGCAGCCATCAAAAGGAATGAAAGCTTGCCATTCACAACGATGTGGATGGAACTGGAGGGTATTATGCTGAGCGAAATAAGTCAATCAGAGAAAGACATGTATCATATGATCTCACTGATATGAGGAATTCTTAATGTCAGGAAACAAACTGAGGGTTGCTGGAGTGGTGGGGGGTGGGAGGAATGGGGTGGCTGGTGATGGACATTGGGGAGGGTATGTGCTATGGTGAGCGCTGTGAAGTGTGCAAGACTGTTGAATCACAGATCTGTACCTCTGAAACAAATAATGCAATATATGTTAAGAAAAAAAAAAAGATAGCAGGAGGGGAAGAATGAAGGGGGGAAATCAGAGGGGGAGACGAACCATGAGAGACGATGGACTCTGAAAAACAAACTGAGGGTTCTAGAGGGGAGGGAGGTGGGGGGATGAGTTAGCCTGGTGATGGGTATTAAGGAGGGCACATACTGCATGGAGCACTGGGTGTTATACGAAAACAATGGATTGTGAATCACCACATCAAAAACTAATGATGTATAGTATGGTGACTAACATAACATAATAAAATTAAATTAAAAAAAGAAAAGAAAGGCTTTATGGTAACTTAACAAAGAAACGTGCAATGCAGCAACAACAACAGGTAGCCAACACTTCTATTTGCTTGCCAAATGCTGATAACCATTTTTAAACTCATTCAATCCTCAGAACAGCCCTGGGGGGTAAGGTGGTATTATTATCGCCACATTTTAGATGGAGAAACCTAGGTACAGAGCAGTGAAAGGGCTTCCCTGGGCCGCCAAGGTAGAGAGCGGTGGGACTAGGACCCAACCTGGGCAGGCTGGCTCTGCTCTAGGTTCTGAGCTAAAAGGATACGCTGAGAAAAGTGAGACAGGGAAGGTAAAGGTAGATGCTTCTTCACAGATCTTTCTTGCTAGCCTGAGAATAAGGGCGAGCAGATTATAGGTATTTAATAGACGTGTTATTTGCCAATTTAAAGACAACTGTCTTATTCTGCTTTCTGTTGTGGGTAGTTGTGAGTATCCATAATGTGCAGTGTAGGGACAGCGGTGAGGAGAAACTGCCCCTCCCATTACATTCTGGGACAATGTGATTTTTTTTTTTTTTTTAAGATTTTATTTATTTGAGAGAGAGAGACAGAGAGAGACAGAGACAGAGCATGAGCGTGGGCGGGGGGGGCGGCGGGGGGATGGAGGCAGAGGGAGAGGGAGAAGCAGACTCCCTGATGAGCAGGGAGCCCGACATGGGGCTCCATCCCAGGCCCCCGGGATCATGACCTGAGCCAAAAGCAGATGCTTAACCAACTGAGCCACCCAGGCGCCCCTGGGACAATGTGATCTTAACCACTTTCCTCCCCTCCAGGCTGACCTTTTGCTGAGAAGTAGTCCTAAGTGGAGCAGTAATCCTTCCTGGAATATGCCCAGGAGCCCCAGCCCTGAGAGCACAATGGTTAAAGGAGTAGCATGAAGACCCCCACTCGGATTCCCCCGAATTGCTCCTTCTGCCTTCTGCCTGTTCTTCTACCATTAGCAACCCATTCCTTCTTTACATAAGCCCACGCTTTCATGGGATTTAGCGTGGCCTCAGAGAAGTTGAAGTCCTGGCTCTGCCACTTATTGGACAGGTCATCCTCGGGTCCGGGAGGCGAAGAGGTGTCTGGCATCACCAACCTACAGTGGGCACTCCAATCCTAGTATGCATTTCTCCTTATTGTGAATCCCCAAGGCAGGGAAATGGACTTAGGTTAGGGGTCATCCAGCCTCACTGTTCCCCAGACCAACCACCTTAAACATTTTCTGCATCTGTTCTGCATCTACTTATAGAGTTTCTGCTAGTCGAAGAGATGTTTAAAAGTATAAGTAAAATTATTGCTATGTTAGGGAGGCTACATTTCTTTTTCTCTCTTTCTTTCTTTCTTTTTTTTATTTTAAGTAGGCTCCATGCCCAGCATGGAGCCCAACATGGGGCTTGAACTCATGACCCCGAGCTCAAGACCTGAGCTGAGATCAAGAGTCGGAGGCTTAACCGACTGAGCCACACAGGCGCCCTGGGACTACATTTCTTGTTTCTTATTTCTCTCCTTTAACCAAACCAAATCCCTCCAGCCCCTTCCACCCCCCAAGCTACAGTAAATATGGAAATAAATTATCAAGTGGACGACTGCCATAAAGAGAAAAAGTTTATTCCTAAGGGCTTTCCAGGCTTTTCTTATATCCTGTGGGTTCAATTCCAAGTTCCTATAATTATCTAGATACACAAGAGTTTCCTACATTGTCTGTGTAGACGTAGGTGCCCTCGATGTGTAAAGTTATAAAAGCAGAGCATTTGTATAAAACAGAACATCCTGGGAGGGAGGGAAGAAGGGGAGCATGTGAAAGTCTAGGAAGTCTGAGAAGGCTTGGGCTGCTCCTGTCTGGGACACGGTAACCCTAGTGGGGCTTCCAAGGACATAAGGTCCTGCTTATCTTATCTCCCCCATTTGAGTTTAAACTCCAGAGGGACAGAACTCACCTTCTAGAATCTCAGACTCTAAGTTAGAAGTGACTTAAAGGTCATCTAGCTCCAGTCCCTCACCCCCAGAGTGGGAATTCTCTCTATCCTGTCCCCAAAAGATGGCTCCCACACCTGCTTGCTTCCCAGCCTGCAAGATAATTTACATGGCAAGTGGCCGAGTTAAATAATCCTTTCATTTAGCTTGGTGTCCTGTCCCAGGACCTAGGAGAGCTCACTAGACTAAAGCACCAGGTCAGGTTTCAAGATGCTTCCTTCCACCCTGGCTCCCGGGTGCCAGCCTAGAACCTGAAATACCATCCTCAGCGTCTTCTCAGGGACGGAGGTGGGTAGAGACATCATAGGTTTTGGAGCCCCCCAGGCCTGGGTTCAAGTCTCGCTGCCTACACTTCTCAGTGGCTGTGTGGCTTTGGGCAAGGTAACCCACCTGTCTGTGCTAGCTCCTGCAGAAGACCAGGAATAATCCCTCAGGGGATGTGGGGAGGGGTCAGTGGGTGCATGAGACCAGCATGGGACACAGGCTCCCCCAGCTACCTTCCTGTGTCTGCATGAGAGTGTGAGCATCGCTGGGGGGAGAAACGGCTTCTTAGTGGCATTTATCCCAGCGCCGAGCATAGGGCTTTGCCTGGTGTACCAATAAGAGAAAAATAAAATACCCAAGTCACTTATCGGTGCCTCCAGAATCTAGAACAGAGCTCTGTACTCAGATATCTCTCAGAGGCCTGTTCACAAACTGGCAAAACTCTGCTGCCCTCTGTCTTCAAAACAAAGACCTGTTCTGTGCACTCCACAGTCTGAAACGAAAGTTAAGATAGCTGACGCATTCCACACCGAGAAACTGAAACTGATGTGTTTTTTTACTTTTTTTTTCTTCCCTTCCCTCTTGCTGGTTGCTGAGTAAGACTGAGTTACTCACTAGGCATGGTTTCCCAGCCTCAGGGGGGAAAAACGGTTTTAGACATCCGGACCTGGGAGCAGACATTTCAAGAGCTGATGCAGCAGGAGAAACCCCGGGCCAGATGGACCCTGAAGCTGGATGAGAAACTGGAGCCGGACTGCCTCGCCGAAGGCTGGAAACAGTACCAGCAGAAAGGATTTGGCAGGTGAGTGAGAGTTGGCCTCTCGGCGGACTTTCTCTGGCAAAGAGGGTCGCTTAGCAGCGACTGACTGATTCCTTTGAGAGCTTGTTAAAGGAACCAGTGTCCCCAGGATCTCCATTCTTTCATGGCCACAGTACTCTTTCCATTTTGCTTAGCCATAACACAAAAAGAAGTTTCTTTTTTTGCTAGGTTTCCTCCCTAAATATTTCTGGAGGTTCTCAAGGAATGCTTCCATATTCCATACATCTGCCCTCCCATTCTCTCACCACCTCCTGTTCCAGACTGCCTCTATCTAGAGACTTCTGCTATTTCTGCCCTCAGTCCTGACTTCCCCAGGCTGCAGCAGCCCTCCTGGCCCAAGCACCAGCCCAGGACCAGGGCCTTCCTTAAAGCCCCAAGAATAGAGGGAGGCCACATAATCACTTTGTTTTGTTGGTTTTTTTTAAAGATTTATTTATTTATTTGTCAGAGAGAGAGGGCAAGCACAAGCAGGAGGAGGAGGGGCAGAGGGAGAAGCAGGCTCCCCACTGAGCAGGGAGCCCGATGCGGGGCTCGATCCCAGGACCCTGGGATCATGACCTGGGCCGAAGGCAGACGCCCAACTGACTGAGCCACCCAGGAGTCCCCACACAATCACTTTGAACATGACTTTGTTGAAGGCCTGGGGATAACAGAGGGAATGGTGCAGCAAGAAAGACATCTAAAACCTAGTTCCTGGAGTTGGTAAGTAATGCCCCTCCCTTATTGGCCATCTCCCCTTTTCACCCCTAGAGAGCCTGCACACTGCAGGGAGCAATTTCCTTGCCCGGGTCAGGGCAGGGTAAAGGGGGGCAGGGAGAAATGTTAACCTGGGCAGCCAGGTCTCCTTTTATGGGGCACACCTCACCTGTTGTCCTGCTTCCCTCTCTGCCCCACCCTGACTCCATCTGTCCTCTGCTCCAACCTTATGGATTATAAACCATGCCCGTGCATTTTCAGACTTCTGTTCCCTTATCATGATATTATGCCTGTTGGGCAGGCCCTTTCTTCCCTCCCCTGTACTCATCCTTCAAGGACCAACTCAAGTGCCACCCCGTCCTTAAAGCATTCCCTGGTCTTCCTAGGTGGAGTAAGTGTTCCTTCTTCTACATTCCCATAAGATAATGGTTTTAAATATATATATTTAAAAACAAGCTGTGTATCCCTTTATGACTCAGTTTCCTTATCTTGACATTGGGCTCAATAATGCCTCCCTCAGAGGGGAGCTTTAAAGATAAAGTGGGATAATATTGCAGCCCCTATTACAGTGCCTGCCTCAAAGTAGTTGCTTTATACGTTTTCTGCGATCATGAGGAGGACCAAATTTTGCTGGCCGATGGCAGAACTACTTTTCCCTCTGAGACATCCAGAGATGTTTTAGTAGCAGAGAGGCATACTTGGGACCACGTAGGGTGGAAGCTCAGTGGATCACAGGAAAAGGCTTTATTGAAAAACACAATCCTTCTCATTCTTATTTGGCAATTTGTTAATATCATACGTACCTTCTCGTATTGGAAGAAATCTTAGAGACCGAGACCAGGCCCACCTCCTTCAGGTCAATGATCACCTGAAGGCACAAAAGCCTTCCTCCTTCTGTCTGCAGGTTCCAGTGTTCCTCATGCCGGCGAAATTGGGCTTCTGCTCAAGTGCATATCCTCTGTCACATGCACCTGGAGCGCCAGAAGTCCCAGGGCCAGGTGATTATGCGGCTCTTTGCTCAGAGGTGCCAGAAGTGTTCCTGGTCTCGATTTGAGAATCCTGAGTTCTCCCCAGAGAGTGCCATGCGAATCCTGAAAAACGTGGTGCGGCGTATTCTGGAGAAATTCTATGGGAACGGCTTTAGGAAGTTTCCGGAGCTACCAATCATCCGGGAGGTGCCTTTGGATGGGTCCCATGACACAAAAAATTGTGAAGCATGCACTCTGGGCTGCTGTTCATGGAGGTCACGAAACAACGTGACAGAGCCATCAATATCCCCATCCTCCTCTATGGATATTAAGAGTTCCTCTTGTCACATTGGTGACATGTCTGGCCAAAACCAGGAGCGTGGGTCTAACTATAACTTTAAGGAGTCAGGGCCCAGCCATACCACTGCTGAGACCCAAGCTCCTGGAGCAGGCACTCAGCCCAAAGGGGAGACTAGTAGACAGCCCACCCCAATGGCAGATAGGCAGGCCACACAGGAAAATTCACAATCCACACAGGAGACAGCACCACAGACCCCCTGGAGGACATACTCTGAGGTTTTAAGGATGGCTCACCAACAGTCTACACAGCAGTCATTCTCACAAGCCACATGGACCATGTCAAGGATAATCTCGAGGTCTACAATAGAGTCATACCCTCAGACTAGAGGAAGAACAGCCCCCTCTACACTAGGGTCACACCTACAGCTTACACGGAGGACAGCTGGGGGGCTCGTGATCCTCAGTAGAACTCAAGCTACCTGGAGACGTTCACCCAGATACTCCGTTCCAAACACCCGTCACATATACCCTCATTCAGTGCAACGAGATGTATTCTTTGACCTGGATATATTTTTCTACTTCTGGATCTGTATTATTTTGTTCTTTGTCTTTGTAGGCAAATATTCAGAAGCAGAAAAAGGGAAATAAGTTTATCTTCTTTTCTTCTGTCTTAATTCCATGGTAATCAATGAACTGGTTACCATTTATTTTTATTTTTATTTTTTAAAGATTTTATTTATTTATTTGACAGAGAGAGAGACAGTGAGAGAGGGAACACAAGCAGGAGGAGTGGGAGAGGGAGAAGCAGGCCTCCCGCAGAGCAGGGAGCCCAATACGGGGCTCAATCCCAGGACCCTAGGATCATGACCTGAGCCGAAGGCAGACACTTAATGACTGAGCCACCCAGGCACCCCAAGAGCTGGTTACCATTTTAATATGACACAGAATATGCTTTGAGATCAAGTAGGGTCAAGTTCTTAAGAATAAACACTAGTTTCCTAGATCTCCTTAGCAGATAATCTAAAACATAACCTAGAAGATAATGGACCAATAATAAATATTTGTTGAATCACTAAAAGCTCTTCATTCATTCATCCACTCATTCATTTCTCTCTCTCTCTCTTTATCTATATCTTGACATATCTTCACAAGAACTGAGGGTCATGAGTGTTATCAGAGAGTTATTGTGGTAGGCAGAATAATGGCCCCCCAAATATATCCATTCCCTATTTCCCAGAACCTGTGCATATGTTAATTTACATGGAAAAATACTTTACAGATGTGATTAATTTAAGGATCTTGAGATGAGGAGCTTATCCTACATTATCAGGATGGACCCAATGTAATTACAATGGTCCTCATAGGAGGGAGACAAGAGTGTCAAAGGGGGAAAAAGGAAATTTAATGATGACAGCAGAGCTTGGAATGATGGGCTTGGAAGATGGAGGAAGTGGCCATGAGCCAAGGAATGCAGACACCTCTTAGAAGCTCATAAAGATAAAGAAACAGATTACCCCTCAGAGCCTCCAGGAGGAACCAGCTCTGCTGACACATGACCTCAGCCCAGTGAGACTGATTTTAGACTTTGGACCTCCAGAACTGTAAGATAATAAATTTGTGTTGTTTTAAGGCACTAAATTTGTGGTTATTTGTTAAACTAAAATAGGAAAGTAATACAGCTATCAATATCACCCCAAGGATCAGGCAATTATGTTTTAGGTATGCTTCAGTTTTAACCAAAAAAGAGAGATTAGAAATATTGATATGCCGGTCCCCTCTTATTCTTCCTTCTCCCCTACTTAGATCTACCCAAATGACCCCGTCCAGAAGAGACTCCCTTTGATTTGGTGACCCCTGGAGCTATCCTATTCTTTCACTTCTTCCAGCACTGGATGAGGAAACATGCAAGAGCTTGCCAATCCTGAAATAGTATGATGCATGGCTGCAATGTTCAGTCCTGCCGGACATTTCTACATGCCTCTCAAACCACAGTCACCATGTTTAAAACCAAGCTCATCAGCATCTCTGATTTCCCAGTCAAATAATTTGACTCAGTCACCCAAGCTGATCACCTTAGAGCCATCTTTAATTTCTTCTCCCTGTCACCTACACTTACTGTCCCTTGTGTTGTCAAGTTATCCACTCTCTTCCTATCAGCCCCTCTCCCCAACCAGTCTAAAAGCTTAAATTACTGAGATAACTAGAGAATTTGGTTTTTACCCCATAGGCAATGCGGAGTCATTGCTAGCATTTGAGATGGGCAATTTGAGTGGAATCATATGTTTAAAACATTATGTATTTCTAGGAAAGAATGGAGTAGAGAATAGAAATAGTAAGGAGTCTGACTTGGGATAGCATAGTGGTAAACACAGAGAGTGGTACTTACAGACGATAAAGGTCTTGAAGGAATTTGAAAACAGTGAAATGTCAGCAGAAAACCCAAGGATAAAAGTATCTCCTTTTCTCTGGCGCTATCTTCTCTTTTCCTCTTAGGCCACTCTTACCAGCGTGCTCCTTTTATCAGTACCTCCTCCCCAAACCAACCCCTTGACTCTCTGTGTTCCTCCTGTTTTCACACCTTTTCGGTTCCTTCACAAAGAACATTGGCTTAGGGACTAGACACTTTATTTCTAGCCTGGTTATGCTGTAGGACCTGGGGCAAGTCCTTTTCTTTCCCTGGGCCTCAGTTTCTCTATCTCTAAAATAGGTTAATGTCTTCCAATTAAACATAGTGGATTGAACACATGCATTTCCCTCTGAGCTTCCTTGAAACCTTACTGAGTGACAGTGAAAGGGGGGAAAAAGGCATCAGTACACAAGGGTAAAGAGAATGTGCAGAAGCTAGAAAACTGCTCGACTAGGGTTAAATCACTGACTTAGCAGGGTAGAGAGATCTGGAATAGAAATTAGGCAAGGGAAAACTGAGGAGCAAAGCAATTCATATGGCACAGTTTCAGAAAGTTCAAAAACTGTAGGCAGCAGTGCTTCTGAAGGTGGGTGCTGAGGCTGCTGAAGTGGGAGGACTGGCTGAAAGCCTTTACAGCAAGTTTCTTTCCTCCATTACTCTGTAGCCTGGTGACCACTCTTAATGGGCTCCAGGGAGAAGAATGGAGGTTTATTCTCTGAAGACTTAGAGGGTTCTGGACTCAGGGACATAGGCGATGTGAAGGGAGAGAGGCTACTCAGCAATTAGAAAGATTGTTCAGGTCTACACACTGACCCTTGGGACTCCCTTACTCCACCACGAAACCTAAGAGCCATGCCAGTCTTCGATCTTACCCACCCACTCCTCAAATATCAGGAGAATGGATAGGTCCTCTTTGGGAACACTTATGAGCTCAAGAGAAAAAACAATATATATCTACTTAAAAGGGTAGGGGGGGAGCGTTTCATCCAATGGAATGACTAGCTGAGGTAGCTCCAGAGGGAATCCACCAGATACAAAAACCCTACAGAGCTTCTAGTCAACTCTTTGGTGTCAGACACCTAATTTGGACAGACTGCCAAGGGGTATCAGATATTTGATATATCTCCAAATGTGAAGGCAAAAAAAAAAAGATTAAAAAAAGTGGAGAGTCAAAGAAAACAGAGATAATTCAAAGATAAGAAAATGAACCAAAACATATTTCAACAGTAAAACTATGATTTATGCCTCAGAGAGATAAGAGAAGGTATAGTATTCACCAAACAAATTGGATTCTCTGCAGCAACCTCAGGTGAGGCAGTTATCTTTGGCTGGGGGGGATCTCAGCTACAAGTCTTTAGCAGGCAATGCTCCCAAAAGCTGGGGGAATGAGTGCCCTGGTCCCGAAGGCAGGGATCTGGGCAATGGACCACAGCCTCCACTACGGTTCATATTTTGCACCACTTCAATCCACTTGCTTGGTATAAATGTTCGGCTGGCAAACTGAGCCCCATCACTGCATCTGTCTTGGGGTGGCAACTAGATATTCACTATCTCCCTTTACTACCCAATCTCCATTGCCCTTACCCAGGCACCTCTGCCGTTCAGGTGGCTTACCTGGTGGGGTTATCCAGACCTTCATCCTTGAGGGGTATGGGCCTTTGGTCACAAGGTCTTTCTCAGTCTGTGGCATCTGCATTTGTCCACCCACTGTCAAAAGTGGACAGAAAAGTACCGAGAGGCCCCGGTGGATCATTTGGGTGCCAAATATATTCTTCCTGCCCCCACTGTGTAACAGGAGTCCTATTGCCCTCCAATGATCAGGAGAGTGACACTTTCTTGCCTGCTGTTTTCTTGGCAAAAAATCTGTGAAACGACCAGCCATAGCTGGTCATGGGGTTCTTGCTGTGTTCCTTAGTGGGAGCAGTCCCCACCCAGCATGGCCAGACCTGCAGAGCCTTGTGTTGTGGTTGGTGGGACACCTTGAAAATGGCACCTGATTTAATGTGGGTGATGGTAAACAGGGTCACCCCTACTTCCACCTCTTGATTTCCAGACCCATACACTCTACCTACTGGGACCACACACATAGTGGTCATTGATTCAGAACGTGTACTATACTCTGGTGGATGGTGACTCACCTTTGCAAAGCAGCATCTCCAAGAGGCACCCCAGCTGCCTCTTTAAGAGGCTATGCCATTGATCTGTCAGGCTGGCAGCTTCTGGGTGGTGCTGTATTTGATGAAACTAGGAAATTCCATGCCCTTATCACCTCTGCTGTAGCTCTTTTGCTACAGATTTGGTCATTGATCTAATGTGATATTATGTGATGTGTTAGTTTGCTAGGGCTGTGAGAAAGAATCTGTTCCAGCCTCTCACCTAGGATCTGGCGGTTTGCTGGCCATGTTTGGAGTTCCTTGGCTTGTAGAGGTGTCACCTTGACCTCTCCCTTCACTTTCATGTGGTGTTCTTCACATGTGCATTTCTATATCCAAATTTCCCCTTTTTTTTATAAGGACTCCAGTATGACCTTATCTTAACTGATCACTGTCTATTTTCAGCTTTCACCACATAATTGAACTAAACCACTGGTGAACCAAGAGTGGCCTTTTCCCTCCTGTGTTGACCGGTGCTAAGTAACAGCCTCTCCTGAACACGTGATCAGCTGTGAGCTGAAGGAGAGGCACTAGTGCACCAGTGGAGGTCGACCTGGGGGCTGGGCCACCACTTCACCCAGTTCCTTTGTATTCTCTATCCCTGGCTTGTGCTCAATCCCAGGCTGCATCACTTCCATATTCTGATGGATTATACTGAACCTGCATATGACTAAATGGGCCTTTCAGAATCTAGGTCATGGTGGGCATCTCTGGTCCCATCATCTTTTGGTATCTCACCATCGGGAGTTTTACCTTTATGCAGCCAAGTGGCTTGTAGGAGTTGGCTTTTGAATGGCATGTAATTCTCTGATGCAGATGGCATGGCCTTGCTTCAGAACGCAAGTGTTATAAATTGTATTTCTCCTTCTGGGGATTGATGTAAACACTGCATGGCATGAGAGCTAACTCTAGTACCAAAGGGTCTGCCAGATCATATGGGCCATGTGGTAGGGCATTGCATTGTGGCCCTGCTGCAGAGCCCTTTCTTATTCTGGGTCCCACTCAAAGTTGGCAGCTTTCTCTATTCCTTGGTAAATGAATCAGAGAAGTATGGACTACCAGGTATTGTGCTTCCTTTCAGTGGTGTGAGGGTCAAGATGCACTAATTTGCCCTTCACTTTGGAAGTGTTGTCCTGGCATGCTGCAAATTACTGTACCCCTAAAACCTTTACTGACTTGGCAGGGAATCTTTGTAGGAGTTTGTAGGTGGGACCTCTGGAGAGTGAGGTCTCCAATGCACTTGGCCACTTCTTACTCCTCTGGTCCAATTAAAATGACATCACTGATGGAGTAAACCTATGTGATGTTCTGCAGAAAGTCCAGATGGTTCAGACTCTGTAGATTATATTATGACAGAGGATGAGAGAATTAACATGATCCTGGGACAAAAGTGTAAATGTAAGCTGCTATACACTCTATATGAAAAGTACTTCTGAGGGGCGCCTGAGTGTCTCAGTCATTAAGCGTCTGCCTTCGGCTCAGGTCATGATCCCAGGGTCCTGGAATTGAGCCCCACATCGGGCTCCCTGCTCAGCAGGATGCCTGCTTCCCTCTCCCACCCGCCCTGCTTGTGTTCCTACTCTCACTATCTCTCTCTCTGACAAATCTTAAAAAAAAGAAAAATACTTCTGAGAAAGAATGAATCTATCAGATCAATGTCCATATACCATGTCTCTGAAGCTATGTTAATTTGCTCTAGCAAAAATATCACTTCTGGCACAGTGGTTGTAATTGAGACCTCTACTTGGTTGTGTCTCAGATAGTGCAATGTCATCCTCCAGGATTTAATTGGTTTCTCTAGAAGCCAGGCTGGTGAATCAAATGAGGACTGGCTGGAGATCACTACCTCTGTGTCTTTTAGGTCTTAAGGGTGGCTCTAATCTCTGCCATTCCCCCTGAGGCATGATATTTTTGGTTTTTATGATACTGTATCGAGGTTTTGGGAAAGAGAAGTCCTCAGCTTTTTTCATTACAGTAGCTCTTACCCCACAGACTGAAGAACCAATGAAGTGTTCTGGCATCTACCACGTGTCCATTCCAATTATCTATTCAGGGACTGGCAAAATGACCACTGGCTGAGCTACGGATTCGGTGGATCCATCGTGAGCCTTACCTGAGCCAGGACTCAGCGCCCCCACATACTTCTACTCAAATAGCAGTCTGTGATTTATTTCAGATTCCTGAGGATCAATATCAGTTCAGACCCTGAATCTAAAAGCCCTCAAAATGTCTGGTTATTCCCCTTTCCCCAGCATACAGTTACCCAAATAAATATCCATACACCTCTTTGAGGAAGGATAGGGGATTTTTGCAGCATTCTTCCTCCTTGGGAACCACCCTCTCTTTCAGCCAATGAATTATGGGTCTGAAAAGTGGCTCAGATCTTCCTGAATAAAGAATTCTGATTGTTTTTTTTAATTGGCTCAGCTGGTCTCAGTCTCCTGATTATCCATTCGTGGTTTCTTTTGATTGTATAAATTGAGAAATACTCTTACTGGTTGTCCACCTATTTGTCCTCTACATAGAGATTAGGAAATAGATAAAACTAGTGGATTGGTCCAGAAGGCCCAATATCCAAACAATAGGAGCTCCAGAAAGAAAAAAACAGAAAATGAAAAGAAAGAAATAATGAAAGGATTACTTTAAAAACCTTTCTTAGAATCAAAGGACATGATTTCCTGATTGAGAGGGTCCACCCCAGGGCCCCCTATACAATGAATGGACAAGGTTCACATCTAGACATATTATTATGAAATTTCTAACACCTGATATAAAAAAGACTCCAAAAGTTGTAGAGAGAAAAACAAGACAAAAACCAAACATATAAAGGACCTAGACTTAAAATGATATTGGTCTTCCAACCTCTCAATATCTCTCTGAGGCATTCATGCTTTTGTTTTTTTGCATGATGAGGGAGCAGAAGGCTAGCTGTAGACAGAACACAAGCTGACACCATGTGATCTCTCCCCCTGCTCCGTGGGATGCGCATGACATTCATCCAGGAAGCTCCCAACTGTCTTTTTTTTTTTTTTGTAGTTTTATGGTTTTATTAACACAAATATGACATGCACAACAAGCTGTCTATTCATTTTCTTTGCTGCACAACCTGGTGTTGGGATTGGTGACTCTGATTGCCAGCTGGGCTGCTCTTTCCACAATAGCTTTGCAGTTCTTGGAGGAGACATTGTGAGCAATCTCTGCACAGCACTGTCTTAATGCCTTGCCAGAGGAGAAAACAACCTTGACCATGGCGAGGCCTCCAGTATCTTGTTGGTCCTCTTTAGCATATGAAAGTTCTTTTGAAAACCTCCCTTTTTCCTTACCTCCCCCAACTCCCAAGTATATAATCAGCCACCCCTCACAACCCTGTAGCAACAGCTCTCTCTGCCCATGGGTCCTGTCCACCAGCTTTAATAAAACCAGCTTTTTCCACCAAAGATGTCTCAAAAATTCTTTCTTGGCCATTGGCTCCAGACCCCACTTCATCTATATTCCAAAATGACATCATATGGTGCCCAAACGTGGGGCTTTGAGTCTTATCTGGACTCTGAGATTCAGCGCAAACTTGGTAAATACTTTTCTCTTCCTTTACTTTCATTCCAGGGGCTTTTCAAGGAGTACGGTCTTACTGGAACACTTCCATGTTGACTGCTCAGGTTCCAATCCTCCAGCCCGTGGCTACTCTAAAGCTGTGATAACGCAGCTTTCAGGACTTCTAGAGCAGGGGGAGAGATCACATGGCGTGATAGTCTTTTGGCTGGAAGTTAGTACCCTGGCTGGAATGGTAATAAGACCCAGAAACTTGATGCCCTCTCTTTATTGCTGTTCTTATACAAAGTTGTCTGTCTTGGGCACAAGACAATTACCTAAATCACCAGGACGGCTGCCAATCTTAAGACTCCCATGTAAGGGTTCCTCTTCATCGGTCTAATGTGATCCCCTCCACATCTCTCCTCTAGCTGCTTCTGGCCACGGGACCTCCACCGGGAGCTGGCCAAAACCAGTACCCGAATGACCTAAAGTCCAACTCGGGACCATTTCCTAGGGAAGTTGGCTGTGATGAAGTTTTAGAATACAAGTGAGGTTTGGTGGTGTGAGGTCCAGAGCCGACGACCAAGAAAGAATTTTTAAGACGTCTCTGGTGCAAAAAGGTGATTTTATTAAAGCCCAGGGACAGGACCCATGGGCAGAAAGAGCTGCTCTGGGTTTGTGAGATGTGGTTGATTATATACTTGGGAGCTGGGGAGGTGAGGACAAAGGGGGTGTTCAGAAGGACTGTCATATGCTAAAGAAGACTCTCAGGATAATGGAGACCTGGTTATTGTGAAGCCAAGGCTGTTTTTCCATCTAATGAGGCACTAACATGAAGACAGTTGGGAGTTTCCTGCAGGAGGGTTACATTCCTCCTATCGCATGTCCTTGTCAATGGGCTTTAGGTTTAAAGAAATTCAATTTTATTTACATTTCCTTCTACCTCAGCCTTCCTCAATTTTATGGAGGGGAGGGTGATGTTAGGGCTTCAGGAAACTGAGTTATGGGTCTCTGGAAGTTAGGCCATTGATAAGAAAGCTTCTTTCGTGTAAATCACTAGGACATTTGTAAATTGAGGGAGACTCCTGTCCTGCAGGATGGTGATCTCTATCAGTTAACCATTTGCTTTTCCTTTAGGGCAGCCAGGAGTGCCTGAGGAATGTCACACATATGGGGCGTGAGGAGGGGGGAAGGTGCCAGCTTCAGCTTTGTCCTCAGCTAGCCTTCTGCTCCCTCATCAGCTATAAAGACTACATGTGTTTGAATGTTGCTTAGAACCATGATGGATTTCTATCTTTACTGTTTTCCGTCAATGTCCTCTACTAACTACTTAAATTACAGAATTGGGTAATTTCCCCTTGTAAAACTTTTCTAGTATTCTCCATGGGTTAAAAATGGCAGGGCGATAACGCAGCTTTCAGGACATAGGACAGCTCAGTGCGGTGTTTCAGTCCATTCACCCGGCACCCATCTGTAGCCTAGGATGCACGGGGAAGGGGAGGGACGCCAGCATCCTTTCTGGGCCTTTTATGGCAGGAATGCCTTTGTGATGAGGCACGATGGTGATCAATAGCGATTTTTTGCTTGAGGGATGCTTCTGGTTGCTTTTGACACACGGAACCTCTGACATATCCTGCTTGGGACGCCACCTGGGAGCCAGGGGTGATTTTGGTAATGCACCTTCTCTACTTTTCCAGGAGCATGGCCTCCGTAGGCTTCTGCTTCACTTAACCCACTGGAAACAATTCAGATTGTAAAACTTAGGAAAGGACTGATCTCCTGTAACACTGCATGGCCTCAGTGGGATCTATCAGTTAGATCTCTTCTGCAGGAAACAGGGCAAATAGAGGTACCGTAGGTCCATCCAGACTTAAGGGGTTCTAAATCAGGACTCAGACCTAAGGGCCTCTTGCAGAACCTGTTTGGCTAGTAAACTCCCCCCCCCACCCCCCCCCGCAACATATTGGATGATAATTATCTAAATAGGCCTCCTCCCAGTAAACCTAGGTTGCTGGAGGAAATACAGGCCATCCCAGACGAAGGGGACTCCTGACTTTCTCTCTCTCTCTTTCACTGTTTTCCTAATAGATGTGGGAGCTTCTCCCTCACTCATTTCCCAGGTTAATGGTTATAACTGGAGCCAACTGTGGTTAGTCTACCTCAGAATGGGGACTTTAAGGAATATTCCCAAGCAGCTGCCGAAACTCCCTTTGTTTTAGGGATATTCCCTGCCTTCTCCAGCCCGACACAGATTGCCTATTCCCCCTTGTTGGTGGGAAAACATGGCATTTGTGCCTCTTGAAGCAGGAGAGCTAGGTTCTTATCTCATGGAGTCGAAGAATGAATCTTGCGGACAAAGGAAGGTGAGTAAAGTGTCAGAAGTTTATTAGGCAAGGATACAGAAAAAAAGCTCTCTGGAGTGAGAGGGGTCCCAACAGGGTTGCCACTGAGGGCTTTTAGGGTTGGTCTTTTATAGAAAGCAAACCAGGGAACTTAAATCTTTTTGACTTCTCTACTGACAGCAACTTTGTGTAAGGAGGACTAGTGATAACATCTTTAATGGCTTACTTTTTTTTAAGGTCTGTTTATTTTCTGTTGACCACAGGAGACTGTCATAAATAAGATGCCCCCCCTCAGACACCTAGGGCAGGGTGATCTGGAGAGTTCCCTTATCTCTGGTTTCCTTACACCTTCACGTTGTTGGGATTTCTGTGAGCCTAATCATGGAGGCCCCTATCTATCTCTCCCTACCTAGCCCTGCCTGTCCATTTTTCACTCTGTTGGAGCTGATGAGCTCTAGAATGCGGAACCCTTTCTCTGCTTCTGGCAGCACTTCACTTCTGCCTTCCCTCCCCCTCCTCCTGTTTCTGCACCACCTTGGGTGGGCTTCTAGGCCTTCTAGACCATCCTTGGTGGCTCCTCCTCCTCCCCTTGCTGTCAAGGAGCAAAGAAGAGCACCCCCTGACTTAACACCACCCACTCCAGATTTCCCCACCAGTGTCTCAGGTAAAAATTGACAACGGGGAGCAAACTGACTTTTAAAAAAGGATCCAGGTGGAATATAATTCAGTATTTAAACTAATTTAAGTTTGTTGGTTTAATCAAGACAGACATGTCTTTAGAGTTATCAGCATTAAATGTGAAACTTTCATTCTACCGAGGTTTACTAAAGGTCAAATAAGCTCATGTTATCTCTGTTGCAATTTGTTAGCAAAAAGATGACCTAAAATGATGGTTAATTTTGTCTGTCTCAAAGTTTTCATGGGTAATTGTAAAGATGGTTTTCAAAGTGTTTGGTAACCTGAAACTTTAAAGTTTTGCCTGGATGGGATTAAATTCATTGGACATCTGGGTCTTTTCCAAAATAGGATAAAGTGCTAAAGCATTGAGTACTGGATGTAGGCTTGTGCTTTTGACTACTTACTGCAAAGAACCTAAGGATATTTGAGCCTGTTGGTAAACATGCTTTGTGCTTAATTGATCCACAAATTTGCCGTCTAAAAAGTTTCAGTGCAACAGTTCACAGTTGGTTACTACTTCGTTTTCACTGGAGACTAAGGTTTCTAGGAGGGCAAAATTCTACTAAATGTAATTAAGACTGATGGAAATAAGGGAAGCAACTCTGTATATAGAAAAGCAGGAGGGGGTGCCTGGGTGGCACCGTTGGCACCGTTGGTTAAGCATCTGGTTCTTGATTTCACCTCAGGTCATGATCTCAGGGTCATGGTATAAAGCACCACATTGGGCTCTGCCCCCGGCATGGAGCCTGCTTAAGATTCTCTCTCTCTTTCTATCTCTTTCTATCTCTTCACACTTGTGCTCTCTCTCTCTCTGTCTGAAAAAAAAAAAAAAAGAGAGATGTAAGAAAGATTTAAGGAATGGGAATACATTTTTATTGAAGGTAAAATAAAGTAATTTTGTCCTAAATAAGATGGTTGTTTGGAGAGAAATGGCTTAGGACAAAATCTGAGTACAAAAGAAAGTTGTAGGTTTGTGAAGGGAAATCTTTGGAAAAGAATTTTAGGTGTGGTCAGAACGGACTAAGATTAAAATAAAGGGATTTTATTTTTTTTTATTTTTATTTTTTTTTTTTTTTAAGATTTTATTTATTTATTTATTTGAGAGAAAGAGAGAGAGACAGAGAAACAGCATGAGAGGGGAGAGGGTCAGAGGGAGAAGCAGGCTCCCCGCTGAGCCGGGAGCCCGATGTGGGACTCGATCCCAGGACTCCGGGATCATGACCTGAGCTGAAGGCAGTTGCTTAACCAACTGAGCCACCCAGGCGCCCAAAATAAAGGGATTTTAAAAGTACAGCGGTATAAGAATGAAATTCTCTTTCTGTTCAAGAGACAAAATTTTCTTGAATTATTGGTCTGCTCTTGATAAGAAAAGGTAAACAAAGGTTTTTTCTCTTTTGTCTGCCCAGAAAACCAGTTTCTATGTTTTGTCTTTATCAGGTCTTCGATCACTTGGTTAAAACTTCTCAATATTAAAGGAGCTAAGTTGCTAACAACTACAACCCTACATATTTGCCTTTGGAATCTCTTATTGTCACCTTGGTTAAATAAAAATAATTGAGTTTTGTAATGATCTGTAATCCTATTTAGACATGTGCTTAAAAAAAACTTTCTGATCTTTTTTTAACAAACTTCCCAAGATTTAAATTGTAAATGAAGTCTCCTTGACTCATTAGACCTTTTTATTTGGTATGTTAAGTTACTCCAGAAGTACTGTTAAACAAATGATAAGCCTTAGGTTATATTTGGGTAAATGCCATAACTATTATAGAGATGATATGCAGTTCCTAAAGTGTATATGTTCTGGTATAAGACCATCACTTAATATTTTGATTATTGAAGTGTCATGTGTCACAGAAATAACATCTTTCCTTGCCAGTTATATCATACCCTCTCATCAGATTTTTAACCATGTCCATTTTTGAGTCTTGTCATTTATAGATATTGTTCCATCTTTAAGGAGATTCATATAAGGGGCTTTTAGGACAAATAAGAGGTATTCGATATCTTTAAGATTAAAACTGAAATGCGTACGAATTTCCAGAACTAACTAAATCTGCATTCAAACCTAACAAGAATAGTAATACGGGACTAAGTGAATTGGGAAAAATAATTAAATAGCTTTTTTGCAACTTTTGGTTGAAACATTGCTGGTTCTCTAATACATGCTCTTCCAGACTAAGGAGACTTTCTCTTAAGACATCAGTGATATACAGAAATAATAATAAAACAAATTAAAGCATTTAACTTTTCTCTCTACCTGAACCCTCAAATTCAAAAGGTCTTGGTAAGTATTCTTTCTTCCATGACAATCATAGTCATTTGCATAAGTTCAATAAGAATCTGTTCTCCTGTTAACAGGACACCATTGGAAACATTGGTTATTTTACCAAGGCTTTGGCTGGAATGTCATATTTGAAAGACACGCATAGACTCAGATATGACCAGACAGCTTTAAGGAATTGAGGTCGACTTTATGAAACATAGAACCATAAAGCCCCTTTGAACTGTTGGCCTGATAACTTGCTTACAGAGTTCCCAGCAGCCTCCCCAGGTGAGTAAAGAATGTCACTTCCTGGCAGGTTGCAGGAACCTCAGGATATATTGGGGACCTCATGAAGAGTGATCCGCCCAAAAATACAGATATTGCAGACATGTCTGATGGCAAGTACTTGACTTGGCTTCTGGCCTGGAGAGGCTACTAAGAGTTCAACCTAGAGATTCCTTATAAAAAGTTCCAGCAAAGCAGATTCTAAAAGATCTATATGATCAACCATTCTCGCTGAGCTTATGTAAATAATTAGGTCAAGTTTGTTAAAAATTGAACTTGTTTTGCAAACAAATTAGTCTTGATTTAGCCATCTCTGGAAATGAGAATTATTTTAGAGAGAAAAATTATGTTTCAATAACCCACCTTCGTGGATGTTAAATCCTACTTTTGTTCTGAAATGTTGTTTGCTTAAGCTAGACAACTTGAGGTAAACTTAAGAGAAATAGCTTTTCTATTTCTACACAATAGCTCATGTATAGATAATCTTCATGCTTTTTATTCTGTGGGGATAATAACAGGACCCCATGGGCATATGTTTATTTAAACAACTGGAAAATAGGATTAATCCCCCAGCAACTGTGTAACTCAACTATCACCTTGACCGATACTGTGTGGCTGGGATGATGAAATTTTTCCTTAAAAGCCAGAATGTACCCCACTCCATGGGGTTAACTATGGGCTTGTGGAGATATTGGATGGCTCCACTGTCTTTACTGTTGGATTGGATCATGCACCAGGGGATGCCCTTATCTCTTAAGACAAGTCTTCTCCCAATTGCCAGTGATTCCTTGTAATTAGAATATTGTTAAGGCTGGACCTCAAACAAAAAGGGCTTCTTGACGGTTTCACCCCTCATAGTTATATTTATCCTAGAAGCTCCCTCTATTGATGTACAATTGCAAACAAAAGTTTTAGCCAAAAGCTTTTTATCTTGATGAAGTCCCAAAAGTGCATTTTTGCTTTTGTTTCCCTTGCCTTTGGAGACGTGTCTTAAAGAAGCTGCTGTGGCCGATGTCAAAGAGGTTACTGCCTATGTTCTCCTCTAGGATTTTGATGGATTCCTGTCTCACATTGAGGTCTTTCATCCATTTAGAGTTTATCTTTTTGTATGGTGTAAGAGAACGGGAAACAGTCAACAAAACAAAGAGACAACCCATGGAATGGGAGAAGATATTTGCAAATGACACTAGAGACAAAGCGCTGATTTCCGAGGTCTATAAAGAACTTCTCAAACTCAACACCCAAAAAACAAATAAGTCAAAAAATAGGCAGAAGACATGAACAGACACTTCTCAAAAGAAGACATTCAAATGGCTAACAGACACATGAGAAAATGTTCATCATCATTAGCCATCAGGGAAATTCAAATCAAAACCACACTGAGATACCACCTTACACCAGTTAGAATGGCAAAAATTGACAAGGCAAGAAACAACAAATGTTGGAGACGTTGTGGAGAAAGGGGAACCCTCTTACACTGTTGGTGGGAATGCAAGTTGGTACAGCCACAGTGTGGAGGTTCCTCAAAAAGTTAAAAATAGAGCTACCCAATGACCCAGCAATTGCACAACTGGGTATTTACCCCAAAGACACAGATGTAGTGAAAAGAAGGGCCATATGCACCCCAATGTTCATAGCAGCAATGTTCACAGTAGCCAAACTGTGGAAAGAGCCCTGATACCCTTCAATGGATGAATGGATAAAGAAGATGTGGTCCATATATACAATGGAATATTACTCAGCCATCAGAAAGGATGAATACTCAACTTTTACATCAACATGGATGGGACTGGAGGAGATTATGCTAAGTGAAATAAGTCAAGCAGAGAAAGTCAATTATCATATGGTTTCACTTATTTGTGGAACAGAAGGAATAGCATGGAGAACATTAGGGGAAGGAAGGGAAATATGAAGGGGGGGATATCGGAGAGACAGATGAATCATGAGAGACTATGGACACTGAGAAACAAACTGAGGGTTTTAGAGGGGAGGGGGGTGGGGGGATGGGTTAGCCCGGTGATGGGTATTAAGGAGGGCACGTATTGCATAGAGCACTGGGTGTTATACGCAAACAATGAATCATGGAACACTACACCAAAAACTAATGATGTACTGTATGGTGACTAACATAACATAATAAAAAAAATAAAAATTAAAAATTAAAAAAATTTAAAAAATAGAAGTTTTAGCCAAGCGTATAACAGCCATCCTGGTAAAAGGAACCTCAGAGCTCACTATGGGACAATCCCTGACTGTAATGACTTCACATCAAGTCCAGAGTGTCTCAGAGACCAAAAGCCACCAATGGATGATGGGAAGCCGACTTATTAAACACCAGGCAATGCTTATAGATATGCGTGAAATAATACTTAAACCCTGTCAAACTTTAAACACAGCTACCCTTATGCCTGGACCTGACCATTGTGTTTCTATAGAACATAACTGTTCAGAGGATATTGATCTTGTTTATTTTAGTTGGTCAGATTTAAAAGATGCCCCTATTAAAAATGCAAATGACAGCTAGTTTACCGATAGCAGTAGTTTCATGCAAAAAAGGGTAAGAAAATCTGGGTATGCTATCGTCAGTCTTAACGCAAGAGTGTTGAGGCCAAAGCCCTGTCAGCAAATAAGTCTGCCCCAAAAGCAGAGTTAATCGCACCCACCTGTGCTTTGCGATTGGCAAAAGCCTTAAAAATTAATCTATATATTGACTCCAAATATGCCTTCCTAGTCCTATATGCCCATGGAGCAATTTAAAGAAAAGGGGATTATTATCAAGCCATAATTCCCCAATCAAATGGGCCTGAAATTATTATACAGATTAAAAGGGTGGCCCTCTAAAACCAAATAGCCCTTGATAATCCTGACCGCACTTCAAGGAGGCCCAGTATTAAATGGCTGGCTCCTGGCTGGGACCCAATGGCTATGTGGCTCTAACTTGTGGCCATGGCCCAGGCTGGATAGGCCGCTATACTCTGGGTTTTGCCTGGATGCACGGACGCATTATTAAAACCATTACCAACCTAACCAACCTTCCAAATTTAAAACAATGGTGGACATGTTTTGTGTCTCATTGGTATGACAACTTAGCATCCATCTTTGTTCCCTCTTTGAGACTGGAGGATGTTTGGCACATGGAAACTCTTAATAAGTACATGGCCAAAGCCCTAAATGACACTCAAAATAACATTTCTCTATTAAATACTAAAGAAATACAAATATGCAAAGCAGCTTTACAAAATAGAATGGCATTAGATGTTTTAACTGTTGCACAAAGTAGAACTTGCGCTAGCATAAAAACAGAATGCTGTGTATACATTCCAGATTGCCACAAAAATATTTCTGGGTTTCTACCCAACACAAATCAAATTGGCGCTTTAAACGATCTCTCTTTCCTTTAATGATTGGTCAAAACTGAACTGGAGGAAAATTATGGTCAACTATCAAAGGTCTTTTATTCAGCCTTCTCTTATAATAATATTAACCTTTCTTGTCATTTCTGGTGTATCCCTGCCTAATCTCCGGCCTCCCTGCAAGATCCCTTCACTACCATAACTTCCGGCTGACAGATGATCCTTTCTACTCAAGGAGGTTTATATATGTTGTCCACGTTGGACTTAGCTGCCTCCCCCCTTCATAACTCCCCTATATGTTCCCCAACTGACCAATATTGACCTATAGATAGGGACATCTCTATGCCCCTATTCAGCAGGAAGAAGTTACAGAAGATGAGAACCTTCTGCCTTCAACAACCTTAAAGATTTAAGGGTCAAGGGGCGCCTGGGTGGCTCAGTTGGTTAAGCGACTGCCTTTGGCTCAGGTCATGATCCTGGAGTCCCGGGATCGAGTCCCGCATCGGGCTCCCTGCTCAGCAGGGAGTCTGCTTCTCCCTCTGACCCTGCCCCTCTCATGCTCTCTCTCTCTCTATCTCATTCTCTCTCTCAAATAAATAAAATCTTTAAAAAAAAAAAAAAAAGATTTAAGGGTCAAAATTGTTCTAGGGGGAAATGATGAGGGAGCAGAAGGCTAGCTGAGGACAAAGCACAAGCTGACCCCCTGCAACCTCCACCCCCACTCCTGGGTGGGATATGCATGACCTTCATCCAGAAACTCCCAACTGTCTTAAGGCCTTGCCAGAGGGGAAAACAACCTTGACAATGGCAAGGCCTCCTGTAAGGTCCTCCTTAGCACATGAAAGTTCTTTTGAAAACCTCCTTTTCCTTACCTTCCCCAAACTCCCAAGTATACAATCAGCCACCCCTCACAACCCCCTCACAACAGCTCTCTCTGCCCATGGGTCCTGTCCCCAGAGCTTTAATAAACCACCTTTTTGCACCAAAGATGTCTCAAGAATTCTTTCTTGGCCCTTGGCTCCAGACCCCACCTCACCAAACCTCACCTATATTCCAAAACGACTATCATATGGCGCCCAAACGTGGGACTTTGAGTCTTATCTGGACTCTGAGCTTCGGCGCAAACTTGGTAAATACTTTTCACCTATATTCCAAAACCACATCATGCATATATCATTTTCTGATACTTGTACTGGCTATCTCCTCTAACTTATTTTTCTCATGCTTGTTTTGGTCTCTGCCTTTCATGTTAGAGGATTTCCTCAAAAATCTGGTAGCCCTTGGCTCTCTGTCCAATTTCAAATGCAAGACACTAAAAAGCTGAGGTGACTATAGCAAGCTGGAAGACAATGAAACGAAGCCTTCAAAATTCTGAGGGAAAATTATTTCCAACATAGAATCTTATATCCAGCCAAAATTTAGTCAAATGTAGGTACAGAATAAACTTCATTTTCAGTCACACATGAAGTCAAATTTTTACCTCCTTTCCTGTCCTGCATCCATTTTCAGGAAGCTACTAGAGGATATTACCCACCCCCCAAAATGAGGAAGTGAATCAAGTATGGTGAAGACCTGGAGTCCAGTTAGTAGAGGCTTCCACAGAGCAGAGGGACTGAGTGAGTTCTCAGAATGCTGGACAAGCCGGCTACCAACTGGCCTAAGAAGAGAAATAAATCCACCACGGGAGCTGGCTGACGGAAGGCTCCAGGAGGGAATGCTTGCAAGGGGCAAAAAAAGGCAACAGAGAGGTTCCCTGAGCCATCTGAATGTAAAGGAGAAGACTTCACACTTCCAACAGCGCTTGGAGATGATTTAGACGGGAACACGGAAAAATATGCAGAGAAACAAAATGAAAACCAAGGTGATCATTAACTGCAGGCGTAACAAAACAGTTGTACAATAAAGGCAATGAGACTACTCAACATCGTTTAGCTATGAGTACTATTCAAACAGTCATAATAAGTATCACGACTGAATAGTATTTTAACAAAAAAAAATTAGGACTTAACAGCTGAGGGGCTGAGAATGTAAGACAACTAAATCTTTATCTTGATGGGAGGAAATCCGTGGATGGTTTTGGAAATCAAGAAGCAGAAACATGGAGTTTAAATACTAGAGGACAAAACTGAGACAAAGGTTGATTGATTCCGCGGATGAAAACGGAAGTAGAGGGGGCGGGCAGATTTTTGTAATAAACGTTATAGCATACTTTTTTGGAGCTCTGTACACATATGGCTTTCACAAAAATCAAAATGAAACGCCACTTTTAAGGCGTCTGATCAGATTTCCAAGGTTCTCCCAGATCCTCCCGTTTCCCCATCCTGAGCTCCTTACTCTAACAGGCCTCTTCCCTTGGCTCTTTGGCTCTTCTCACGTCCGGGCCCTCCTTTTCTTTTCCCCCGGACTCCCCCTGCAGCCGCAATGCTCAGACTGTAGGAATGCAGTCGGTAGGGATGATTGCACTGTGCAAGCCAGGAACTAGCACTGCCTCCCCGGTCAGTGGCGGGCGAGGAGGGAGGGCGGGGCGGCGGGGGGCTCAGTGCGGACAAATCCGTGATAAAACCGATGAAACGTCTGCTTTTTAACATCCCTTGTTCCGCCAATTCTGAACGAAAATAGTCTTTTGGTGGTCTACATTTTAAACACAATGTTGCGGTTCCTGTTTGAGTCTTACTACTATGTATGTGAGCATTGCTGCAGCCCATAAATCACTGCTGACAGACTCCCAGCCTGGAAAGGCCTGCAAGAAATTCCAAAGGTGGGGGGGGCGGCCCTGCTCCGGCCGCCAGCGAGTCTCCCGCGCGTGGGGGCCGAGCATCGGAACTCCGGGGGACCAAGCGGGCGCCAGACCCAATCGGGGCCGCCCGGGTCCCGGCGCCCGCCCGCCAGCTCCCGAGGGACGGCCACGCACCGGGGTGCAGGCCCGCCCCACTCCGCTGTCCCTGACTCGTGCTCGACCCGCGGCGGCCACCGAGACCCAAAGCAGCTCGGGACCAAAGCGCCCGTTGGCGGTGCTGGGGTTGGCTTTGGAGAGAACCGTCCGCGGCACAGGGGGCACCTGGGCACCCCCGGCCTCAGGGTGGTGTTGGGCTCCGGTGGGTGGAGGCCTGCGGGTGCGGCGATGACTCAGCCGGAGAAAGAGCAAAGGCGGGGTTGGGAGGGTGGCGGGGTGGGATGGCTACCCCTTCCATCCTGCTTCTCCTTCTGCGCTTCTCTCTCCCTGCTTGTGGTTGGGGCGAAATTGGAGTGTCCACCCCGGCCCTTCCTTTGCCTGTTTATTTTCTTGCTCAGGATGTGTTCCTGGAGACAACTGTGTTTCTGAGATTCAAAGCTTCTGTGAAGGGATGTGCGATTGACTTGGAGTTGGTTTTGCTTCTTAGAGAGACAAATTTTCCTTCACCCAAAGTTCTTGGGGAAACTTCTTTTTACACTGGAGCAGAGGATCCTGAAGTTCTTTGTCTTATAAAGGAGGAAGGTGTTTGTTTTTGGTTTTGTTTTTTAAGTAGGCTCTAATCTCAGTGTGGAGCCCAGCAGGGGGGTTTGAACTCAGAATCCTGAGATCAGGACCTGAGCTGAAATCAAGAGTCAGGCTTAACCAACTGAGCCACCCAGGCGCCCAAGGAGGAAGGTATTTTTACAAAAAAAGACCCATTCAGGGTGTTAAATAGGTACATTGCTTTCAAATTAGATTTCCAGGATAACTATACCCGAGCGCTTGATGATTTTGTTTCTACGGCACCTTGTGTAACCACTCAATATCCAATAAATTATATCATTTGTTGGCCTTTCCTTCCACCCAAACTTCAGCTACCCCAGCCTTAAACTGTTTTGTCCAGCAACGGTGAGGGTCCAGGACGTGGCTGTCCTGGACAGAAGCATGACTCTATCCCCATGCTGAGGAATTAACTGGAAGCTTGAAATAATGCATCAGGATGTCACTGGAGGGAAGAAAGGTGTGCACAGAAATTCAGCAACCCCTCACCCAGCCATGAGCAAGGGTTATCAGTCAGGCCAGTCAGCCAAGCTGGAATCAGAAACAAAAATATTTGTTTTATGAATACGATGAGCACTGAGCTGATTCTGAGGCAAACAGAGATCTGACCTGAGGAGGCTCAGCAAAAAAAATCTCCTGTTAACAAAATCAGGCGTTCCCTGAAATGGAAAAGTTTTCCTTTGTGTTGGTTGTTAACTATAGCCCAGGGCCAAAAGCTGTGGATTTCAAGGAATACTAAATGCATCCAGTAGTCTTTTCTTCACCCACCTTTTGTGTTCTCTGCCCCATCTACCCTTCACATCTTCACCCCCATGAAGTCAGGGAGTATGATGGCTAAACATCCTCAGACCAAGAAGGTGGAGGGAGAGAAGGCTCAGGAGGCTTGAAGGGACAGATTCATCAGACGTCAGAGCCGGAAACAGGTTTAGAGAGCGATCCTGATGTGCCCCTTTGCAGCAGTGGGAATGAGGGGTGTAGTGGTTTGACCTCTGTTGCTTCAGCGGCAGCCCAAAGGCACGGATTTCCACTTGAGGCTGCCAAATAGGTGAACACTCAGGGGAAGCTGCCTTGCCATCCTAATTAAACTAAAAGCTTGGGGATGTGGAACTAGGAATTTCTGAGGCTTAGAGTGGCAAGTAGGGACTGGTTGGGGGAGGGAGAAGCGGGGGAATGGGAGTAAATTGGAGAAAACAATGTGGTCTGGTTCCTGGGAACTTCTAAACAACCGCTGAATTGCTGCAGTATGCAGAACAGTGTTCTAGTGTGTCCTGACCACTCTCTGGGAGCTGGGTGGCAGGGAACGTCCTGGCAGGCACTCATGCTCTGCTTTAAGGAGTGAGGGTAGCCCTTTCCCTGGAGACCCTGGGAAGCTGGGAAAGAGGGTTCCAGGTGGGTTAGTGGCTCAGAGACCTTAGACTGGGTCCTTAGACACCTTCTGGTCCTAAAGCATCTTTTAACAGATAAGGAGACCAAATCTTTGGAGGCAGAAGTGAGTTACCTGTTAAACTACAATTTTCAAAAAGATAAAACCATGCCTTTCATTCATATATCAAATGAATACGTTTCACAGATTTTATTGAGCTCCTTAATTAATGTGGAAAGCAGTAAGATTTAAAACTGGCCCAAAGAGTATTTGAGATCCCAGATATGTGTAGGCAATCTAATGGCTTGCAGGTTTACAAGCTGTACAAAAACTGGTTTATGTTTAGCAGGATCCATAAACTGTGAACTTTGAGGCTCTTAGTTCCGCTGGGAGAAAATTATTTGCATTTCTATGGAACAAAATTTTCCAAATGAGCTTTTGCCTTATAGTGAAGAAAAAGAATCCAGTAAATAGAGAGCAACTCTGGCATTGAAAGAGTACCCGATAGTCTCTTTCACCTATTTCCAAGTTTTAGGTAATTTTTTTAACTTGTCAAAATTACACTGGTAATTGCTAGTAGATGTAGGATAATCGATGAAGTCTCATTCTGCCCAAACCAGTCTTTCTGTCCTTGCAACATAGTAGAGAAAGACCATGATGTACAAGAGCCAAATCGTCAATTGGAGAAAGGACTGCTTAGGGAAGTGGTACGCTCCCTACTTCCTGTCTGCCCAGCCCATTTACCCCCATAAGCTGCTGCTCATGCCAACACTGACCTTTGAGGAAGCCCAAACTGGGTTCTCGTTCCCACATTTCCCAAACCCAAGGTGTGGTCTTAATATTCCCTGTCTTCCCTCTAGCAGGATTCCTTAATCATTCCATCACCCACCCTTCCACACTCAATCCTCATATTCACTATCTCCAGGCTCCTTTTCCACATATTCTCTATTGGAAACTTCATTAGATGTTTTCAAGTGAAGCGAGAAGACACCTACTGGAGATTTTAAAAAAAGGGATTTAAGTACTGAATGTACTCCATTGGCATCTGTTAAAGACCCTTCTAGTTCTTAAATTCAAACACTTTGTAATAATTTGTTTTCCCATATGGGAGTGAGAACCTGCCTATAAAACCTAGAAAGCCTCAGGTAGGTTTGCAAAGCTAGCGTTGACTTTTTGGCTTTAGAAAAACTCAATTTCCTGGCTCTTCATCAGAGTGAATATGGATGCCCTTCCTTCCGGGAGGTCTCTGAGGATAAGTGAGTTACTTATATGTCAAGAAATTTGGTAGCCTGAGGCAAGTGACACTGAGCTGTGACAAGGCATCTGCACAAACACCCATCTTTTTGTTCTTGCCAGGTCTCTGTGGGCGGCAGAGTTTGTAATAACTTCATTGCCAGAGTCCATCAGACTCGCTAGTATCTAAGGTTGCCTTTGCCATTATCGTTTTATTTGTCTGCAGTGGAATTCAGGTAGATAAGGAATGGGGGTAGTGCAGGGGGAGCTATTAACTACATTCAAAAGATAACATGATGGGAATGAATCATCTACCCCCACGCCCTGATTCTGAGGCTTGTTTTTGCAATCATTTTCTCCTCTAAATAAAAAGAAGAGGAAAATTCTAAGAAAGATAAGTTCTTTACGGCTAAGTGAAGTTCAGAGCCATCATCATGTTTAGATCACAGTTTAGGATGAAATGGGAACGTTTCCGAAGTGCTGCGCCCAAATTTTAATCTTGTTCTCCGACTCACAGTATAATAGGGCCAAGGGCATATGAGAGATGATGAGAGATCAGCATTTTATAGGTTGAGAAATGAAGACCCAGAGAAAGAACTTACGTGCTCAAGTTCACCCCCTTTGTTGGGGGCCTGTTTTTGAGATTTATAGGGGATGAGGCAGGGGGAGCAAAGCTCTAAGATGTTGGAGCTAGTCCTTGTCTACGGAACTGTCCTACTGATGAGGGATATTTCTCTGAGGCTGCACTATAAAACATAACAGAGACAGGAAGGAGTGGTTTCAGCCCATTTCCCCTCTCCTCAAATCAAACCTTTCTTCAGATTTTGCCCACAGGGACTCCAGGACCAGCTGTTGTCTCTGCCAACCTCACCCCCAACATTTTCCCCATCGACTGTCCTCACTTCTTAGAAATCGTAATAAAATAGCAGTTTTTTATCAAATATCCATTAGAAGTTTCAAGCTCAAAGCAGTCCACTTCTAGTATCTCAATTAATCTTCACAACGACACCGAGGTCAGTACTGTTAGCCTCATTTAATCAAAGGGGAAACCAAGGCTCATTTGGGTACTAAGACTGAGTATGCAAGATCCAGCAGCTGGTGACAACAGAGCTGGAAATCTTACTCCTCAACTCTGCTCTTAAGTTCTGTGCTTTGCAGTCTTCCACACTCGACACCATCTCCTCAACACCCTGCTTCTTTCATCTTGCTTCCCTCCTCGGTGAGTAAATTCTACTTCTAGTCAGGTATGGGCCACGTCATTGGACACCGAAAATCTGAGACAGGTAAGGGCTGAAGCAGTTGAGTGCAGAACCAAAACACCTCCAAATATGAGTTCATGAATACTGTGGGTTGCCTGCCCAGTATTTTCCACTCTTTCCTTACAAAGCATGAGGTTTTTTTTCTTTTTTTTCCCAGGTATCCATCTTTCTCTCACGCAGCTCACATGCTTCACCCCCCAGCTCCAAGGAAAGTGATTGGTTCATAAACCGGCATCTGACACAAAGGTGGTCACTGAGATGCAAGGAGAAATTTGCAGAGGGCTTCTGGCAAAGTCTTTCCATCCCCTTTGCCTGCTTCTGCACACATTCTTTTCTACTCATGTGGGATTGTGAAGTACCAATTCTGAGAACCAGTTTGATGCCTCCAGGGTTTCCAGCCCACTTTCTCGTCACAGTGGCAGGACTCCTGGCTTTTCATAAGCCAGCTCTAAGACTAGATTTTGGATCTAGACACCCCCTCCTTGTCTTTAGTTGACTGTGGAGCCTTTTTTATGAGGTGGCCCAGAAAATCCTGCCCAGTGTCTTCAAATATTAATAACTTCATTTGTTTCCAAAACTTAGAGAAGGTGTCATGAAAATTAATGAATGTGCTGGTGGAAATCAATTGTCTTCTGCAAAATGTTCTCTGGAGTCATTGTGTAGGAAATTACGTAGATCTTTCTTGTTTGCTTTTTTTGCATCTGGGACAACATGTTTCTAGCCAAAGGGTATGTTTTGATTATACTTAATGCTGCAGCAAGGGGAGACTTGGTAAAAATCTTTTGGGTCTTTGTTTTGAAGAAAGATGAAATTTGGAGAAAAATAATCCCAAAGAATGAAAACCCAAAGGAATCGTTTGAATCAAATGTTTCTCATGACTCTGGGTTGGGTATCTGGACTCCTCTTCAGTCCCTGTGTTTTGACACTCATAGCCAGGCTAAAGTGGATTCATACTGAGTTGGGGACACAGAGACAGGCTTGGAGAGGAAAAGATTTGCCACGAGTCTCCCAGTGTGGTTAGCAGAAGAGGTCGCTGATCCCCTGCTCACATATTTGCTGTGCTATATATTGCCCACTTTCCTGCTCTCTCTTAAAAAGGAAAAAGCCCCAAAATCAAAACTGGGCATGGGGATAGAAGTTAGCAGTGTATTTGTTTGTTCTTGTAAATTTTCCAAGGTAAAGTATTTTTTAAAATTCTTTATTTAATTTCAATTTAGTTAACATATACTGTATTATTAGTTCAGGGGTAGAATTTAGTGATTCATTAGTTGCATCTAACACCCAGTGCTCATTACTTCAAGTGCCCTCCTTAATGCCCATCCCCCAGTTATCCCTTCCCCCCACCCACTTTCCTTCAAGCAACCCTCAGTTTTTTTCCCAGAGTCCAGTGTCTCTTATGGTTTGCCTCCCTGTTTATTTTCATTTTATTTTATTTTTCCTTCCCTTCCCCTATTTTAATCTGTTTTGTTTCTTAGATTCCACATATGAGTGAAATCATATGGTATTCGTCTTTCTCTGACTGATTTATTTTGCTTAGCATAATACCGTCTAGTTCCATCCACGTTGTTGCAAATGGCAAGATTTTGATGGCTGAGTAATATTGCATTGTGTATAGATAGATAGATAGATAAACCGCATCTTCTTTACCCATTCAACTGTCGATGGACAGATGGGCTCTTTCCATATTTTGGCTATTGTGGACATTACTGCTATAAACATTGGGGTGCGTGTGCCCCTTCAAATCACCATGCTTTTATCCTTTGGACAAATATCTAGTAGTGCAATTGCTGGATGTAGGATAGGCCTATTTTTAACTTTTTGAGGAACCTCCATACTGTTTTCTAGGTTAATGACTTTGAGTTAAAAATCACAATTTTTCCCACTCTGAATCTGCCTTTATCTCAGATTTGCTAGTGTCAAGTAGCATAAGATAGATTGTAGGGTTTTTTGGGGGCAAGGGGGCTCTAGCTATGAGGAAGTTGGAGATATATTTGGTCTGATTTGAGTGGGACACATTTATGTATTTCACATATCTGAACATAAATAAGATGCACAATTTTATGCAGAAAGTTGGTAATGTTCAAATAAACCATTTTAGCTGCCATTTGAAAAGACATCAGAACATTTCAAGTGAGAATTTGTTGCTTTCTGATTTGAACATACATGAAGGATACCTTGTTTTAGCCTTTAAAAATTTATTTTTTGAAGAATTGAAAGACAATTCAGATGAAAATTAGTGGATATTTATTGTACCATTTAACAATTATTTTGCATGTTTAAAACCTTTCATAATAAAAATTCAGGGAGTTTTTAAAAAACTAATGGAACACAGGACAATGGGGATCAACACAAGCAAGGGAATGGATAGAAACTTTCTGATCTTGAGAGGCAAATTGTAACAAAACCAAAAATCACCGAAGACAATAATTCATTAAGAGAAAGAGACAACTTTCTAATAAAATTAGTAAATAACTCTTGGATTGTTTGATAATCCAATCAACAAAGTGATGTGAATCATGTAAACACATTGGAAATTTTTAAAATATTCTGTAGAACTGACCTGGAACGATAATATCAATGAAGGATAATAAAAAACTAATAATATACACCATACCAAGGACATCAACAGCAAGCTCATTAATGAGTGGCTTGATTCAGAGTACTTAAGATGAGTCACTATACAAAGAAACCTGAAATGCCCTGAAAACTCCTGCTCCCACAAGAAAAAAACTTGATAGAAGTTCCCTTGTTTGACAAGAATCCTGAAACTTTGGATGGCATTATTAATAAAGAGTTGTAAAGCATAAAGGAACTTTCCTAACTTGCTTTAAACTATCAATAATGTCTTTAAAAAATTGATTAACCATGGTAGAAGAAAACTGTATTATCTTTCTAGTCCCTCTATAATGAATGATATTACAAAATCAAATAAAAACTTGATCAGATTTTAGGGAAAATTATGACAGATGTCAGTGTATGTCATTTTTCTGGATTTTGTGGATTTTTCAGCATTTTAAAATGTATTTATTGTGATATTTTTTTCATTCTAGATAAAGATTCACTTTTGCTTCAATTCTGTATTCTCCTTCTTAAAGAGAGCCTGACCATATTGTATAAGCCCAGGCCCCGGCATGGCTCCAGCAGTGAGAGGGAGGGCTGATGTTAAGGTGGGGTGTGTGTGGGGGGGTCGTGTTTACTGGAACCTGAAGTGTAGGTGCCAGTTATGGAGGAAAATGAAAAGAGGGAGCGTCTAGGTGGACAGAGACACCAAACTATGAGTGTTGGCTAAGTCAGGTTACATTATAAATAGAAGGAGAGGTAAAGAGTGGATTAGGGGCCTTCTAAAGTCTCTTAATAACAATGACAATAATAATTTCTACTATTACTGACCACTTATTATATGTTATGAATTACATCAGAGGTCACAAACTATAGCCCATGGACCAATCTGGCCTCCCCTGTTTTGTAAATAAAACTTTATTAGAAAACAGCTACAACTCTTCATTTAGAATTTGTCTATGACATATTGTCTATGACTACCTTTGTGCTACAAGACCAGAGTTAAGTAATCATGACAGAGACCACATGGCTTATAGAGTCTAATGTATTTACTATCTGGTCCTTACAGTAAAGGCTTGTCAAACCCTGCACTATGTGGTCATTAACTCTGTGGTAGATTGTATTTTCAGTATGTCTATATAGTATCTCCCAATCCATGCACTCAGGTGAAAATGTAACTTTCTGGGGTGTCTGGGTGGCTCAGTCGTTAAGTGTCTGCCTTTGGCTCAGGTCATGATCCCAGCATCCTGGGATTGAGCCCCGCATGGGGCTCCCTGCTCCGCGGGAAACCTACTTCTCCCTCTCCCACTCTCCTGCTTGTGTTCCGGCTCTCACTGTCTCTCTCTTTCTGTCAAATAAATAAATAAATAATAAATCTTTAAAAAAATAAATGTAACTTTCTAACCCACCCCCACCTACCTGTGTCGGGGTGGATGGGTCCTGGGGCTGCTTTGACCAATAACATTCGGTGAAAGTGATGCTCTGCCATTCCAGGTAGTGCCCCAACTTGCCTGGCAGCTTCTGCTTCCTGACTATTGAGAAGTCAGCCATTGTGTAAGCACAACTACCTAAGAACACCATGTTGTGAGAAGCTCAAATCTCATGGAAAGGCCCTAACAGATTAGATGACACATGATCAGGGAGGCACCAAGCATGTGAGTGAAGAAAACATCTTGGCAGTAGATTCCCCCAGCCCAGGTGCCCCCACTAATACCATGTGGATCAGATACAGACCACCCAAACAAACCCTTCCAGAATTTCTGACCCACAGAATCACTAGATGTAATCAAATGATTGTTTTTACCCATTGAGTTTTGGGTAGTTTGTTATGCACCAATTCATATTATCTTCACAACTACCTCATGAGATATGAATTATTAGTCCCAATTTATATGTGAGGGTAATCAAAGATTGGAGAAGCCAAATTATATGCCCAATGTCACACAGCTGATACATGACAGAACCAGAGTTCAAACTCATGTCTGTCCGACTCCAAAGCCCAGGTACCTGCCATGCCTACCAGCGTTGACATTCTGCGTGCTAAAAGCCAGCAAAGGTAAGAACAATGGATCAAGCAGAAGGCTCCTGATAAGGTCAGACTCCAGTCATAGTGGGATTATATTCAAGGAGTGCATTTTGAGTATCCAGCTTCCATAGAGTGGAGCAACTAATGTTACAGCAAACATTGGGTCCTTGGCAATTCTCCTGACAATATTTCCTTTCATCAACACTATATATTTATTCTCTTCTGAGGCACATTGTTTTTCAAAATGCTTTCTTTTTAAACAGATTTATTGAGGTATAAAACACATACCATAAAATTCACCTATTATAAATTCATAGTTAAGTGGTTTCTAGTAAATGTACATAGTTGTGCAACCATCACAGCAATCCATTTTAGAACGTTTCCACATGTTCTAAATGAGGGACTATTTCCTAAAAAGGTCCTTCATGCCAGATTGTGGTCAATCCCCACTCCCACAGCTAGTCCCTAGCAACCACTGATCTGCTTTTTGTCTCTAGAAGCTTGCCTTTTCTAAAAGTGTCATATAAGTGGAAGCATGTGATATGCGGTTTGTTGTGTCTTGCTTTTTTTGTTTAGTGTGTAATTGCTGAAAAGTATTCCATTATATGGATGTACCACATTTTCTTACTTATTCAGCAGTTGACAGACATATGGGTTGGTTCCAATTTTGTGTTTATTCAGTGTTTGATTGTTTAAGAGGACTCATAGGACCCAAAATGCCAATGCTTAAAACCTATGGCTTATTGCAGGAAAAGGATACAAGAATAAAAAAACACTATTAAAATAAAGACTTCAAGCACTTCCTAGAGTCAAGAAGGTTGCCCAATGTTGGAGAAAAATTGGGACATCTAAAGTGAATATTTTGGGCCCAGTCTCCATCCCCCTGACCTCCCTGGCAGGGTCTAAAAAGTCTCCTGTTTGGTCTCTAGGTGGCAGGATGTGGAAATAACTAAAGACCATTCCAATGAGGAAAAGCAAAGGCTGTTATTTAGAGCTTGCCTTAGCAAAGGAGTCAGCTACCACCACACTTTTGGCAGAGACTCAAAGGCAGGCAACAGAGTCTGAAAGCTTTAGAGTGAGCGAACGGGAGGCTTCAAGTATGCCCCAAATTGGAGATTTTTTGCATGGGGAGCTGAAAGAAGACTAACTAGAACAGGGGCATCCTATGTGATTATTTAGGGGAGCATATTTGGCTTTCTCTGATTAGTTCCAAAGCAGAAGTAGGAGGATTAGGGTGGCTAGCAGTTATTGGGCAGGTCCTGACTGTTTGGGGTCAATTTTGCAGAAGTTGTGGTTTGACTTCCTGGACTGGTTTTGCAGAGGTTGTGGGTCAGAGTTCTGTTTTCATTTATATGGTCTGGCCTCTGACCGTTGACAGTATTCAGTCTCTCAAGGGTCATTTCTTCTTCTAGAATCCCCTCCATCTAACTTCAGCACATGGGTTCCTAGGCAAATCTTCTGTGGTGCAATAGAAGTGAATGGCATTCGGTGTCAAAAGACCCAGCTCTACTCCATGGAAAAAATCACTTCACTTCTCTGAGATTCAGGTTCTTTGCACATAGAATGAGCATAATGATAGTAATGCTTGCCCTTAAACCACATTGTGTTTATAATAGATTTCACTAAGTTTCCTAATTTTTTTATCTGCTCCCATAACCATGCCTTTTGCCATGTGACCTCCCGCAAAAGGGAAGAGGCTATTTCCCTACACCATGACTCTGAGTGCAGCCATATAATATGCTTGGGCCAATAAAATAAAATAGAAATGACAGCACAACAGTTCTGAGCTTAGCTCTCAAGAGGCCCTTGTGCTTGTACTTGCTTTCTGGTGGGCTTCCTCCATCACCACCAGTAGATCATGCTTAGGCTAGCTCACTGGTCCCAGAAGGTGGAGCAGAGCCAACTTGTCCCAGATGAGTCATCCTACATCACTTGACATCCTACATCGGTTAACTCCTATACCCATGAGCAAACCCAGCTAAGATGAGCAAAACCACCCAAATGAGTCCCACTCTGTGAGAATAATTGATTGTGTTTTTTAAGCCACTAAGATTTGGAGTGGTTTCTTAGGAAGCAAAAGCTAATATAATATAGAGTTGTTATGTCAATCAAATAAAACAATGAGTGTGGAAGTTTTTTAGAAACTGCAACCTACTCTCCAAAATGAATTATCCTTATTTTTTGTTCCCATATGACCTTATTTTCAGCTATTTGTGAATTAATTTCAAGAAAGTATTAGCTGGCAAAGGTTTAAGGTGTGCTCTTCTACGAAGTATTCATCTGTATATTTATTTCTTAAATACTTTTGAACACCAGCTATGTGTTCTGTAGAATACAGAAAGGCTTTTGAAATTCAAAGAAATATCTCTCTAGCAGAGAACTTTCAGGCATGGAATAGATTTGGGGTGAGTAGGGAAAGATATGGACTTCAAAGTAGTAGGTCAGACACTAGCCTGCTGCATTCTATGGACACCTTGTCTATATCTTGCTCTCCTTCAGAAACAAAGAAAGAGCCAAAGCCCTCTCCCTGGGTGATGGGAAGCAGAGAGTTCCTTGGAGAGCAAAACAGGAGTAGAACTTCTTCCATCTGGGAAGGACTAGGGAGGAGGGCCTCACTGCACTTATAGCTCTGGGTCCAGAGAAATTACTGGAGAACCTTCACTCCTTGTCATTTACATCATCTGAAATCAAAACATTTCTTCAAAGCCCATCTCCAATTCTACCTCCGCCAAGCAGCTTTCTCTCCTGATGCCCTATGGGTAATATCCTTTTCCTTTACTTTGTTATCTCTGTTGTAGTCTGTGTATGCCCCACTGCTTTCACAAAGACAGGAACCTAGTCAATTAGCAGGATTTGACCTGGGAATGACTTGTGGCAGCTGAATGTGGCTTGAGGCAGGAAAGCACAGCAAATGGCAAAGGTTGGGATGAAGGAAGTAGAACATGGAGCAGCACTTTGGGCTGCATCAGGGTCTTAGAAATAATTTATCTCTGGCTGGGAATTTGAGGGTCACACCTGTTTGGAGGCACTTACCTTCTGCCCTGAGTCTCAGGTTCAGTAAGTGGCCAGGGCCCAGCCAGGCAGAACCCTCAATGACATGTTCCTTAGATGCTCAAATCAGATCTGGATTTTCTTGGAACTAACGCTCCTTTTATTTTATTTTTATTTTATTTTTTATAAAGATTTTATTTATTTATTTAAGAGAGAAAGAGCAAGAGTACAAGCAGGGAGAGGGGCAGAGGGACAAGCAGACTCCCCGCTGAGTGGGGAGTCTGACACGGGGCCCAATCCCAGGACTCCAAGATCATGACCTGAGCCAAAGTCAGACGCTCAACTGACTGAGCATTCCAGGGACCTCCGACTCTCCTTTTAGATGACTAGTGCTTAAGCAATGACACAATTGAGAACATTGGCTTTACTTGACAATTCATTTTAATTACTGAATTTTTAAATAGGGATATCTACAGATCCTCAGGGTCTCGGAAGGCATTATAAATACAGTGGTTTGTGGTTGTGATCATGATTATTAAAGAATTAACTCATGTAGGACGCTTTTGATAGAGAAAAAATATTCAGATATATCCACTTTCACTTAATTATGCACATGATCTTTATCAAGAGTAAAAGAGGAGCTGACAGATCTTTAAAATGCCTGAAAGAAATATTTTGAAATGAGTTGGTTTCTCTTATGGTAAAACAGTAGTTTACCTTCTGCTCCCGAATAGTTATGTATGTGTGTCTCTCATCCAGAGCCTCTTTTTCCCTGAAGGGCAGGCACTATCTCATTTCTACCTGCATCTCTTCTATGGCTAGTACAGTGCCTGGTGCATGATCAGAACTCAGAATGTATATTTGCGGTCTTGAAGTGTTATCACCAGCTGCTTTTACATATGCGATTCATTTACTCCTTGCAACAATTTTGCAAAACATTACCACCCTCGTTTCCACAGAGGTAGGGATTAAGCCTGAGAGAGGATGATTTGCTCAAGATGGCACCATTAGTAAATGGCAAGATTAGGATTCAATTCTGGCCTACTTTCTATGGAGTCCTTCTCTTTAGATAGAGAAACAAGACACAAAAAATGATCAAACACATGAATTTCATTGCTATCCTGCTTTTGTGGATTTCACTCTTCTCTCTCCTTTTCACTCCATTGACTTATCATATTATGCTCTTCAATTACAGCTGTCAGCTTCCTCCTACAATTGCTCTGTATTCTGGGCTGTAATTGCTCCTCACAGAACCTGAGCCCACTTGCCTACAATTTCCCTATCAGCTAAGCAGCCCCCACTATTTCCAAGGGACCATGGCTAATGCAGCCCACAGAGGTATATGTACTTGTGATTACTGCCATTTTCCACTTTAGTTATCCCAGGAGAAGCACTATTTTAGAGTGCCTTTTAAGTAATGTGTAGTGACAATATTCTGATGTGGGAAGGTGGCCAAGTATCATTATCCCCCATATTATTATTTGAGAAATGGTACCTTCAAAGTAGGAGCTGACGTGTTCGCTCGCATGGTTGAGGGAGACACAAAGGTGAGTCCTTCTGGTATTGAGGTTCATTCTGTGTCCTTAACGCTGAGGGCACAGGGCTCTTTCCTAGATAATAAATTAAACCTCCATTTAAGAAAGGTCAAAAGCTTTAGCTAATAAACTACTGACTTGCATTGTCCAAGAAAGATGTAGTTCAGAAAAAGAATTCCTCCAATTTCTTCTGTATAGAAATCCCCAAAATGCATTTCAAAAAAACTCGAACAGGTCACAGAACCTGTGAATTAACAGGCCCTTGCACAGCTGAAAGAACTGGGGTCTAAAGAGCAAATAGCATTTGGTCAAGTCACTCAGCAAGTGGTAGATAGGAGCCAGATTTTAAGACTTCTAGACAAGGGCCTTCTTCACTTTGGTTAAGCTGATGGTTGAAAGGGAGGACTGGTGCCACAGTCTCCCGGGAGCTTCTGACAGGGGAAGCTATAGAAACACCATGTCCCATGTATAGCAGCTCCTGCCATCAGTAACATCTTACTTCCAGGATACTCTAGTCCAGAACTCGGTCAAGAAACTCCGGCCAAGGGGCGCCTGGGTGGCTCAGTCGTTAAGCGTCTGCCTTTGGCTCAGGTCATGGTCCCAGGGTCCTGGGATCAAGCCCCACATCAGGCTCCCTGCTCGGTGGGAAACCTGCTTCTCCCTCCCCCACTCCCCCTGCTTGTGTTCCCTCTCTCACTGTGTCTTTCTCTGTCAAATAAATAAATAAAATCTTAAAAAAAAAAAAAAAAAGGAAACCCTGGCCAAGCAAGACAAACATTGCTGAAGAAATAAAAAAAAAATAAGAATAATATAAACAAACAAATAAACAAATAAATAAAACACTAAAAGGGCTACTGAATGGACTTGAGATCCAGCCCCTTTTCCACCTCAGGAATGAGAAAGGCTGGTCAAGAAGCTGGTTTTAGGGACCTGAGAAACTTCCTGGAGAGATGAAGAGATCAAGTATAAGGATTTTCCCAACCAACTTGAAGCCCAGGGAACCTAGTCCCTGTCACAAAAGAAGGGATCCCCTTTTCTGGGCATTAACTAAAAGCAGAGAACTGAGGAAAAGCTGAGACAGGGTTCTAAGGGGCCGCCATGAGGCAGGGACATTACAGGGTGAGCAGCTCCCTGAGTGACCTGCCTAGCATCAAGCAGAGACAAGGCCCAACTGACAAGCAGCAGCTAAACAACACCAATGGAACAGCAACACGACTAAACTTTGCTGAGCACTTTTCGTATGCCAGACACTTCTAATTATTCTACATACATTATCTCATTTGATCCTCACAGCAGCTTTATAACAAGAATTAGGAAATGTGGTGGGGCCACTTTCAAAAGCCCTGAGAAAGGACTATTATAAATTAAAAACATTTCATAAGAGTCAGGGCTATTTTAAGATCCCTACAACCTCTCTATATATGCATAAATATTGTTTTTAGGGGCGCCTGGGTGGCTCAGTTGGTTGGGCATCTGCCTTTGGATCGGGCCATGATCTTGGGGTCCTGGGATTGGGCTCTGCGTCGGGCTCCCTGCTCAGCAGGGAGCCTACTTCTCCCTCTCCTGCGTGCTATTTCTGTCGCTATCTCTGTCTCTCTCTCTCAAATAAATAAATAAATAAAAATCTTTTAAAAAATACTGTTTTTTATACATTTTAGTTTGAACCAGGGGAAACTGTTAGTTTTGCAGATAAAAAAAAAAGATCAAATAGCAGAAATTTCATATGGTTCAATCTTATATATAAAATACATATTCTTTATGAGAAGTAAGTAAAAATGTAACAGGAAAATACAATAGAATGGGATACATAAAAATAGGAGAAAGTTTGTGCATGCTGAAAAACATACACAAAAGAGAGTTCTAACCAAGTTTCCAGGGGAGGAGGGCAGTCAGGGGAGACTTCTCAGGGGGAATGTTGAGACTTTTGGGATAGTGAGCAGTAAAGGAAGTTAATCATTGTGAGCCAGATTCAGTAAGTCAGGGAGGCTTTGGGTCATCACAAAGTAACAGATGCAGGATGTGTACTGCCACTAGAAATGAGTAGAAAACTGGGAAAAATATATGAAACAAAAAGCACTTTCAGACATTGGACAATAAACATCACAGGATCGTCATCCTTGGGAGCAGGAAAATAAACAAGGTGAATCCTTCAGTTGATTAAAATCAGTAAGTCTTAAGAGACTGAAATCATAGAGTATGTTCTCTATATAGAATTAAATTAGAATTTAAAACAGAAAAGTGTTTAAAAAATAAACAACATAGTTTTAAATAACTCTTGGGAAAAAAAAAGAAAAGAAATCTTGAAAATATCTTGAACTGAATGAAAATAAAATGACAACATATCAAAATCTGTGGGATGCAGGTAATGCAGTACCTAAAAGAAGTTGTGTAACTTTAAATGATTATGGTAGAAAATATTAAAAATCAAACGAGTGATTTCAGCTTCTGTATTAAAAAGATACAAAAAGAGGTGACAAACCTAAAGTAAGTGAAATAATAAAATAATAGAAATAAGGGCAAAAATTAGTCAAATAGAGAATGCACAAATAATGGAGAAAATCAATGAAAGCAAAAGCTAACTCTGTAAACATTAGGTCCTGAGCTGCAAGCAGACATCTTCGTCTAGAAGCCCGGAGATGAGAGCAACTCACAAAGGAGGTCTGCCCAGGGGAATGTATACCGGCTGTAGAGGCCCACAGCAATGACCTGCCACTCAGTGTGTCACCATCTTGATTGGCTTCTGTGACCAACATTTCAATAAAACTAGTAACTTCTATCTAACTTCATCAAGAAAAACAAGGGAGAAGACCAAATGATCCATGTGAAGAAGGAAAGAGGGGGCATTATTCCAGATTCTACAGTTACTAAAAGGATAATAAGAGTTATTATGAACAACTTTATTCCAAAAAATCCAATGTCTGATATGAAATAAAAGAAGGTTTTGAAAAAAAATGTCAAAACTGACTTGAGGAAATAAAAATTCTAAACAGTCCTAAATCTACTTTAAAAAAAAATTAGATTTCTTATTAAAAACATTCAACAAAGAAAAATCCCAGCCCAGATAGCTTCTCTGGTGAATTCTTTCAAACATCTAAGGAAGAAATAGTAACAATCCTACACAATGTCTTTCAGAAAATAAAGAAAGCAATAATATATTATTCTGCCACTAGACAACAAAATTAAAAGAACTACTAGCATCACTGTTTGGATCCTGCCTTCCTACAAAAGTCCTACAACATCTACAAATCCAAGAGAAATGAAAACATGTTCTCATAAAAATGCTTGTATGTAAATCTTTATAGAATCTTTATTTATACTAGATACAAACTGGTAACAATCTAGATATACACCAGTCAAAGAAGGGATAAACAAATTGTGATACATACATATGGTAAAATACTACTCAAATGAAAAGGAAAAATTGCAGAGAGATGTAACAACACAGATAAATGTAAAAAACATGACACTGAGTAAAAGGAGCCAGACACAAAAGAGTATAGATGTATGACATTCCATTCCCGGAAAAGTTTGGAATAGGTAAAACTAATCTATGAGCAGATCAGTGGTTACCTGACGTCAGTTGTGGGGATAATTGGCTATGAAGAAGGATGAAGGAACGGATTTGCTTGTGGAAATAGTCTATATCTTGGGCACCTGGGTGGCTCAGTCGGTTAAGCGTCTGCCTTTGGCTCTGGTCGTGATCCTGGGACCCTCGGCAGGGAGCCTGCTTCTCCCTCTCCCTCTGCAGCTCCCCCCTGCTTGTGTTCTCTCACTCTCTCTCTGTCAAATAAACAAATACAATCTTTAAAAAAAATTTAAAAAAAAGAAATAGTCTCTATCTTGATAGAGATGATGTTTCATATGTATACACAATTGTCAAAAACTCATCAAACTATATAGTTAAAATGGCCACATTTCAGTACATGTAAATTATATCTCAATAGAATTGGATTAAAAAAATAAGTCAGAGAAATGGGTGGAAAAGAAATGAGGGAGAATGATATCCAAGTTGTCCCTAAAGTTTCAACTGAAGAAACTCGGTGGATGGTGGTTTCCCTCACTATTCTGGGAGGAAATGCTGGAACAGAACCAGGTTTGAGATGAGGGAAGAATACCGGTAGAGCAGGACTGAAATGCTAAATTAAAGGTGCCTATGGCAGTGGTGCATGGTAAAACATTTCTCAGGAGGAAAGGAAATGGATGGGGATTTGTAGCATTTCCTGATTTTCATGCTATAGGTGCTTCCATCATATCTGATTTCAAGCTACCAATGGCTTAACAAGCAGCTCCAAAAAATTCTGGAAACTTAGCAACAGGCTCTGGCGATCCAGAAGGAGCTTGCTCTAGCATACCACTGCCTGTGAATCATCACAACAAATATGTGGAGCAAGAAGCTGTATAAAGGGAGGGGTTTGCTGGGGGAGGGGGAATGTAGTCATTAATGAATAGAGGGTAATAAAATCCAGGTATGTGGATGCAATTGGGGAAAGAATATTGAGGGAAAGATGCCTAGAACTGTACCTTAGGCATGTTGGTTTTAAAGCTCAACTAGAGGAGAATGAGCAAGTAGAAAAAGGTGAGAAGGAGCAGAGACTCAGGATGACAAACAGGGCAGCATGGTGTCAAAGGAGCTAAAGGACAGAGCCAAGAGGTGGTTAGGAGTGTCAAATTCACCTAAGTTACTTAAAACAAAGACTAACATTTTATGGTATGGAGTTGATGGTGACCTTTAAGAACACAGTTTCAGTGGAGCTTGGAAGTAGAATGGACTGCAGACAGATGCTTTCCTCTAGAAGCCCAGAGGTGGAATAGCTCATCAAGGAGGTCCGCTTAATGGAACATATACAGGTCTTTCTCAACTTACAGTGGGATTACATCCTGACAAACTCATCATTTAGTTGAAAATATTGTAAGTTGAAAATGCATTTAATATATCTAACTTAGCAAACATCATAGCTTAGACTTGCCTACCTTAAATGTGCTCAGAACACAGCTGGGCAGAATCATCTAACACAAAGAATATTTTATAATAAAATAGTGAATATCTCATGTAATTTATTGAATACAGTACTGAAAGACAGAATGTCTGTATGGGTACAGAATGGTTGTCAGCATATCAGCTGTTTACCATCATGATCCTGTGGCTGACTGGGAGCTGTGGGTTCTTTACCCCTGTCCAGTATTAGAAGAGAGTATCATGCATATCACTAGACTGGGAAAAGATCAAAATTCAAAGTTTGAAGTAGAGTTCCTATTGAACGTGTACAGCTTTTGCACCATTGTAAAGTGGAACCATTCTATGTCCAGGACTGTGTGTACTGGCTACAGAAGCCCATAGCTATGAACTGCCATGTTGGTGTATCACCACTCTGATCGACTGCTGTGACCAACATTAACTACCCTAACCAGAAACAGAAAGTGTCCTGAAACTGAAGCTAACATACCCAGGCCTAAAGTTTTATAGTCAAGCATGTCCCTAGAATCTGGAAGATCTCTGCACCTACTCATGGAAGAACTCCACCATGGACTTGGTTTCTCTGCTCCAAATCCCAACTATCTGCACCACCACCCTATCCTGAAGGAATCTTCCCTTCTCCTGCATGATCCATCAGCTCTAACCCTGGCCCATGTAGTCCTTTTTAAAAGAGGCAGTTCTGAATTTTCCACACTAGCTCTCATCAGTACCTAGCATTTCTAAACAGGGATTCAGTAAATACTTACTGGGTGAATTGATGAACCAGCCCTCTCTTCATCCATACTGACTTCCACATAGACAGGATCACCTGGGTCCTAAAATCGAAGGTCTATTCCTACACAAGTGCCACTGCAGATTTGTCCTGCCAAACCATGTTATCCTCCTCAGAACATCTCCCCAAAGCATGGATTCTTTTCCTGCTAAGACCCTATTCCCAAAGCACTATGATTACCCCAATACCTTGAAGAGCCACAGGTCACTGGAAAGGACCTAAGTTGTCCTAAGTGAGATGTTTGTACCCACTCATGGTGACTTGAAACTATAGGAGAAATATGACATTTATTCTTGGAGTTCTAGTTTTGCTCAAAGCTGCTTTAGTGGGAAAGATTACACACACACACACACACACACACACACACACACACACACACCCCTAAATAAGTATAAAAAATAAACACTATGATATACTATGAAATATAACAATAATAAATAAAGCATAAAGATAAAGCATGAGATTTCAAAGAAATTATGTTTGCACCATGTTCCTTTACTCTAAATTTTTAGGCCTCTTTCAACTCCTCCCTTCTACTCTACTCATATATCCACCCCTTTGTGCGGTATCCATATTCATTCTCCTTCGCCATCAGGGAGACTTGGATGAATAAGTTTGACAGAATGCTGGCGGCATATGCTGACAGGTGCCAAGGGCGGCATATGCTGACAGGTGCCAAGAACCAGGACATGACTTCCAGTACCAGATGCTCTGGCTTTTCTAAGCACCACCTGTCCCTAAGGAACCTGGAGGACTGTTGCTGGGCTTTTCCCAGAGGAGGAAGTTGTCAACACTGTGGTTTTACACTTTCATTTGCCATTCTTCATCCTTCATATCATCCTATCCATCTTCCACTTCTTCTGACTGCTCCCAGCCTACAAACAGCCCACAGTCCACTGCATACCCAAGAACCCAGACCCGGAAGCCAGAAAGGGAGCACAAGCAAAGAGACAAGGAACTTCCAGGTTTTTGCTGACTCCAGTACTAGCCTCACTCACTGCCTGAGTAACCAGGAGAGAGAATGGATATATGAGGAACCTTGACAGCATGCTCATGCTTCCATGCAACTCAGACCTTAACAAGGGCTTCTCAGAGCAGTTGGTGGAACACCAGACTGATTTATATAGTCTTATATATATAGACTCTAGGCTATATATAGTTCTTTGGTTTTGTTTGTTGTTTGTTTTTTAAAATATTTTATTTATTTATTTGAGAGAGAGAGAGAGCACGTGCATGCATGCGCGAAAGAGCATGAGTTGGAGGTAACAGCAGAAGGAGAGGGAGAAGCAGGCTCCCCACTGAGCAGAGAGCCCAACACGGGGCTCGATCCCAGGACCCTGAGATCATGACCTGAGCCAAAGGCAGACGCTTAACTGACTGAGAGACCCAGGCGCGCCCATACTTCTTTGTTTTAAGCATCACATGTTACGTCTATGAAAAGATGTAAGTAATAGACCCAGGAATTGAACAGTGCAAAACCTCTGTAGCTATAGGTGCTGGTTCTGGCTCCAACTTTCTAAAACCCTTGCTAGCCAGACCAACGCCCAGGTCTCTTACCAGGTGAAAGGAATTTGGACTGAAAGGACCATGAAAGTTTAGGAGAAAGGTCTTCCCTGCATTCTAGGAAGTTGACTCTGGTGGCCAAGTGGAGGGTAGATGAGAGAGATTAGAAGTTGGAGGAACAACTAGGATTTTATTATAATGAGTCAGTGGTTCTCAGTGGGCGTAATACTGCTTTTAATGCATGTTTTGAAATTTCGAGGGATCTTATAGTTTGCTACTGGTGTTCAGTGAACAAAAAGCTAAGAATGATAGACATCTTGCATTGTACAGGACAGCTACAAACAACCAAGAATTGTCCTGAATTCCACATAAAAATTGAATATCCCTTTTTATAGTAGTCAGAACCTGACATTTAACTCTGTTTTATGTATATACACACTAATGATATTTGAATCCTAATCCAATACACCTATACTGGTATGCATTTGTAATTATGGCACTCAAAGTATGCAAACATTTTACTACTTGATTATGTACTCTAGTTTACTGAAATATATTATCATTTTGTTGTAAATTACCTTCCTTTACCTCTCCATGTATTAAATGCAGGACATTATGTTGCTGTTTGTGAAATGATATGTGTTGATAGATTATATTATGCATGATTTTCATTTCCAAATGCTAGACAGGGCATAAAAATATTTTATTTTATTTACTTTTTAGAAAAAGAAGCTTTAGATCTAATGGTTTTGAAAATGACTGATTTAGGTGATAAATATCGAGAGCCTCAGCAGAGGACCGTGGAGTAGAAAAGGAAGTCACTGTGGATGTAGAATCAACAGAATTTGGAAAGTGATTAGATTCAGTGGGTTAAAATTAAGCTCTGTTTCAACTTGCCCTTCTGCAGGCTACATAAACCCAGAGCCATCATCTTTCTTGGCTTGCTTCACAAACCTTTCATTATCTTGGTTGGTGTCTCCAGAAGTATTTCTTTGAGTTTCCAAATGGTGTTCAGTAATAGATTCTCACATGGAGCTTAACTGTATTGAAATGAGGAGCCAGGACTCCCAATCACAAACAAATATTCATGCACTAGTCCACAGATCTGACATCTACATGGATACACAGATGTAACAGACATTATCAGTAGCTTGAAAATATCCCCTTACTTTCTATAGATGCTGAGCAACTTGTACCTGCCAACACTTGCATTTCTTACACAGCCTGCTTTGGCCACTGAAAGAAGATGGAAAGGCTGGAGTTAATGAATCTCTCCATCTGCCAAACAGGCCTCAACCAATAACTGACTGGGGTTGGTGTATAAATACCCTTCTCTTACAGTAGGTGGATATAGTCAAAGAGCACAGGCCTGGGAGACAGACCTGGGTTCCAAGCCCAACCTGTACCAACTCACCATCTGACTTTAGGCATGTTTCTCTCTCTCTCTCTCTCTCTCTCTCTCTCTGTCAGCTTCAATTTTCTTACCCTTAAAATAAAGGATTTTGACTATATTAGCATTTTCCAGAATGTGTTCATTGGAAGAACGCTGAAATTTGGGGAATGTTAATAGTTGTCATGGGGAAAAGATGAGAGAAGAAAGTAAGTTCCCGGTCTGTAAACTGTGGTCATCTCTAACTACTTCTCAGGACTGTGATGAAGTAGAAGTGGAGGGCCTCTCCCAGTGCCTGACATCTAGTAGGCTTGCAGTAAATGGTGACTGATTTTTAAATCCAAAGAAGGTAGCTCATACTCCATGCTGAATACATCATCATTAGGCAAGGGTTCTTAACTTGAAGTCCATGCACTCTCTGAAATTGTAATAAAAGTTGGATACCCTGTGCTCCTGTGCCTTTTTCTGGGGTAGATTTCCTAGATTTAATTAGGTTCTTAGACTCCCTAAAAGATTAGCCTTGTCTTAAGCCATTTGTTCTTATCAGTTGTTTTAAAACGTAACAGCAAACCATTATTTTCTGGTTTTAATGATCAATCAACAAACACTTAGTAAGCATCTCATCTCCCTTTTCAGAGACTACTCCGTCTTTGTGCAGTGGTCAATTGGGGGAATTCACTGAGAATTTCTGAGACATGAATGCAAAATGTGTAAGTGACATGCAAATGTAAGAATTCAGTTGATATAAGAATAAAAATTGATGGATTAAAAAAATTCTGGGTTTCACAAGGAACTGTATTTTTATTTGGACAGAAATAAAGGTGTTTTTTTGTATTATTTATTTATTTATAATGCTGGCCGGTTTGATGGACACATGCTATATGTTAGAATGGGGTGGGATATTCCCTAAATGGATCAGAACAACTGGGCTATCATTGAATATGTTCCCTTTACCCTTCTCTCCCAGAGCAGTAGACAGACTATGGGTCTTGGGTTCAAATGCTTTGCCCCACTGTCAGAACATTAATTGGATCAATGTGTCCTGGTGTTTATTTGGAGAAGATGTTCACTGTATTTGCCTGTGATATCTCAACAGTCTACACAATCCTTTCCCATTTGCAAGGCCTCAACAACAATTCTCCAGGATGTTGGGAGACCTACTGTTATCTCAAACCAGGTGTAACAGAGCTCTCTCCACATGAGTCAACTTCAAGGAGAAGGGAACAACCACTGGGGATGTTTCCAGCTCTGGTTTTCTCAGTCTTTCTCTCTTTGGGAAGCCTAATCTTTGGTTGTTATTGCCAATTGTTGTGACCACATTTGAGAGTGTGTGCAAGGCTCTGTGCGGGGGAAGTATAGGGAGGCAGGAAGGAAAGGGGACAAATTGGCAGAAATGTTTTCAAAAGATGCCTGTTTTCCTAATTACTTAAGCTCACCTGGTTTTGTCAACATCAAGAGAGGCATAATTTTCTTGTTTTTAAAAAACAAATTATGCCTGGGTAGAAAATAAGTGCATTATCATGAGTAAAAGGAAAATATATTGTCAAGATAATTGCTATGGGAGGTAGAATCCAGTTTCAGGAAACTCTTTTGCACTTCTTACAGGTAGAGAATAGTCTTTTATCAGAACAAACTAACAAATATCATTGGTACAATGGCCTCTGCTATACTTTACCAGTTAAAATTCCTAGTTCAGTAGGTTTTCATATTTTTTTGTGAATATTGGACTCCTTTTAATACCTTTTTAAAAATTGAGGACCTTAAAATGCTAGTCATTTTTTAGTAACCATGAAAGGGAGAAAATATAAAATAGTATTCCAGTTATCTATTGCTGCTTACCAAGCAATCTGGCAGTTTAAATCTTCAAATTTGGTGGTTCAAAACAACACCCTTGGTTTTTCAGGGGTTGGCAAGGACAGTTCATCCCTGCTCCACATAGTGGAGCACAGGTAGCTTGAAGACGGGGAGGCCAGAATCGTTAGTGCTCTCAGACATGCCCATGTCCAGATGTTGGTACCCATTGCAGGACCACAGCTGGGGCTGTCACCCATTACATCTATACATGGCCTCTCTGTGTGGGCTCTTTGTTTTCTCATGGCATTGCAATTGAGTTATAAGAGAAAATGTCCCAAGAGGACCAGGTATCACCTGTGTTGCCTTTTAAATGTGGCTCAGAAGTCACAGAGCTCCATTTCTGCTCCAGTGACAAGCCCACCCAGAATTAATGGGTACAGTGTCAATGTTGCATAGTAAGAAGAACGTGTGGGATCAGAGTTATTGTTGTGGCCATTTTGAAAAATATGATCTTCCACAAATAGCAAAAAAGCTCACATTAGGTAATGCTTTTAAGTGACTGTATGAATGAGCCTATCATCCCTGGTAATGATACCTCCATGTCTAGGGATTACTAAATGTCAATGAGCATCTCTGCTCTAGAATAAATGCAGGTAAAACACACTCCAACAGAGTCAAAGCAATTGGTCATGGCTTGAGGCCCTGACCATGCCATGCTTCTGCCCCCAGGAGATGGACCTTCTTGGCTTCTATTGAGAGTAACTTCCAGACCACTCCATATTCTGATCTTCTCCAATCTTTCTCCTACATGTAGTTTATCCCTCATTTAGGCAACAGCACTTCTTTTTTTCTGAAAATACATGCCTCTTCACAAAGCACACCACCTCGCAAACCAACTCTAGCTCCATATGCCTGTAGAAATAACAAAACATAAGCAGCTATCATGTTTAAGCAATAAATGCCAAACACCGAGCTGAGTGCTTTACAGGCATTAACTACATTAACCATCACTGGGATAATAAGACGGTTTGTGACATTATCCTATTTTAAAAACTAAAAGAACAAAAACCCCTGAGGTTTACAATAAACTTATCCAAAATCTCAGCTAGTAAGTTATGGACAGGGTCTCACGGAGACCTTGCTTTTAATCATTATGATCTATGGGTTCCTGTATAGGATAAACCAATCTATTTAATGTGACATTCATGAGTTAGACCCTATTTTTTAGTTTCACATTGTTAGAGTTTTCCTTCACCCTCATAGAACATATATAACAGTCATCTAGTGTTTCTTATTATACACACACACTTTATTCTTTGTTTGTTTGATTAATGTATCTTTCTACTTTCCAACTAGCAAAATAGAAATTCCCTGCTTAAATGCCATCTCCTCTAGTTAACCTTTCCCGACTTCCTCAGATAGTTAAATATTCCTTCCTCTTATTTTCTATGACACTCAGTACATTCCTCTATGAAAGCTCCTCTGACATCATTGAACTTATTTGTGTAACTGTCTGTTCCACCAGATAATAAGGCCGGGGATGTGCTATTTGTAAAGCCTCGAAGAGTAACACAGTGCTTGGTACCAAATAGTCATATATTCTGTTTGGTGGAATGTCTGTTTCCTGCCATGATGGAGTAACAGATACCACCCTAGCTCTTTTGTAGTAAATAACTATAAACCTAGACAAATTATATAAAATAACTCATTTCTGATGTGAACAAAAGGCAGTACAGGACTGTGATCTCTGAGAGATGAGAAACGAACAAGGTCATCCTCATGATTAGTGTTGCTCTCTTTTAGAGGCATGTTTCAGACAGTAGTGCAGAGAAGGGGGGCCCCCCTGCCCCCGACCACAGCTGCCTCACAGAGCTGAAAAGCCAGGGATCAGAACTCAGAGCCACTAAGGCAGCTAGAATTTCTGGGACAGGGTAAGTGGGAGAAAGGAGCTAAGTACAAAAAGAGCTCTAAAAATCTGCTTGGGGACCCCCTTGAGCTTTTAGCTGAATACTAACCTGTGTATGTGCAGAGAAAAATGGCATGAAACTGGACTGAAAACATCTACCAGAGGAAACAACTATGGGGAGCTGGGATCTAAACAAATACCAAAGTTTTCACAGGGCCGGGGGACAGCATTTTAGCCAGCAGAATAGAGAGTCTTTGCATGAACATTCCAGAAATTAAATAAAACCCACAGGAAGGCAGCACCTTAGGAACAGAATTAGTCTAACCTTAAGGTAATAGTCATTCTAGACTGGCCCATTAAAAATTTCTAAACAAACCTTGAAAAAACTATGTTGATAGTTGAGCAATTTAAATGTCTGCTGGAATAAAACACTAAACTCTCTTATGAAAGAAGATAAAATCCTTAAAAATGTAGTATCCTAATGCCAAACATACAATCAAATTTGCTAGACTTGTAAATGAGCATAAATACATGATCTATAATCAAAAGAAAAAAAATCAGAAATAGAGAAACAAGAAATGAGAAAGATGAAATTTGCAAACAAGAACTTTAAGACTGCTATTATAATTCTAATAAATAATTTAAAGGAAAACATTAACGTAACGAATAGGGAATCTTAAGAAAGAAAGAAAAACTTAACATAGAAATGAAAATTCTAGAAATAAAAAATACAATATTTGAAATGAAAAGATCATGGGATTTAACATCAGATTAAATAATGTGTAAGAAAGATTGATGAACTTGAAGGCAGAACAACAGAGAGTATGTAAATGGCAGCACAGAGAGATAAAATGTTGGAAGAAAATGAACAGAATCTCAGAGACAATAGTCTTGTGGTACAATATCAAGGAGTCTAGTGTATGCATAACTTGAGTACCAGGGGGAGACAACAGAGAGACAATATTTACAGAAATAATGATTGAAAAAAATTTAATGACATGGAAAAGATAAGCTCACAGATGGAAGAAGCTCAGTATACTTCAAGCAGGATAAACACATACACAAACACCCCACTCCATACTGTATTCTAATCACATTGTTGTAGGCCAAGATGTGTTAAACAAATTATTAAAAAGAATCTTAAAAACAGCTGAGGTGGGGGAGGCGTGAAGAGAGGAAGACATATTACAGGGAAACAAAAGAATAACTATAAAAATGACCACTGGTTTCTCAATTCACAACAGAGAAAATTGGAACAACATCCTTAATGCACTGAGGAAAAACCTATTCACCTAGAAATCCATATCCAAAGCAAATATTTTAAAAAGGAAGGCAAAATGAAAACCAGTGAAAGCTGAGAGAATGCGTCACTAGCACTCTTGTGCTAGGAGAACTGTTAAGGAAAGCTCTCCAGGCCGGAGGAAAACGATACTAGATAAAATGTGTCTGTACACCAATTAGCTGTGTATATAAATTATACCTTATTATGAAACAAGTCTTGCTTCTCAGGCTGCTCTTCAGATTTCAGTACTTAGTCAACCCTCCTTAAAGAGAACTGTATTTTTCAACAAGAGGGTCCTTAGCTGGCTGGCAAGACCAAGGCCCTATCTGCCTTCTCTACAGGTCTTCCTCAAACTCTATTCCTTTCAAAAAGATAAGACAATAACAAATGCTGGTGAAGATGTGGAGAAAAGGGAGCCCTTGTGCACTGTTGCTGGGAATGTAAACTGATACAGCCACTATGAAAAACAATATGGAGGAGCTTCCTCAAGAAATTAAAAGTAGAGCTACCATATGATCCAGTAATCCCACTTCTGGCTATATTTCCAAAGGAGGCAAAATCATTATCTTGAAGAGATATCTGCACCCATGCTCGATGCATTATTCGTAATAGTGAAGGTATGGAAACTACCTAAGTGTCTGTCAACAGATCAATGAGTGAAGAAAATGTGACATCCACACAATGGAATGTTATTCAGCCTTAAAAAAGGAGGATATTTGGGATAACATGGATGAAAGTGGAGGGCATTATGCTAAGTGGAAAAAGCCAGACAGAACAAGTTAACTCAATGATAGGGGAACTCTTTCCCAGTGTATATGTATATCGAATCATGACATCGTACACTTTAAATATCTTACAATTGTATTTGTCAATTACACTTCAAAAAAGCTGAAATAAATTCTGCTCCTTTCTCCCTACAAAAACCTCTCAACCCCGGAGAATTAACAGGGTACACGCTCAAAGGCTGGTGGTGAATTCAGCAGTTTGAGGAATTTTTATTTAAAACAAAAGTGTTTTCTTTTGGGTCTCAGGATTGGGTCTGCTGAAGATCTAGAAAGCTATGGCCCAAATCTGCCCTTTAGCTGGGAGTTTCTCAGTAAATCAGTTCCTTTCCCACCCTCCTCACAAAAGATTAGAGGTTTGAAAGCCAGAGCAAATGTGTCTCTGCCAGGCTTTTCAGCGTTTCACTTAGTCTGTGCCTTGCTGAGGGCAGTACGCCATTGCCTGAACTTTCTACCCCACCAGCCCAAACGCACCATGTAGGGTAAAGGGTTTTAAATTATTGTTGATAAGGGACGCCTGGGTGGCTCAGTCAGTTAAGTGTCTGCCTTTAGCTCAGGTCATGATCTCAGGGTCCTGGGATCGAGTCCTGCGTCAGGCTCTCTACTCAGCAGGGAGTCTGCTTCTCCCTCTCACTCTCCTCTATGCTTTCCCTCTCTCTCAAGTAAATAAATAAAATCTTAAAAAAAAATTATTGTTGATAAAGTAATTCCAACAAGAGCCTTTTATCTTTATAGTGAAGATTCTACTTTTGGAGAATGGGGGTTACTGTGTTTGGTTTGTGTGGATTAAGGAGGGAGGCACTCAGAATGAGATTTATTTTGCAAATGGTATTATCAATGTTTGAAATATCATTAGAGGAGTGAACCTAGGAAGGAATCCACCTTGCCTTTTCTTCACAAGTCTTTATGGTCTTGTCAGAAATATTATTTCATATTTTTTAGTTGACCAGGAACTTTCCTACTCATGTTTGCATGTAAGCTTTACAACATTACCCCATGAGAAAAACGAGATTAGGATTATTTTTCTCATTTTACAGGTGTGGAAACTAAGCTCAAAGTTTTGTCCAACAGAGCTAGAACTAAACCCTGGGGCTTCGAGGTACCCAGTTCATTATTGTTGCCATGACACTGGTTGGCACACGTCACTTGGGTTGAGCTCTGGCCTGCCTCTCTCTGTGAACTGACACCCTGGGCTTGCCTCCAGACTGGAAGAGCCCTTTCCTTGCCAAGCCCCAACTACCAGCTTCCTTCCAGTTCTACGTCACAGCGCTGGACTCTGGAGGAGCCTGATGATCCCATATAGCTTTTCCCAGGTAAGGAACACAAATGTGGAATCACGATGTCTTTTTTTTTTAATTTTTATTTGTTTTTTTTTAATTTCAGTATAGTTAACACACAGTGTTATATTAGTGTCAGGTGTACAGTTGAAATCATTATTTCTTAATCATAGCTCAGCTGCCTTCTTGGGTGCTTGATTCTGGGCCACCCTAAGTTATATGTTGCACCTAAATTTGGTGCCTTCTCACTGGGCCATCGTAACGCAACCCTCCTCTCCTGACCCCTAAAGCTTGACCACCTTCTCATTGGTTTCTCATGTCTCTGAATAGCACAGAATAGGAGAGTTCCTTTAAAAGAGTGACAGTCAAGGTACAAACAGCAGATCAGAGTTCAATTCCACACATGTTTTCTGTGTGTTTTCAGCCTCCCTCGTCTGCCCCATCCTCTAAATAGCCCATCTCTAATCTCAAAATGAGATTCATTCACGATGTGTTCCTTTGGATGCTTTGCAAACAGAGTGAAGTTGAGAGGCTGCAGTGCCCAGATTCTACCAATTCATAAATCTGGAAAGATATGAAATGATCCCAGGTTCTGGGAAGACAAATGGCTTACTGAAGATCACTCAGCAAGCTCGTGGCAGGATTAAGGCCAAGATTCTTTCCATTGCTCCCATAGTGTCTCTTCTTTCCCCGGTAAGTTTCGGAGTCAAGGAGCAATGATTCTGTTGGGAGATTGTCTGTCAGTTAAGGTTCAAATTGAAAGAGGAAAGAATGACCTGCCCTCTGGTTGAACAGGCTCTATTTCTCAAGGGAAGACCCTACATGTAGGTATTCCTGAAGTTTCATTCTTTTGAGGATGTTTAAGTACATGTTACTCATCAACCACCCTTTGTTTTCCCTTGGAAATATTTTTGCTGAGTTCCTTTTTCTTTGCTTTGAAATATGGTTCCTGTATGCAGTTAAACCCTAAAGAGTTTGTTGATGGAATTTCTAAATATTGTTTTCCAAGTATTTTCTACTTCTGAGCTCTCCTCTTCCAGTGAGGGTGGAGATGTGGAGTTCAAAACAAGAAAACTCAGTCTTGGGAGCCTCACTGGATTTCTTTAAAAGAGAAAATCAGCACAACCTTTGATGAGCATGTTGCAAGGTTTAATTGCCCCCTTAGAATGTTGGTGAAAGGCACTGTAATGAGTACACATCAATCCTGCAGGCTTTCTTATAAGGAAATTTCAAGAGGGTCCACCTGCTTCTGTAAGGAAGTGGCACTTTCCTATGGGGCCAAACACACCTCTTAGCATTTCATGAACCTTTTCTGAAGGGAAGAGAGAGACAGTTCATCTCGGCAGCAGATCTGTTGCAGGCAGTAAGAGGCCAGTGGGGACTTGAGTGTTGCCCATTACAGTTATTATTATTACTGTTGTCATTATTATGATTATGTTTCAGGTTCACTTAATGGTAACAACAGGGCCAGGCCCCAAAAAGAGACTCAAAAAAGATCTAATCTCTGCCCAGAGGCCTCATTTTTTTTTTCTTTTTTTTAAAGATTTTATTTATTTATTTGAGAGAGAGAGAGAGTGAGAGAGAGAGCGCAAGAGGGGGTAGGGTTAGAGGGAGAAGCAGACTCCCCGCCGAGCAGGGCGCCCGATGTGGGACTCGATCCCGGGACTCCGGGATCATGACCTGAGCCGAAGGCGGTCGCTTAACCAACTGAGCCACCCAGGCGCCCCAGAGGCCTCATTTTGGAGCCAGATGTTTTTCTAGTAACCCATTCTCACTGGTGCCTCTTTTGGGTATGTGTCTGTGTGCTCTGACCAGCCTGGCCACACACACGTCCATAAGCTGCACACACAGAGGAAGTGTCTCACTCACATACACTTTACTGCCGCTCTTGATAAACCAGAGCCTCTTTTCAAGATAACATGACAGATTTATTGACATAACTCTGAATACTCAAGCAGGATTTAGAGAACCTAAGAAATGCCTGGTGTTGGAAGTGACCTCGGAGAGCCAACAACATAGTGCTCCAATCTGCCCTTCAATCACTCCTCTTGCCTGTTCCTGAATATTCCTGATGTTAGAGAACTCAGCACCTAATAAAGCAGTCCATTCCGTTCTTAAACAGTTCTGCCAGAAAGTTCTTTCTTTCGTTAGTGCCTTAGGTGTCTGCTCAGTCACTCTCTTTCTCCTTCCAGAGAGCAAGCAGTATTCTCTAATCCATGCAGATGTCTTCTTCTCTTTGCTCATGGCTCTTCCCTTTCTGGAGTGCTCCCTAGCATTGGGGGGCTCTCTTATTGTCTCTGGCTTTTCTGTGGTTGGCCTTCATGTCCCTGAAGTTCTTGCTCCAGTAAATGGGCTGATGCTTAGTAAGTCTCCCCAAAACTTAGTGGCTTAAAACAAAAACAAATCATTATTTGTTATGATTCTGAGTATTGGTTGGGAAGTTGTTCTGCTGGTTTCTCTTGGGCCCCAATGTGCATTTAGCTGGAAAGTTGGGCTGGTAGAAAAGGACAAGGTGACCTTACTCTCATGTCCAGCAATGAATGGTGACAGTTGCCTGGGATTCCTTGGCTTTCCTTCACATGCCCATCCTTTCTTCACTGGGCTAAACTGGTAATGTTCCATGGTGGCCGCCAGGCAGTTTTCCAAGGGGGTGTAAAGGGAGCTTCCAGGGTCTCTTAAGGCCTAACTTTGAAAATAGCTCATTGTTTCTGCCTCATTTCTATTGGCCACAACAAATCACAAAGCCAACCAGCTTCAGGTTGGGGAAATAGACTCCATCTCTTGATGGGGTGTAGCTGGTTCTTCTTTTTAGCAACACCCTGTCTGCCTGATTGCAGAGGAGGTACATAGAGACAGTAGAAGGTACAGATGGGCACAAGGGAGTCCCCTCCTCTCTTGCCACTGTTTCTGCATTTTCTCAAGACCAGTATCTCTGGATGTATGGTTACATATAACCTTCTTTTTCTAGAGACTTTTGATGATTTTGGTAGAGAATTATACATAGAGAGGAAGAAAGTATAATTATAGCAAATGGGAATATTGCATTAACTCCAAAAAAAATAATAATAAAGGGACTTAAAGATGTGAAGATCCTCTGTGGCCACTTTTGAGCTTTCAGCCTAGATCCTCTATCTTCAGATTTGACCATTTCCTCCTCTCTCATATCAGGTGTCTCATTGTTCAAAGGTCTTCATCCAAATTTCCACCTCAACCCCACTTCCTTCTAGGAAAAGTTACCTCTTCATAAAGGAAGATTTTTTTCCCCAAGAGCCTTTGCCCTTTCCTGATATAAAATGACTTAAGTCTTAATTACGTGGTCCTAGCACTCCAAGCCCTCATAATGTTGGTCATCAATCAAATTTCATAGACAGGCAGGCACAGGATGGGTGCTGGATCCCCAGGGGAAGCTGAACGTGGAGTTGCCTTTTGAGGGTTCCCTTTCTCTATTCCCTTGTGAATGCTGAGGCTGAAAGTTCCTCTTAACAGGCGCCTATTAAGATAGGATAAGCTCCCAAGGACAAACATCAGTTGTGTGTGTGAGTGTGCATGTGTGTATCTGTGCAGGCATGTGTGAGTTTGTTTGTGAGGGTCCTGGGGATGGTTCAGATAAAATGGGTTTTACCCAACTAAAAATAGAATCAATTACTCATTTTAAAATGGAGTCAATGATCTCACTGATATGAGGAGTTTGAGAAACAAGACAGAGGATCATAGGGGAAGGGAGGAAAAAATGAAACAAGATGAAACCAGAGAGGGAGACAAACCATAAGAGACTCTTAATCTCAGGAAACAAACTGAGGGTTGCTGGAGTGGTGGGGGGTGGGAGGGATGGGGGGCCTGGGTGATGGACATTGGGGAGGGTGTGTGCTATGGTGAGCACTGTGAATTGTGTAAGATAGATGAATCACAGACCTGTATCTCTGAAACAAATAATACATTTTATGTTAAAAAAAAAAAAAAGAAGAAGATAGTAGGAAGGGAAAAATGAAGAGGGGGAAATCGGAGGGGGAGATGAACCATGAGAGACTATGGACTCTGAGAAACAAACTGAGGGTTTCAGAGGGGAGGAGGGTGGGGGGATGGGTTAGCCCGGTGATGGGTATTAGGAGGGCACGTATTGCATGGAGCACTGGGTGTTATACGCAAACAATGAGTCATGGAACACTACATCAAAAACTAATAATGTAATGTATGGTGACTAACATAACATAATAAAATAAAATTAATAATAAAAAAATGGAGTCAATGGAACCCCATTATTAAATGAGAAGTATTTTATTTCTCTTCTGCTCAGTCTTGATCCCTGCCAGAATCATGTCAGTCTTGTGCCCCAGACTGTCAATTCAGTGGTTTCCACCCCCAACCCCAACCAAACGAACACACACATAACTCTGAAAGAATATCCACTTGTCAGCAGTGATTTGCCCCTGAGGACACACAGACAAGGTCTAATTCATCTTTTATGAGAGGCTTTTCTCTATTTCAAGATAATTACCATGTCTTTCACAAACCTATTCTCTTAGATAAACATTCAAGCTGGCTTAATAAAATGTTACCTGGGGCTGCCTGGGTGGCTGAGTTGGTTAAGCATCTGACTCTTGGTTTGGCCTCAAGTTGTGATCTCAGGGTTGTGAGATCGAGCCCGGAGTTGGGCTCTGAGCTCAGCCCAGAGTCTGCTTGAGATTCTCTCTCCCTCTCCCTCTGCCCCTCCTGCTTGTGCACACACTCTCTCTCTGAAATAAATAAATAAATCTTAAAAAAAAAAAAATTACCTAACAAATGTCACTTGACCAATGCAAAAAAGATAGGAAAAACATTCATACTCACACCTATTATTTTTATTCTAGATATTTCAGTTTGCACCCAACAGAAATCCAAATGGTTGGACAAAGAATATGGATAACTATGGGATATTGAACATAAAGTGTTAAGTCATTAATCTGCTTCTATTTCTTTTTTTTTTTTTTTAAGATTTTATTTATTTATTTGACAGAGAGATAGAGAGAGAACACAAGCAGGCAGAGAAGCAGGCAGAGAAGCAGGCAGAGGGAGAGGGAGAAGCAGGCACCCCGCAGAGCAGGGAGCCCGATGCGGGACTCGATCCCAGGACCTTGGGATCATGACCTGAGCCGAAGGCAGCCGCTTAACCAACGGAGCCACCCAGGCGCCCTTCTATTTCTTTTCTTTTGTGTCCAGTACATAGTCAAAAAGGACAAGGAGTAAAGAAGACTGTGGAAACAGGTCCTATTTTAATCTAATAATTATTTTCCTAGCTAGACAAGTCCTACAAAACCACATGATAAATATTTATTAACACCCACTAACATTTAGTAATCATCTACTGTATGTCAGTCACCATTTATCAGACATCTAGAAAACCCTTGGTAAAAGCCTATTGGGTGAATACTAAGTATTACTTATTACTCTGGAGGTGATTCCTGCACTGAGTAGGAACTGGACTTAAATTTCTAAAATACCTTCCCAACATGGGAATATAAAAACCTGTTTATAAGTATGGGCATCTGAGCATGGGATGGGGCCTTTTACTGGGATTAGACTCAAAAGGAGTAAAAAATGGAAGCGGGGATATATTTTTCTTCCTTCCTCTGGAGGAAAACCAATGTAGGGTGGAGCAAATAGGCCAAGTCCTCTCGGGGGAGCTGAGGAATGTAAAGAATTATCAGAGTTCTTTCACAAAAAAATCACCCTCCAGGTTTAGCCTGATTCCGAAGTCAAGAAAGCATGAGATCGGTTTCCTTTCGCCCCAGGCTTGGCACTTGAACTGACTCAGGCAAGGAGAAAAGTTAGATCAGTTCTTAATCTTAAGAAGTTTGCCATCAGCAGGTTGGTACAAAGATGGATTTGAGGTAATCAGCTTATTTCTTGGCTTAGGCTTGTACTGGCAACATGCAGGTGCACCAGTCCCTCCTCAAAATCTCATGAGATTATTTATGTCAACTCTCTGAGTCTCAGTTTCCCCGTCTGTTTCATGATAATGATGATATTGTTTGCGGGGCACCATAAGGACTAAGTGATACCACTTAGGTAATTTGCCAAATACAGTGCCCGTCACCTGGCTAGAACCCAATACTTGCCTCATACCATCACATCGAGGAGAATTGAGATACATTTTATTATTTAAAGATTTTATGTATTTATTTGAGAGAGAGCAAGAGGAGAGAGAGCACGAGTGGGGTTAGGGGCAGGGGGAGAAGCAGGCTCTCCGCTGGGCAGGGAGCCTGATGCGGGGCTCGATCCTAGGACTCCAGGATCATGACTGAGCCGAAGGGAGACACTTAACAGACTGAGCCACCCAGGCGCCCCTGAAATATTTTTTTTAAAAATTACACATTTTGTGAGAGAAGTTTGACAAGAAAGATAGGAAACTATTAGTTATTAACATTTTCTCCAATCAGTTTCTAAGTTCCTTAAGGTATTCATCCCAAAATTGGTGGGAAGAAGCTCAAAGGAGACAGCACATAGGAAAGCCTTTGCAAACTCTTAAGTACCCCCCACATATGAAGGACCATCTTAGGCCCGAGGGGGCCTGCTCACTGGCTCTGCAGCAAGGGTGCTGGTCTCCTGAGGCCAGCATCACTGTGTGGAAAAGGCCTTCATTTTCAGCCCTACGTGCCTGTTAATGATGACCACAAGTGAAGCGGAAGTGAGGAGGTTTTCCACCATCGTGCCTTTTTCTAACACCGGTTTGTGAAACCTATGGCTGTTCTGCTTCTGGGAGTTTGGGTCCCAGAAGCTCGTCATAGACAAGGTCACTCCAGTGAACCTCTGCTCATCTCCAGCCGGCGTGACTCTGACTTCCCAAGAGGAGATAAGTGACTGATAAGCCCACAGAGAGGGCAGGGAGACACTTCTCATTGACAACGTGGGGCTGACGACAGAGCACTGGTCAGAAGGGCAGGATGCAAGCGGCCTTGTTGCCCCTTTAGCTGCTGCCACTCTAATTGCTCCCTGGTACTGTCATGGGGCAGGGTGATGATGATCCATCTCACCAAAGACCATTCTGAAGCTTTTTTTAGGGGTGTTTCTGGGAGGAGCAGAGGCAAATCCTGCCAGAGCTTTCTGATACCACCAACTCTATCAAGTGTGCCTTCTTGACCAGAGCCCTCAAGCTGCAGCTCAGCCTCCACTTAAAGGTAAACCTGCAAGAGAAACTGCTTCTAAATGGACTCATTTCAGCTTTTCCTTTCAATAAATAAGTAAATAAATACATAAATAAATACATACATAAATAAAATAAATACATAAATAAAATAAAATAAAATAAAAATAAAAAATAAAAAGACACCCCCCCCCCATATATATATATTTATTTATTTCTAACTATTATGCTTCCAGGGCACTAAGTAATTCTCAAACTTCAACATACATCAAAATCACCTGAAAAATCTATAACTGTGCAGGAACCCCCTCCCTCCACCATCACCACCATCGCACCTCACAGACCCAATGGGCTCAGGGACCTGTGTTTTAACCAGTTTCTCAGGTGATTCCTATGTAGATGATTCTTGCATCACACTTTGAAATACCCTATTCTGGGGGTTAAAAATTCAATACAGGAACTATTTCATAGAGTGTTAAGACCTAAAGAGACTTTAAGGATATCTAGAACAACCTTTCATTTTACAAACAAGACAGTATCATATAGTGGGTAAAAGCACAGACTCTAGCAAACAGTCAGAGTTCAAATCCTCGCTTGGCCTCTTACAAGCTGATTTTGGGCAAGTTACTTAAATTCTCTATGCTTCAGTTTTTCCATCTATGAAATGGAGATAATATGAAATGGGATGATATCTACATCACAAAAAGTTTTGCAAGGCTTAAATAAATTAGTAGGGAAACCATTGAGAAAGTGCCTAGCACGTAATAAGCATTTGAAAAATATTATTTGCATCATTCAGGATTCCAAAAAGCAGAACTGCTTCATGTGGTATAGAATAAGAAATATATTACAAGGATTGAACTGTACACAATTGTGTGAGCTGATTATGTTGGCTATTTAAGTCTATAATTTCTACATTTGGCGTTGGCCCTGAAGTCAGCAGGATTAGAAATATAGAAGGAAATAGACATAAAGTAGAGATACCAAGAACAGAGTAGAACCTGTAATAATTACCTGGAATAGTCTCTGTCCCTCACCTCCTTCAATCTCAATGATGCTGCTGATGTACAAGATGAGCTGGCTCTTCACACCACAAAGTGCACTTGGCCCACTTAGCCCAAGACTCAGAGAAGTTGAAGAAGGAGATCTTGCAGAAGCTGGAGGATATGAAGGCCCAACTGTAACCCATAACAATCAAGTAAGCTTTTAGACTGGTGACAACAGTGCCTGCCCTCACCGACTTTCAGAGTGCAAAAATATAAAATGATTCTCCTTCATGTCCCTCTTCCAAAGCTCACATGACCCTAATTTGCAACACTGACTTGTGACCAACTGTAACTTGAAACCATATAGAGAAGAGAATTCTAGGATTTGCAGTTCCAGTTTAGCGGAACTGATACAGTACAAGACCACCACATTATCAGTTTCTCTTACTACTCATCACAAAACTGCTACAGAGATGGAAAGTAATTTATTCAAAGTCACACAGCAAATTTGAAGGAGAAGATTTACAAGGGCCTGGACATATTCTTTTCTATATGTGCTATTCAAGCCTCTTGGTTATCACAATGATCTTAAGAAGCTGTCCATTTGAATGGCCTCTGGACCTACAGACAGAAGACCTGAGGGGTGATGGATCTATTTCAATAATACATTAACTGTAGGTCTGCTAGGTGTCAGGTATGCCCCCCTTGGGAGAGGAGTCCTTGCCCTCAAACCGCTCACAGAGAAGACAAGTGCATCAGTTAGTACAATAAAAGCTAGAGAGACACAGCCTTCCAGAGAGAGACAATGGCAATGTTTGGCTACAGCTTGATGAAAAATGGGTTATCAAGATAATGTCGGGACCTTTGGCCTAAGAGGCAAAATTCATCACATCTAATTCTTACCTCTCCATTCTTATCCCTTGGTACTCTGCCCTGGTGAAGCAGGATATACGGTTTTTCTGAAACTGAGGGGTTTCCCAGGCTGCAGGACTTCCAGAGCTGAAACTGGAAAGGGTGTGGCAAACTGGGATAAGTTGGTCACCTCAAGGCCCAACAAAATAGAGGGACTTAATGAAGAGAAACCGCAAGTCAGTAAGCAGAACCAGCTAAATACAGTATAATATTCTTTTGGCTATTATGGTGGACTTAAAAAAAAGGTACCAACCCTGCAGCTCTCAGCCTAACAAGTCCAAGCACCACTCATAAGCAATAAACAAACCAATTAAAGAAGGCATGTGGACTCTCCAGTCACCCTCAACCTTCCTCAAAAGTTTCTGAACTTCTTTTCCACTCAGATTCCCAAATTCTTTTACCTCTTGTTTGTTCTCCTCAGATGTATCAAAGACCGTTGGACCTGGTTTCTGTTGGGTCTCTGTGGCTTTTACTTTGGGTCTTTCACTGACTTTGGCTTCACTGTTGCCTTCGTGATTCTTTCCAATTAAGAACTATGAGAGGACACTCACACTCAAAGCACCCAGCACCACCAAGATGGAAAGACCTTGAGTAGAAAAGAAAGTACTGGAGTTCATGTTTGGTTGCCAGTGCTGAGATGAGATGGTCACTTAAGAAATTCTCCAGCTCTTTGGATGGAAAGTTTAAAATAAGCAGGAGTGCCTATCAAGACCCTTAGTTTTCACCATACAAACATCATATCAGATGAATCACCTTCCGGATCTACCAACCAGGGTCTTTGTTTGGCTTGCACAACTAAAATTAGCAGCCCATTCATAATCCATAATGGCTGGGGAATTATCTCATACACATAGGACAAAGGAGAGGGATCCGAAGAGGGGCCTCTTCCCTAAGTCTCATCCATGAGATTCTTCTCGTTAAAGGCACTCTCAAGCGTCCAATTTACTGCAATTATAGCAATCAAAAAAGCATTCATCCTCCTTCCGCACCTGACAAGCCAGCTCATGCATTCTCCCCAACAGTGGTGGGGAGGATGTTAATGCAGCTCCCATCCCCCTGGTTCCAGCTATAGCCATCAGTGCCACTCCTACTCCCACCCTTACAGCAGGAGTTGGTTCACAGGCCAAGGGGCTCAGTCATGTTGACACCACCTGGTAGACCTGTAGCTGCCCAGACCCACATGGGCTCACTGGCTCTCCAGGGAAAGAGGGCAATTAACTTTTGATACTGGCTTATATATCTGTACCCCCCAAAGGCTGGATGGAAGAGAAGTGATTATAGATAACCTCTTCCATTTTGTAAGTTTCTAAGGCTGATTAAGGAGTTCCTGCTGTGAAAACAGGTGCAGGTGTAGCACCATGGAGAAGCTAGGGCTTGTCTGATTGCTTCATTGTGCTAGCCTTCATGGCATTTGAATGGGCGCTTTGTGAGTACACAGTCTCCCCAGATTGCAGGGAACGGCTGCTGCTGGTGGTGGGTGGGGGTCTGTTGATTAAAGGCCCATTAACAAAGCACAAATAACTTTCAACTTCCTCTTCTCACCTGCTTCTTTGTTTTCCTCTAAAGGCTCTTGGGAGATCTGAAAATGTTATTTAATTATTCCAACCCCCATGCTGCTGCTACTACGACTCCTTCCAGAGCATGCCTTCTCCAGCAGGGCATCTTTTTTTTTTTTTTTTTTAAGATTTTTATTTATTTGCCAGAGAAAGACACAGCGAGAGAAGGGAACACAAGCAGGGGGAATGGGAGAGGGAGAAGCAGGCTTCCTGCCGAGCAGGGAGCCCAAAGCAGGGCTCGATCCCAGGACCCTGGGATCATGACCCGAGCCCAAGGCAGATGCTTAACGTCTGAGCTACCTAGCTGCCCCCGCCCCAGCAAGGCATCTTTAACATTCTTGTGAACTGCTCCAGGCTTACCAATGGATGTAAGAAGTCTGTAGCCGCTCCAGTCAAGCTGGTATTGACTCATCTATAGGCACTACCTCTGTGTTCCTCCCCTGAAGCCTTGACTGCCCCACCTGTGACATGCTTCTGACCGCCTTCAAGGCCACTGACCACAGTCCTTAGGTTATTTATTACTCACCATGTTTCCCTCAGTTCCTGCCAAGGGTATTTGGAAAACAATATGCAGATCTTTGTTTGTTGTTTTAAGGATGATCACTGAGCCCAATGGAACATTCTCGTAACCTTTTCTCAGCCTCCGCATCTTTAAATGGGGATAATGGGGATAATGAGACTTCTAAAGCATTATTATGAGTTCCCAATGAGATAGCATTTGCAGAATACCAAGTGTTCAGTTGAGTGTGTGCTCAATTAAGGTGTATTATTATTTCATGATTGTTTCTGTCATGTCAATTGTCGAGTTATTTTTAATAACTTCCATTATTATTATTTCATGATTGTTTCTGTCATGTAAATTATCGAGTTATTTTTAATAACATTCCAGAGAACATCTTGCTATCTCCCAATCTGACAATATGTTCTCCTAGAGCTGGACACTTCTGGATTTTCTATTTGTCCACACAATTTACCAGGCATCTAGAATCCAGAAAGAGCTGGGAGCATCAGACTGGAGTCTTGACATTGCCAATTATACCACATTCCTCTCTCTGGTTGTCTTTCAATTGTCCTTTTGTCTCCTCTGTGCCATTACTCTTCCTCTCCTCCTTAAATACCTGCCCTCTTACCTTGGCCCCACCTATTGCAATTCCCCTCCTCCTCCAGGCTCAAATCAAATGCCCACCTTCCGTGAATCCCTCCACCGGTTGTCCCAGCCTATACCAGCCTCTTCTCCCAGATTGCTAATCCCTTCATGGTAGCACCACAAAGCCTAGTAAGCTATTGCTTTTTAAAAGCCTCACATTAATATAGAAAACAATGCAACCTTCCTTATCTTTTTGCAACCCTCTTTCCCCTACTGTGCTTCCTACATTTATGTAGCCCTTGAGGGCAGAGGTTGGCAATCAATGGTCCCGTGGCCAAATCTGCCCTGCTTTCTCTTTCTGTCTGGCCTAGAGCTAAGACATTTTTTTTTAAATGGTTGAAAACATCAAAAGAAGAATAATATTTCATGACATGAAAATTACATGAGGTTTAAATTCCAGCATCTATAAACAAAGCTTTATGAGAACACAGCCATACCCATTTTTTTTTTTTTTAATGTATTGTCTACAATTGCTTTCACACTACAATGGTGGGCTTGAGTGGCTGCAAGAGACTATATGACACACAAAGTTTGAATTATTTACTATCTGACCCTTTACAGAAAGAGGTTGCTGACCCTTGCTTTAAAGCGCAAAAAACCTTCACTTGTGCACGTTCATTTGGTTCCCAGATTATGCCTATGGTAACAACTCCATTTTCAGAAGCTCAGAAAAGTGGAGGCATGCATCCAAGCCTGCACACCTTAGAGGTGGCAGAGCTGGTGGTGTCCAGCCCACTGTCCTGACCATGCCTACACCTGCACTGCTCTTCAAGATAGACATCATGGAGGTACCTCCTTTGCCTGTAATCTATTCTCTATCACATTTCTCACTTAGCATCTCTGAGGAGCTTCCTTAGGAAATCTGGGTGTGTGGAAATGTGAGCTTGCATCAGTGGCTCCCCAGACTCCTTGAAATGGGGTGCAGTTATTAGCAAATGAAACTCATCGGTAACCAGTAAATGGCCTCTGTTCTTGGGTGGTGTTGGAGCTGGGTAAGCTGTATCCTACCAACCATAACTCCTTCCTTGGCTGACTCTGGTAAGGTTTAATTAGAGGGAGGCAACATGTTGCTGGTGACCCCTGATTGCCAGCCAAATGTACAAATGAGCAGCAGCTTTGGGGGGGACAGTTGGAGATCCTGGCCCCCATCCAAGCCATTCTCAGGCAGCTGACTGCCTGCCCAACCCCCTTCCCAAATCTCCTGCTGTCCTCTCTCTTCTCTTGAACTCCTGTGGTGGGTGCTCACTGGTTGTCTTTAGTGTCTCCCTCACTGGTCCTTGGTTTGGGGCCACACTCTTTCTTTAGGGATCTGTCTTATGCTTTCCCAGGAGTTGGGTGATTTAAGGTGAGTTACTTGCCCTCACCAAACTCATCTGTTAAATGGGGATAATACCTTTATATTCAGCATCATTGATATGATCACACGTGATAATTTATATAAAGTACACTTAGCACAGTTGCCTGGTTTACTGGCCAGACTCGGTAAGTGATAGCACAGTAGTGTTACTGTGTCTTTATTTGGAGTCTCAACAAAGGTGGGCACAAGCCTTTTCTTAGGAGTCTGTTTCTTCTCCCAGGAGCTTTCTGATGTGGGTATAACCCTCCCTCTATCCTTGCCCTCCAGTTCTCAAGTTCCCCCAAATTTTCTCATAGCTCACTTGTCAGGAACGCCAGGAATGTCTGTTGATATGACTCCTGCCCTGGAGAGGGGGTGGTGGTTCTGAATCAGAGCTGAAACCTCCCATTGGGAATGCCAGGTTCCACAGGATGCCCTCCCTGGCCACAGGGGCCACTGACCAGGTCTTGCTCCCTCCCACAGACCAGGATTCCCAGGTTCTCATTGGGAAGTTCTTTCCTGAGGCTTTATGGAGTGCCCATGAGTGGAGTCAAAATGACCCACTACCTCTGTGGAGACTCCCATTTGGGTAATGGGTAATGTGTTAGTCAGAATTCTCCCCCCAAAAAACCCAATAGGACAATATCTATATCTATATCTATCTATCTATCTATCTATCTATCTATCTATCTATCTATCTATCATCTATCTATCTATCTATCTATCTATCCAGAGAGAGAGAGAGAGAGAGAGAAAGAAAGAAATAGATTTATTACAAGGAGTTGGCTCGCACAGTTATGGAGGCTGGTGAGTCCAAATTCTACAGTGTGGATCAGCAGGTTCAAGACCCAGGAGAGCTGATAGTGCAGATGAACTCTGAAGGTAGTTTGATAGAAAATTCCCTCTTGCTGTAGGAGACTGGTCTTTCTGTGCTACACAGACTTTCAAGTGATTGGGTGAGACCCACCCACATTATGGAGAGCAATCTGCTTACTCAAAGTTCACTGATTAATTGTTCAACTCATCCAAAAACACCTGCCAAGTTGACATAAAATTAACCACCTCAGATAGCGTGCATAAATACTCTTTCCATTGTCTTTCTTGGACAATTCCTATTTTGTTTTTCTTTCTAAACAAGTGTATTTTAGGAGGTAAAGCAGTTGGAGAGCCACATGATGTTATTTCTCTGTTCAGAGTGGTCGGATAAAAGTAATACTCCCTCTTGGGGGGTAAAACTGTCTCAACTGCAGAAAGCATTTTTCCGTCCACACTCTCATTGGCATGGGCCAAAAGTCAACTGGTCTAATGCACTCATTTTTCAGAGAGGGAAACTGAGGCTTGGATAAAAGAGGAAGTTTGGCCAAGGTTATCTCACACAGTACATTTGTTGGCGATCCAGGACAGCTGAGATAGGTATACTGGAGCCCAGCCCAGGGTTTTCCCCCTGCTTATCTAAGGTTTGTACAGTCGGCATGGAATGAAGCCAAAATTTGAGCAGCTACTTTGAGTGGGTTTGGGATTCTTTCAGTCAAGGGTCTCTAAGAAAAAATTGGGAAAGCCTTTAATATTTAATGGTTAGCTCACCCACCTAGGTTATCTCTGATTCTCCTTGTATTTGACCAGGCTATTTGACAGCTCTGTACAGATAGAAATGAAGTTGTAGAATGTGGATAGTAATGCAAATAATTCCTGTCCACAGAAATGCAAATTTAGTCTAATGGGATGCAATTGATTATTGTGAGCACTTTTGCATCTTTTTATAAATTCATTTCAGCTTTCCATGTTTGACTAAAACTATGTGACCCTGTGAGTTTGTTTTTGGATTCACTGCAACATCTACTGGTTTCCTCATTAATTAATGAATTAAATAAAATCTTTGGCATATATTCATTTTCTATCTGTATGAGAATCATGATTACATCCTCTTTTAAGATGTATCCTTTAATAACTCAGTGTAAACCATGCATACACCTTGTTTTCTCACACTGCACGGTGTTCCCACACCTCACTTAAAGAATAAATTGAAGTTCCTGTGAGCTTCAGAGCATTCTGGGGAATAATAACTCACTTTGCAAAATACTTTAGGGTTTACAAAACACCTTCATTTTTATCATCTCCTTTAATTCCTACAGTCTGCCTGGGAAAGCAGATATCATTCCTATTTCACAAATAGGGAAAATGAAGGCCAGAGAAAATAACATGCTTTATAAAACCAAGATCTTACAGCTATTCGAGGCAGAGCCAGGATGTCAGTATAAATTTTCTTAGTCCTACTCTCATCCTCTTCATTAGGCCACATCTTCTTTCTTGATAAAAAATACCATGGACCCCACCTGGCAGCAGGATCCCCGCATGGGAGAGCTGCCGTTTCAGAAAAAAAGGGCCAAGAATTTGGATATAATGAAGTTCTGAGAAGACACATGTCCATCTCCAGGGATGTTATTCAGTTCCCTTTTTCATTTTTCCCCTTGAGAACAAAAGCTAGTTTTACATTTTAATGGATTTAATTACTGCATAGAGATCTGAACAGATAGAAAAGGAACAAGCAGTGAGGACACAGTGATGGTCTATTGAGCGCATTTGAATTAATTTGAAGTTTTCATCCCTGTGATTAGTGTAGTTATTAGTGTTAATACTTGAAGTTCATGTTAACAGGGTGTTATTGTGAATTTGAAGGATCAAAACAGGCCTGATTTCCTAGTATTTGTTTACTTGTTAATCAGTCCATTCATAATGGCTATGGTGCTGACATATAAAACACCCCCTGCATTCAACTTCTCAGCTTGACTTAATAAAGGGTAATATTGGGTCTCATTTGGCCAGTGTTTAATGCTAATAGATTGTCCTTGTCTATTTTGGTGACTTCTCCACTGTGGGCATTCTCTCCTTTGTCCTTAGACCACCGTGGAGAGGCAGATAAAGCCTCAGAGCTTCTGGAAACAGCTGAGTTAGAGTTTGGGATACCAGATTTCTGTTGGCTTGAGCTTCTGGAGTGATCCTGGGAAAGCCATGCCACCTCTCTGGGCCTGTTTCCCCTTAATAAAATAAAAGGTTTAGGTGAGATGATCCCAGATTCCTTTCACCTCTATGATTCAGGGAGCAAATCAAAATGGAGAGAGATGACTGCAGAGTTATGGAAATTTTAAACTTCTTATAATTTCCCTTTAGATGGCTTTATCCTAAATTCTGGATGTGCAAATCCTCCTGTGTTGTGTATGTGTACTCTACTTTTTTTTTTTCTTGTGAATTTTGTGATTTTTGAGTGCAAGCACATTTTCAATGACAATATGGGAGTGGCTGGGAATTCAGTGCGCTATGGGCTGGGAATTCAGTGCGATATGGGATGTGGAAATATCGCTCTAGAGAAAGTTTTGCATTTGCTTTTGCTGAGTGCCCCAGAGACATCATGATCCCAGAAACATTTTAATGTAAATCTTGAGGCTTAAGGATTCCTGCAACACATAGATGGCATATTCTTTTACTCTAAATCTCCCCAGGCTGGTGTGGTAGGCTGAATGATGACTGACAAAGATATCCAGGTCCTAATCCCTGCAAATTGTGAATGTTACCTTATGCCAAAAAAGACTCTGTGGATGTGTTTAAATCAGGATCTTGAGATGGGGGAGATTATCCTGGATTATCCAACTGGACCCTGAGTGTGATCACAAGTGTTATTATAAGAGGAGGCAGAAGTAGTTTTGACTACAGAGAGGAGAAGCCCATGTGGCAATGGAAGCAGACATTGGAGTAATGTGCTTTGAAAATAAAGGAAGGGGACAGACAGAGGAAAGCAAGAGATGCAGAACTAGAAGCTAGAAAAAGCAAGGAGACAGATCATTCCCTAGAGCCTCCCGAGGGAGTGCAGTCTTGCTTGAATTGAAACTGACTCCAGAAGTGCAAGAGAAAAAATGTGTGTTATTTTAAAGCCACTAAGTTGTGGTAATTTATTATAGCAGTAATGGGAAACATAGCTGGTTAGCAGAGTTTTTCTATTCCTCTTTGACTGAGGGCAGTACTTCAAAGGTTTTTCCAAGAAAACGACTGGATTTTCCACGAAGGCAATGAAGATGTTGTCAATTCCACCAACAGGCCGGGAAGACATGGGATGACAAGATTCCACAACTCTTATGACTGTAAATCAGCCTTCAGAGGGGGTATAAAAAGACATGGGGTTCTTGATTTTTGAGTCTTTTTTACTAGCCAAATCAATGTCTCCAAATGATATAATATAGTTGTCAGGGGAATTGGGATAGACCTTGGTGTTTTGTATTCCATGTATCTTATAATTTGCCATATGGACAGAAAAAACATCTTGGGCAAAATTTTAAGTTCTATACCTCAATTTTCTCAACTGTAAATGAAACTAGTAATAGTGTTTCTCTTACATTGTCATGGTGAGCCTCCCAATTAGATAGGGCATGTCAAATACCTGGGTGTGTATACACCTTAGCCTTGTGTATAGACTCAGGGTCTCTGGAGGAGCTTGGCCCATGATTCTTGTCCAAGAACTATGCAAAGTGAATTGAATGACTCAAAAAGATTCATAAGAAGTTTTGAAAACTCAAAAAGAAATTCAAAATGAAGTTTTGTTATCTCTAAAGCTCTAGAAAACAGAAGATTCTGTTAATTTTGGAAGGAGAAGGGGCTGGTTTAAAATAGAAGATGCTAATGTGATTGCTATGTTATTCATCCAAGAAACATGTGTCTGCAGGGTGGTACCCTAGGTAAAGCTAGATGCCAAGAGCTATGAGGGAGACAGACATCAACAGCAGCCACAATCCTCCCATTTCTAGAACTGCACTGCTGTAACACTTCACAACATTGCAAGAGGATTCTAGAGGCGTCCTCTGAGGTGGAGCATCCAGGAACTACTTACCAGCATTTTACAGATGGGGAAACTGACCTTCAGGTTTAATAAAGTCAAACAAAGTTGGCTCTCAACCCCATGTGCTAATTCAAGGCCACTGATACTTTATCACAGCTAAGATGAGACCCCTGATCTCAAAGGGCTTAGAGACGAGAGGGCAAGAGGAGAGAGCACTACAAGGTAAATGTGACCACCACCAGGTATAAAGGGAGAAACAAATAAGATCTTTGGGAGGTTAGGAAGGCTGTGATATGGAGTAGGGTGGGGGTACCTGATAATCAAAACACAGGAAGACACAGTGGTGGAACATTAAAACATACACATTTCAAAATTCTTCACCTTGAAAAATAAAAACCAAGAACCCAACAACAATACAAATGGTTTCTGACCAGGTCAACATGATGCACTACACTTCTCCATTGCACAAGCAATTCTTTTTCTTTTTTTTTTAAAGATTTTATTTATTTATTTGACAGAGAGAGACACAGCGAGAGAGGGAACACAAGCAGGGGGAGTGGAAGAGGGAGAAGCAGACTCCCCGCTGAGCAGGGAGCCCGATGCGGGGCTGGATCCCAAGACGCTGGGATCATGACCTGAGCCAAAGACAGATGCTTAACGACTGAGCCACCCAGGCGCCCCTCCACAAGCCATTCTTATGTGCCTACCATATGTGTGGGATTGATCACAGTGAACAGGAAGTGATGACATACCACAGAACCAGCCTGACTTAGGGGAAGGAGACCTGCACTCCAGCCCTCACAACGACTGTGGCCGCCGGTGGTCTGTTTCCTCTTTGGCTTGAGTTTTTTCCTGCATACATCGGGAATCTAAACTTCACTTACTACTCTGACATTCTAAATTTGAATAAGGAGGATGTTTATGTACTCTGTTGTCTTTACTTTCACTAGTCATTCTCTCTTTCGTCTTAAATCATTTGCCTTCTCTCTTTTCCTCATTTCTTTCTCCTCCTTCTTTTGGGATGGCTCCTTCCCTGCCCTCCCTCATGGTTATTCTCCTTCTCACGTTCAGTGTCTGCATATTTTCTTCCTCATTACCTAAGTACATGTAAATTGGCCACATTGCTGATGCGGAAGCAATTTTTAAAATTGGTTAAAATGTGCCAACGTCAAACATGACGAATTCTTCCACTTTTGGACTCCTCATGATTTTAATCATCCCAAATCAGCCATTTAAGAAATGACAGCATAAGGACCAAATTCCCTTAGCATCATTTTTGTTGTTGTGTTTTGTCCTTTGATTGTGTGTGTGTGTGTGTGTGTGTGTGTGTGTGTGTTGTGTTCACCGAAGTTGTTAGTGGGTTTGGACATTATTTAAGTATAACATTGAGCACTTGCTGTGTATAGCACTGGCTTGGTATGTGGATAAGGGGGAGATAAAAAAAGGAACAACATCTAGTCTGCAGTCAAAATGGAACTTAGGGACGTGGTGAACGAGAGCATGGAGGCATATTAGAAGTAAAGAGGGAAGCCTTGGCTCTATTATGCTGGTATTTTGGCCCAAGACCCAGGAATGCCTGACTCTTGTCTTCAGCACAGGGTTCTTGGGTGTTGTTGAGCACACAGTAAACTGCAGCCGCATGGCCACAAAACTGCCACCTTGTTTACCACTGAGGCTATGGCCTGATAATCCCTGATAAGGAGTTTTCTGTTAAACGCTGATTTGGAGGACATCAGTTAGGCTTATTAACTGCCTTTCTAAGCACCAAATCTTTATCCTGGGTCTCATACATTCAGGAATAGCTTTGTTAACAGAAAGAGAGAAAATTGGGCCCAAGAGGGACCTTAAAGACCAACAAAACTGGCCAATCTGGCCTGGGGCCAAAGCTTTACCTGCATTTCAGGCAAAAAAGCAAGAGAGAACACAGCACACGGTGCTGCTTGTTTAAGGTACAGTAAGCCAGGCCACAAGTAAACTGGACTCATTAAATGTCCTGACTCTGAAAATCAGGGTCTCCTGTCTTTGGGAAGGGGAGTAACTAGAGAGGGGGTTTTTCCCACTCCCAAAGAGCAGGTAGCATTCCATCAGTGCCGGAGTCACTGATCTGATATAGCTTCAGTAAGGCTAGAGGAGGAAAAAGAATATCCCCCCGCTACAACAGGACCTTGGCTAAGAGACATTGCTAATGAAGTGGACTGATTCAAGAGGAGGAGTGGGCTCAACCCCACTTCAGGCTATATGAGCAAGTTTAGAGAAGTGGGGCAAAGAGTTGTATCTGGAGAACACGGTGAGTTACATTTTGATTTCTGAGTAAATGCTCCAATGAGCAAAGTGCCTTACCTAAACTATGCTGCAGCACCAAGGTACGAATGGTCTTCTGACTCCAGGTCTGGGTTTCCTCTCATTTCACCACTGCGACAGGGTAATAGGCACCCATCTAGGCAATTGGTAGCAGCAGGAATGAAGCAGGTAGGCAGAGTACCTGGGAACAGTCTGACCATGAAAGATAGAATCCCTGCCCTTGGGGAGAGGGCAAGGCAGAGGAAAATGGAAAAAAGCATAGCAAGGGCTTTGGAGTAAAATGATGGCTTGAAGACTGGGTTTGTCCCCTCACTAGCTCCGTTCTTCTGGGCAAGTTATTTAACTTCCCTGATCCTCAGTTTCCTCATCTGTAAAGCCAAGATAGCAATACCTACTTTAAAGTGTCCGTCTAAGGACAAGATGGAATAATCTACGTAAACAGCATTTGAACACAGTATGTGCTAGTGAAAAGTGCCATTACTCTTGGTGTCATTCGTTAACTGCTACAATATAAAATATACCAATTACCTGCTATACAACAGTGATTTCTAAACCCTCATGTGCATAAAAATCACCTATAGAGTTTACTAAAAAATGCAGATTCTCAGTTCCATCTCCCTTCAAGAGATTCTGACATGGAGCTCTGAAATATGCATTTTTAGCAGGTACCCCCGGTGACTCTGGTGATGTGGTTCAATAGTCACACTTTGAAAAATGTCACATTGGATTGTATTTTAAGTTGAAAATCTGACTTCTCCTGGTTCATGGCTCTCAAAAAAGTCCAGATTATCCTTACACTCTGAAGATTTCCACTTCCTCTTCCTTACCCTCACCTCCAAGCACAGTGGAGGAAGCAGTAAGCTGCTTCTGTTATTAGCACCACCTTTGGGTAATATTCCCTAGAGCAGAGGCTCTTGACTTTGGCAGCATATTTCAATTACATGGAGAGCCCTCAACCATCCTGATGTCCAGGCCACACCCCAGACCAACTAAGTCAGATGTCTGGGTGGTCTTTGGCATGGGGTTTTTGGAAGCTTGCCAGGGGATTTCAGTGTATAGCTAAGTTGAGAACCACTTCTCTAGATCCTCTGTCCCATCTTCCCTTCAAATCTTTTTCACCTAGTTTCCATCCCATGCCTTCTATTTGGATATTTCCCTTCTTTCAAAATTTTTGGCTGGATTCATCAGCAGATTTTCTGGTTTTCTGGTCATTCTTCCTGATCCACTGATGTCTCTTACTTGGCTCTATTTGGCATTAATGTCCAACCCACCACTCTGTCCAAACTTGCAGGACATAACACTGTAGCCCTCAGATAACATTACTTTGTCTTGAGACTGGGGGAAGTAGATAGAATCATGCCACTGACTTTCAAACTTTGCCATTTTCTCCCACTAGAGTGTTTTCCCAACCCCTGCCTATTTATTCTGCCAGAGCTCATGCAAAACCCTCCTCCTCTGGAAGGCCACCTCTGACCTTCCCAGGTCGAGGTAGAAAGATTCCTTATTCTTCACTCCTCTAATAGCATTGATATCATGTATTATAATGTCCTATATATATAAGGAGAGAGGAGGATGTTATAGTGATGATAGTCATCAGAACTTCTTCTGGGAAGGAAACCACTTATTTGGAAAAATTGTGAGTGCTTAGGGCAGAAGTTTATACTGAGAGGGATGTAAAACAGGTCAGAACTACCTTGCTCAAATGTAAGAGCAACTGTTTAATATCCCAGAGAGAAAAGAGGAGGTCATCAACTCTGTGATATGACCCACACCATGATTTCCTTAAAATCCTGAGTAGAATCTATAAGTCATTATGAAATATTTGGTAAGAGTAGATTTCTCAGGGTACTGCTAAAGGGCCTACGTCCAGGGGATTGAGGAAAAGACAGGCTACATACATACATGGCCCTGGCATAGAGACAAGAAATAAGCAGAAGATTCTAATGGAAATTTTAGGAAGAGTTTTGGAATATCACAGGTCATGGAAAATGGGTGGAGGCCAGGTTTGACCAGACTCCAACGGGCACAGTAATCTTATCTGCTATCTGGATTCTATCTGAGCATCCTCTCTGCCCACTAAACTGGGAGTTTTCTCTGATGGCAGGGCCTATCTTCATTGCAGCTGAGTTTCCCTAGTGCCTGGCACAATTCTTGGCCTGTGGGATGCTCTAAATAAGTGTCTGGAGAATGAACAATATGGAAAGCACATTAATATAGGCTTTTTCTTAAGGTCAAAGGGAGCACCAAAGAATTTGTCCTATCTGTGGCTATTTTGTGGTTCAGACAGAATTCTCTTTCATTCACCACTTAGATGCTACTGAACTTGTTTCTCCAAATTCGGTTGCTCAAAATTTGATTAATTTGAGCTCAAAATGACATTTCAAAATCCCCTATTCCCAAGCACATAGCTCATCAAAAATGCCTCCCACTATTTACAGTTTTGCTTCATTGAAATATGATGATGCCAGGCAGACAGCGATGTGTATTCAGTGGAATTTAATTTTCCTGATCACTGGCTCCATCGATCAGTCTGTTTACAAAGGGCTGATGCAAGCATCAATTCATCTCTTATGGACGATGGGTAAGCTGCTCCTATTATTTCTTGCATGTGAAAGGGGTTGTTAGACTCTAATGCTGGGATTCTGGAGGATCACTTTATTATTGCTGTTTTAGGCTTTATTGAGTTCCTATCATGGGCCAGGAGTTTTTACTGTTTTCATGTTTAATTTTTACAATTGACATTTTGTGGGTGCAGAATCTGAGACCTGGAGAAGTTGGGAGGAATTGTCTCTGCTTACAGAGCTAGTGATATATAGAGCCAGGATTCAAACACAGTTCTTTTGATTCCAAAAGTGAGTAACATCTGTTTTGTTAGATTTTCTTCTTAAGGGTTGTCTTGGGGCTTAAGCAGGAGAGGTAGAGAGAGGTGATTGAGAAAGGAATCCAAAACAAGCTGAAGGGGATGAAGAGTGACTGTGGTTTATTATTCAACATACTCACTGTTAGTCCCTCCTGTGATCCCAATTGTGCCTGTATAGACATTTGTCACTGCAGCCGGAAGGTCATACTTGGCTATGGATATGTCTCTCCCAGGTGATGTGAGCTCCTGGCAGGTGCATGCCTAGCAAGTATACTTAGTGTGGCACCCAGAACCAGAGGAGCAAGAAGCAAATGCAGTGCTAGAGAGGAAGTCTCTCTCTCTTTTTAAAAAAAGATTTTATTTACTTATTTATTATAGAGAGAGAGAGAATTTGAGCAAGCAAGTGTGTGTGTGGGGAAGTAGCAGAGGAGGAGGCAGAGGGAAGGGGAAAGAATCTCAATCAAACTCCTCTCTGAGTGTGGAGGCCTATGCGGGACTTGATCCCACAACCCTGAGATCATGAACTGAGCTGAAACCAAGAGTCCGACCCTCAACTGGCTGAGCCACCCAGGTGCCCCTAGAGAGAAAGTCTCTTGAGGGTGGTGCTATACAACTGGAAACCCAGGAAAGGAAGCTTTGTGGATCCTGCAGGAAAGTCACTTTTTTTTTTTTTTAAGATTTTATTTATTTATTTGACAGAGAGAGAGCACAAGTAGGAAAGGTGTCAGGCAGAGGGAGGGGAGAAGCAGGCTCTCTGCCCAGCAGGGATCCCAATGCGGGGCTCGATCCCAGGACCCTGGGATCATGACCTGAGCCAAAGGCAGACGCTTAACTGACTGAGCCACCCAGGTGCCCCAGACAGCCACTTTCTTACTGGGTTTTCCAGAGGGAATGAATGACCTGGACATCTGACTCAAAGGGCAGAAAACCACCTGCCACAGCTCTGTCAAAGTCTGGGACAAGGGCTACTATATCTTTCAAGCTTCAGGAAACTTTCCTTGTTGCTCATAATTGTGTCCCCAGAAATCTGTGACCTTGTAGTTATACTCAATGCATGAAATACATGAAAAATTTCAAAGGGAACTATAGTTTTGATTCTCAGGCAAAGTTTGAGAAAAGGTGAAAACATGCTTCTCTTTTCAGGCAATAATTCTATTTGATATCAAGGACCAAACTGATCAATAATTGCCCTCGGAGCGCCTGGGTGGCTCAGTCATTAAGCGTCTGCCTTAGGTTCAGGTTATGATCCTAAGGTCCTGGGATCGAGCCCCACATCTGGCTCCCTGCTCAGCGGGAGGCCTGTTTCTCCCTCTCCCACTCCCCATGCTTGTGTTCCCTCTCTCGCTGTGTCTCTCCTTGTCAAATAAATAAATAAAATCTTAAAAAAATAATTGCCCTCAAATTCTCTGAAAACTGAATTTTACATTATGAATATTCCCCCCACAGGTGATAAAGCCATCACTTTCTTTATTAGAAAGTCCAGGTGTTTTCATAGACCTTTGGGTTTGTCTGCAGGGCCTGGTTAACAAAGGACAGGATCACATATGAGATGCAGAGCAAACCTGAAGTAGGTGGTGCTGATGCTATTTTTTCCATTTCACAGATGAAGGAACTGAAGTTCAGAGAGGCCATGTGACTTCTCCAAGTTCATGCAGCTATGTAGCGGCAGCACCGGGATCGGGCCGGTGTTCCATTGTCCAGTTCAATGTCATGCTGTGTGTTGAAGCTTGACTAGTGTCAACAGCGTGTGATGGCGGTCATACTTTTTTCATCCAACCTTGAATCACATTCATTCCTCCTAGAAAAAGCAACCATGATAGGGGCAAACTGCTGTTCCAAGTACAGTCCGACTCTACTCTAAATAGAGAAACTTGAGGAAGCCATTCTGCTGGGCAGAAGAAGGTCACAGTAGGTTCAGTGTCTGAAAAACCAATACAGACTTCAACATGCAGGTTGTGAAGCAAAGTCTTAGATAATCTTTCTAATCCTGTTAAGGGCTAACTTCTATTCCCAACTCAGCTGATCAAGTCCAGTAACATTGCAGGTCAGAATAAACACTCCTGGTCAGATATTTCAGTGCTCAGACTAAATGTTTGATTCCTTTTGGATGGCAAGTATCAGAGCTTTAAAATGTGTGTGTGTGTGTGTGTGTGTGTGTGTGCACATCTCTACTATTTTCAAACCCTAGTAATTATAAGTTACATTTTAAAGCAAATATTAAAAGGTTGTTTAGAAATTGATTAATCACCCTGATTGATATTTTATGTTCCAACTGCAAGAGGGAGAGAGGGAGAGAGAGAGGAAGGGATAGAAATATTTGAAAAGAAATGAACAGGTGGAACAGCATATCAACATTGACACACACCATGAATAATTTCTAAAATATGTCAAGTATACTACAGTTTATAAAGCACACACACCAACTACCATCTCTACTGTGATTCTGAACACTACCCTATGTATGAAGTAGGCAGGATAAACATAAATATCAGTATTTAAATAGTGAGGAAACAGAAATATAAAGCCAGATCTAGAGTCCTGTGTAGGAGCCACAGAACTTTCCAGATAACATTCTGTGTGGTCCAGAACTCTCCCCTATGCTGTCATTTCTACACACCTATCAGCCTTTATTACATAATGCTTACCAGTATAAGAAACCTTTAGAAGTGCTTTGTAAAGCTGACTCAGTTAATATCCAGATGTACGTACCCTGATTCAAAAAGCAACTGAACTTTGTCAGTTTTATACAAACCCTCCAAAAGATATTTCATGGTCTGTGTTGGGCAGGGGTATTAATTCCAAAAATAAAATAAAATAAAATAAAAAAGTAAAATAAAACCAACTATTGGCTACATAAATGGTACAGTTTTAAATAATTTGTGCTGCACTTGTACATTAAACACTCTTCAAAATACTTTCTCCCCCACACTGTCTTTTTACCCTCACTAGAGCCCCATGAAGTGGGAGTTATGATCCCCATCTGAAATAGAGGGGCAGCTGAGGCTCTGTCTCTTGGAACTAAGTCACATTTGGACAAGAAGCCATGCTGTTGATGTTGGTAGGTGGCATATGTTGGCGGGAAGCAGGAAGGGGAAAAGTTGGGGGTGGGGAGTGGGTAAGGGAAAACCCAAGGGATACCTTAGAGAACAAAGTCCTGGAAGGAAGGTGAAGGCTTGCTTTCAGCAGCCCTGGGATCAGCTTTCTTTTGCTCTGTGCCTCAGCTTTTACTGGTGTCTATCCTCCTCACTTTCCAGATTTGTACTCCTTCATTGTGAATCCTTTCTGCGTTCAAGAGCCTGTGCCTGCAGATAGTCTCCTCCCAGGGCCCTCGTCATTCTATCTGCACCTGCACCTCGAGCCTGATAAGGAAAGAAGGTGGGTGGGGTAGGAGCTGGGGGACCGGCAGCCATTGTCTCCTGAGGCAGCCTGATGGGATGGAATAATTCACAGGGTTATTATTATTATTAATTCACAGGCTTAAACATTCATGTGTCTTCTTAATCCATGGTGACCACTCTGCTGCATCCATGGCTGGGTACTGGGGCCATCTCATCCAATCAGCATGCCATGGTGCTCGTGTCTTGGGTCAAGGTGAGGTCACAGATCATAGGCCAGGACTTTAGAGTTCCAACCACCACTTGGCAAAATGCCTAGCCTTGTCATTTAATTTTTCACTTCAACCATCATTTACCAAACACTGAAAATGAGCACCATACCAAGAGCTGGGAATGGAAGTAAACTTTTATTTATTTACTTACATTACATTCACTATATGTTAGACACTGTGTAACTGCTTTGTTAACTAATGTAATTGTCAATGCATCAGTAAGAGGGATCACAGATGAGAACACTGAGACATAGAAAGGGTAAGAAACTTGCCTGACATCACACAGTTAGTGACTGGTAGGGCTGGAATGGGAGTCCATGCTGTAGAGCTCCAGAGTGAATGTTCTTAACTGCTGTCTTTCAGAATCTCTGCCTTAAGTATTTTGTCATCTAGAGAACCAGGCAGATATATAGTCATCGTAGATTATAATGGTAGTTGTAACAGAGATATGTGCGAGATACGTGGGGAAAGAGTTTCAACAAGTTGTACTGCTCACCACTTCTCTAGTCTTTGCAGCTGCTATCCTTGACCTTCTTGCACCCTATTCTCACTAGCCCCCTACTGACCTAGTCTCATATCTGAGCCCAAAGGCCAAAATCCTATCACTGAAGGGGGGTGGGAATTTAAGGCTTCCTATGCCAGGAGTGCAGAGCACTTGGCATCGAGACTGCCTGCTTAGGTCCATGCTCCCTAAATGGTCTTTCTGCCTTAATCTTCTGACCAAGCCCCATGCCATATCATTGGTCTGTAAATTTTGCTCCAGGCTTGGCCCCACTTGGCCTCTCTGGAAAGCACACTGAATCTCTCTACTTCAGATGAACAAGTATAGAATCTGGCTATAATGTTTGAGTCCTTATCTAAGACCAAGATTCAATGCACTTTTCTAGCTACTCAAGTAAGTGGTCTTTTTCCCCCTCACTGCTTCAAGGATATTTCTCCAATGCTTGTACATGGAGGATGACCTTCTCTGTGGAAGAGGGCCACTTCTCTGTCAACGGTCATCAGACACTTCCCCACCGGAACTTTTAAACCAACCCTTGAGGTCTTGAACACCTTTAAGACTGAAACTCTGCCTTCTTGCTCTAGTGCCCTCTCCACTTCTGTATCCAAGGTCCAGAGACTGCTGACCGATGTCACCACCATTGCCTGCCTGTGCCAGACACCTCCCTCAGCACTCCCGTTCCCCAATCACATGCCAGGACCACCATCTGTCTCCACATCCTGCACATCCTATGCTTCATTTATCACAGTCCTCTTCTGTCCTCTGTAACTATTCTGCAAGATTATCCTGATGTCTCTTCCAGCAACCTCTGCAATTATCAATAATTTGTCAGCAATCTTCACGCTCAGACTATTTATATTAAAGTCTAGCCATTGGTCTCACCTTCTTTTTTGTTTTTAGATGTTTTGTCTCAAGAAAAACAACATTCTTGACACTTAAGACACTAACATTTTTCACTTAGCTTTTCTCTAGATCCATAAAACAAAATTCCAGTTGTATAATCAAAGGGAGCAGGAGATGGGGGTTTGGTCCCAAAGCACTGTGATCAATATATTTGACATTTATTGAGTGTTTAAGATAGGCTAGGGGCTCCACTACATGCTTATTTTCATTTAATCATCCACCCTTACAAAGCTCTATGAAAATGGTAAAATTATAACCACTTTATAAATGAGGAAATCGAAGCATAAAAAATTGAATAATTTGATTGAGTTGCACAATGAACAAATGGCAGAGCCAGTTCTCGAACCCAAGTATATGTGCGTGCCTCAGTTCTAATCACCAATGTTCTAACTACTTCACTTCTCCTTTCTGAGTCTTGGTTTCCTTACCGTAAAATAAAGGGGTGGAATGGATCATAGTGATATGGGAAACAAAGGCAGAAGGAGATGTAGGTAAATAAATGTCCTTATAACCTGCAGCGCATTGACAAATACTTGAGGTAGGCAGAGTATAATGTTCCTCCAGGAAGCTCCTATCTTAATGCCTAGCTAGAGGGAAAAACAAGCTTAGTTTGACAATAGCAAGGACTTGGGTATCCTGTGAGTCTTCTTTAACAAATGAGAATCCTTTTGAAACCTCCCTTTTCCTTACCTCCCCCAACTCCCAAGTATATAATCAGCCACCCCTCACAACCCCAACTCCGGTGCAGCAGCTCTTGCCTATGGGTCCTGTCCCTGGGCTTTAATAAAACCACCATTTTGCACCAAAGAGATCTCAAGAATTCTTTCTTGGTTGTCGGCTCTGGACCCCACCCCACCAAACCTCACCTATATTCCAAAACTACATCAATAGGACTTCAAAAGTCTCTTTCATATCAAGAAGAATGTAAACCTATCCGTGCAGATCAGAGTTTAAGATGGAGCTTGTCTCCCTTGCCTTCTGCTTCTTGTGAATCTCCCTGGAGGAGCAATAGCATTGTCTTCAGGTCTGAAGGCTTATTCTGTGAAGGAGGGAGCTGGCTCAATCTCAGGGGGCCCAAAGCAACAGATACTGAAGATAATTATATGGGGCACCTGGGTGGCTCAGTCAGTTAAGCGTCTGCCTTCAGCTCAGGTCATGATCCCAGGGTCCTGGGATCAAGCCCTGCATCAGGCTCCCTGTTCTACCTCTCCCCCTGCTCGTGCTCTCCCTCTCTCTCTCACTCACCCTTTCTATCAAATAAAATCTTTAAAAAAAAAAAGATAATTATATTTAATTCCACAGTAACTTTCTAACAACTGCAACAAATTCAGTGTTATATATATTTGGAGTCGAATAACTTTTATGAAATGAATAAAGAGTTTGGAATTTGAAAGTTTGTCACTGAGAGTAATCTGAAGACATGTCTTTGTTTAACTCAGAGACAACCTGCTTTGGAGTTAAATTGAAATTTAGAAGATGCTCAGTAAGGAGGCCAATAGACTCCATCAAAAAACTAGAGTGGGAATGACTTAAGAGATATTACCCAATACCTCCATTTTATGTATGAGGGAATTGAGGCTAGGAGAGGGTAATGGTGACTCAATAATGGGACGGTACTCTGAGCTGTTATTATCGTCCCTTGTTATAGTTAGAAAAACTTAATGGCACTAAGCTGAATCATTGATGGGTTTACCTGAAGTATTGCATTTCACACAAAAGAAGGAAGGGCTGAAATCTGAATTGCCACACCACCTGCTCTCCATGAAGATTAAACGCCCACAGGGCACATCATCCACTTGAGCCTCTGCAGGAAAGCCCTTCATCGCAAAGGTATTCATTCAGATGGCACTATGGATCTTTGCAATCACAGCGTAGGCCTTTGTTATCATCAGTACTTTGAAGGACATATTTAAGTGTTAAACTCACTGAAGTTGCTCAGCTCCATCCAATAAAAGGATTGGCCAAGATCAAATTAGCATTCCATTAACTAGTTTAAATATAATGCAAGCTCATTGAACCCTGACAACAGGATGTCTCAGAATTGATAATGTATTGAATTGCCCTTCAAATTCAAATTCTCCCATGCTTATGAGTGAAGTGTAAGACAGATGTGGGTTGACAATACCAAGACACTTCATCTTCATCATAGAAGAGGTGGATATTTAAAGCAGTGAGAATGAGGTGCTTGTGTGTCAAAGTAAGTCAGAGTAAGTTCAAGAAAAAGTTACAGAGAGTCAGAATGATCCCAAAGCCAGATTTTGTGTAAGATCTTTCGAGATCTCACCTCAGGGCCCCCGTGAGAAGCTAGTGGTGGAGAACACACAGCAGGACCAGGACTGTGGGAGCTTCTCTGGCTTGCGAGCTGACTGACCAAGGTGGCTTGGGCTCAAACTGCATCATCTGCAGGAACGTCGAAACTCAGTTCAGGTGAGCGGGTGGATCCAGAACAGAGATCCAGTCTGACAGGCAGGGTGTGAAGCAGGAGCATGGTGGTGAGGCAGTCTCAGGTAAGTGCAGCAGCATGGCGGCGTAGTCCAGGTGAGCTGCTTGTTTTGAGCAGGACCCCAGGATTAGCTGGGGGGAAGGGAAGAGAGACAGGATCTGGTGTCCCAAGAAGAGGGGAATGGCAAGACACAGAGTGTCTAGGCCTAGTTAAAATGGCTATAAGCCTGCAGTTTCAGATGGAAATTGGGGCAGAAAAGTCTATTCATATTGACCGAGCAAGGATAGCAGGAAGCTGGTGGGGACTGTAACTTAGGCTGGGGAGAATGCCAGGCCAGAGCCTACCTCAGCAAGGTACCTCCTAAGCCCAAGGAGGAGAAGTTACCCTTAGCTTCTCCTGGTGGATATGCTTAGTGTACTCCTGGTCTCCAAGCTTGACTCAAGGAACAGAGGTAGGGGCCTCGATGCCCACCATTGCACAAGGGCAAGAAGGCAGGGACTGGAACTTATGCTTTGAAAGTCACTGCTAGCCTACAGGACAGCTGTAGTGTCATAGAAGAGCAAATGACTAACCTCTGGTGGAGAGAGAGAATGCAGATGCCATTCTCCTGACTTGATAGCAGCCTGGGTCTCTTTTTTATCACCTTCTGTTGGGTGACCTGTCAGGTACGCACAAACTCACCTCTGCCAGAGCAGAAGTGGCTGCAATCAAGTCAATGTGTTGTCCCTACCGAGTAATGTATTTGTACTTAATGAAGATATATCCAAAAATAGAGTCACAAAAATGTAGTTCCTAAACCCAAGATCGGTATATTTTCCAGGATGGTATAAATCTTGGGCTTTAATGTTTGACTTATAAGGAAAAAGAGAGAAGGAAATAAATTGGGGGCTGGGCACAAGGATGTTCTGTGTCATGGGCTAGTTATGAGTCAGCAGTACATCCTTCTCAAAGATTGCCCTGATCTAAAATATATCCATTATAAAATCCTCTCACATTTTCTAGCATTCGAGTGTAAGCATTCTTGTTATAAAGCATTATGCAGTTTTATGATCACAACTACTTAGATATATGAGTATATTTTGGTGTCCTCATTTTGCACTTACAAAGTTAAAGCTACAGGCAATGGAGTCCTTTGCCTACAGTTATGTCAGTAGAAGAGTTTGAGGGATGCCTGGGTGGCTCAGTTGTTAAGTGTCTGCCTTTGGCTCAGGTCATGATCCCAGGGTCCTGGGATTGAGTCCTGCGTTGGGCTCCTTGCTCAACAGGGAGCCTGCTTCTCCCTCTACCTCAGCTCTCCCTGCTTGTGCTCTCTCTCCTTTCTCTCTCTCTGACAAATAAATAAATAAATCTTTAAAAAAAAAAAAAATACAAGAGTTTGAGTCCAGACTTTCTCCTGTGTCTTCCAAGTCCCAGAACCCGGGCTTGTGGAAAAGAAAAATTTCACACCAGATACTTGTTAAAAACAGCAAGGCAGATTTTATTGGAGCTAACTGTAGGGGAGAGACTTCAGTGTGTAAATTGAGCTCAACTCCACTGAACAAGAAGCAGGAGGCTTTTAAAATGCTGGGGTGTGCTGCTAGGGAAGTACTGAAGGACACTAGGGCCGGGTGGCCAATGTGCTTAGGCCTCTGTGGCATTTATCAAAGTTAGATTCCTACTCTCCCACAGAGACTGGGAGACCCTGGCTCTATCTTCTTGTTGATCATATTCAAAGGGATGGCACCCAGGTCCTTGGGACAGACATTTCTGGGTTGCAGAAGATACATCTCAAAGGGATAGAGAAAGGAGTTAACAATCGCAAGTTTTCTAAAGTAAATGTTCTAAGAAAAGTGAGGTCAGGGGCTTATTAAAGTCAGGTTTTGGATGGAACAAACAGTAAATTCCTTTGTCAGCATTGAGCTTTCTCAGGTGGTCATTTAAAGGGGGTTGGAATTGTCATCCCAGGGATATGGCCTTGAGTTTATAGAAGCCATGCTAAGTTTGTTCAAGTCTCTTAATTGGGGGCGGGGTGAAGGGTTTGGGGGAGATGGTGGATAAAGTCGTATGTGCTGAGAGTTTTGCAGTTTTCACTTGTCATCATTCCCTGTGGTCTCTTCATTTCAGTGCTGGATGGAATGGGTTTAAGCTTTATGGGGATGTCTTCCTTACGCATGAGTGCTAAAGAAACTCAAATCTTAGTTTAGATTCCTGAAAACAGCAAGCCTCATAGAAGATCCATGCTTGCTCTCAATTTCTTACTTTCCTGCTAGGGTCCAAGATGAGGGGTTACTTTCTTTTAGGCTAAAAGACTATATCTACCTGCCTTTCTGCCTCGTGTCTCAGGAGTACCATTTGTCCAGTAGCTGTTAGACAACTGTGACCTACACCCTAAAGGGGGCCAAACTTTCCAGTAAATCTATTCACCATAGGGTTCTGGAAACCTTGCTGAAAGGCTCAGGGGGAAGCAAATATATTATTATTATTTTCCACTGTTTGATTCTCGTAGCATTCATTAGATGATTATAGCTTTGGGATTTGATGGATGGAGCATTCTTTCTTTTCACTGTATTTCTGAGCTGGTCTGTAGCTACTCAATAATTACCATGTAGCAGAGTGGGGTATGCTCAAGAATGCTAATGAATTATCAGTTCTCCTCAAGCCTCATTAGATTTCTTGATAGCAAAACCTTCCATTGACAAGATCTCCTCCAAAATGAATTTCTAACGACCCTTGTTGCTTGTCAGGCACGAGACTATCTCTGCATGCATGAGGTAGTTTGGAAACCACCCTGGTTTCCTGCTCTGCCATTGTCTCACACATTTGTTTTTGTTATAGCTTTGCATGGGCTCATCTGTGATATATGTGTGCTGTGGAGGTGGGAGAGGTGGACTGACCTCTCTGGAGAAAATAAAAGAAAGGCAATACTAAATCCCACTGTAGAATTGACTTTTCTAGTTAGGAATTATTTTAAACTCATCTTGAACTATTGCCTTTCACGCCCAAATCTATTTTTCTTCCATAAGTCAATGGCAAAATGATCCCCTCAGTTCTTCTGGCCAAAAGCCCGGGCCTTATCCTTGCTCACCTTTTCTCTCAGCCCTCACATTCAATCCACCAGCAAATCTAGTTGGCTCTACCTCCAAAAGATATCCCAAAACTCAGGGTACCTGGGTGGCTCAGTCGGTTAAGATCTGCCTTTGGCTCAGGTCATGATCACAGAGTCCTGGGATCGAGCACCACATTGGGCTCCCTGCTCAGTGGGGAGTTGCTTCTCCCTCTCCCTCTGCCCCCAACCCCTGCTCATGCTCTCTCTCTCTTTCAAATAAATTTTAAAAATATCTTTAAAAGATATCCCAAAAGATATCCTCTTCTCTGTATCTGTATTACCATATCTCTAGACTAAGCCATCACCTTCTCTCTCCTGATCTACTGAAACCACTTCATCCCTTGGTTTCCTGCTTCCATTCTTACCCCCTTAGGATCAATTATCCCCAAAGTAGCCAGAATGATCTTTATGAAAATAAATCAGATTATATCACTCTCCTGCTTCAAACCTCCCAATAGCATTCTGTAGCAAGTAGAATAAAATTCAGACTCCTTTACCTGGTCTACACCATCCTATAGGAACTGACCCTTGTCTACCCCTCAGACCCCTCCTAGCATTCTCCCCACTCTTTACCACCCTCTAGGAAGGCCTAGCTCACAGCTTTTGCACTTCCTGTCCTCTCTGCCTGGAGCATTCTTTCCTCTGAGCTTCACGTGGATGACTGTCAGAACTTAGGTTTCAGCTCAAATGCCATGGGAGAATAATTTCTCAGAGAACAGCCTCCTATTTTCAGACACTTTCGATAAGATTGCTCTGTTTTATTTGCTTTGAAGAACTTGTCATTGCTTAGGATTTTATTATATTTTTTATGCCTATTTGTTTCTTGCCTGCCTCCCATGACTTGAATGTAAGCAACATGAGGGCAGGGACCTTGTTTTTCTTGGTCACTGCTGTATCCACAGCACCTAGAAGAATTCCTGGCACATAGCAGGGGCTTACGGAAGACTTACTGATTGAATGAAGGAACGAATAAACGAGTGGATGAATGAATGTACTACAGTCCCTTTCTTTTTAAAATGAGGAAACCAAAGTCCCAAATTGAAAGTGACTTGTACAAAACCACAGAGGAGACTTATTCTTCTGATCCTGATTTTTATGATCTTTCCAACATATTAACCTGCATCTTGACGTGGTTCTCAGCCAGGGTGATTTTGCCTACCAGGAGACATTTGACGACGTCTGGAGAGATTTTCAATGGTCTTAACTCTAGTGAGATCGCTACCGGCATCTAGTGAGTACAGGCCAGGGATGCTGCTACACATCCTATAATTCACAGGACAGCATTCCACAACAAAGAATTAGGTGGCCAAAAAGATCAGGAGGGCTGAGGTGGAGCACCCCTAGTAGAGCTTGGGAAGGCAGGATACACCTCGTCCCTTCTTCACTTTTGCTCTGAGCCACGGGAAACCTGCCTCTGTTGCTTTACCTAAATTGAGCAACAGCCCTCATTCAGGAAGGATGTTGTCTTTAACCACTAGATGAATCTTTTCCCTCTCTCAAGTAAATCCTTCAACATCTAATTAGCATAGGACATGCCACCTTCAGTTAATATTGGTTATGAAATTTGTTAAGGAAATTAGTTGCCCAAACTGTCCTTTCTGCTCATTTGTATTCTTCTACCTATCCTTCAGTCATAAATTCTACCACTTTCAGGAAGCCTTTCCTGAGTCCACAGTTCGTATCTCCCTACACCATGTTCTCTTAGCACTCAGTGTATATGAATTAAAATACTAACTTAAGCCCAAGAACTGCTCATTTTCCCACCATCCCTGGTTTATGCATTCCTTGAAGCAGGGACAGAGTCTCAGCAGCGCACTGGGCACAGAGTAGGTGCTCAGTAAGTACCTTCTGGAAGGAAGACACATGTCTCTTGACAGGCTACATATCCATTTAAAGTGACAACAAAGAAAACCTTGCAAAATGAACACAAGAGAAAAGGAAAACCTTCCCTCTTTAACTGCAGCTAAAGGAAGTTGGGAGGCAGGAGCATTAATTGATATATCTTTTCAGAATATTGCTTCTCTTTTGTGCATGAATGTAGCCATTCATGAAGCAGGCAAGCAGAGTCAGCCCCCGACCAACTTGGGAACAGCCTGAATGAGTAATTATCTCTAAGGTAGTGGTGAGGGTCCTTGGCGCTGGAGGAACAGTGTGGTCTCTGCAAATCCCTAAGCCGATGACAGGGACAGGGTAGGCGGCAGGCTGTGTTATCAGTACCCCAAGGGAGATAAGAAAAACAAAGTAGCCACCTTCATACTGCTTTCCCAGGAAGCTGGCTGGCTTGCCTTAAGCCTACGGTGCTATTTAACTCAACACAGCTGCAAACAAACAAGATTAGAAATGAATGTTAGGGGCGCCTGGGTGGCTCAGTCGTTAAGCGTCTGCCTTCGGCTCAGGTCGTGATCCCAGGGCCCTGGGATCGAGCCCCGCATCGGGCTCCCCGCTCAGCGGGAAGCCTGCTTCTCCCTCTCCCACTCCCCCTGCTTGTGTTCCCTCTCTCGCTGTGTCTCTCTCTGTCAAATAAATATAAAATCTTAAAAAAAAAAAAAAAGGAAATGAATGTTAGATTTCCTTTTAAAATAGAACATGAAACAAAAGCATTTTTTTTTTTTTTTTGGTCACCATGGGCAAAGCAACGGAAGTGCCTGTTTGAGGAAAACAATTCCACATTAGCTTAAATTACCTGTTTAAAACACAAAACTGAACCCTAGAAAGGCCTTTAGAAATATGGCCATGTTCATGGGACACCTGAGTGGCAGTCAGTTAAGCAACTGCTTTTGGCTCAGGTCATGATCCCAGGGTCCTGGGATTGAGTCCTGCATCAGGCTCATTGCTCAGTGGGAAGACTGCCTCTCTCTCTCTCTCTCTCTGACAAATAAATAAATAAATAAAATCTTTAAACAAAAAATGAAATATGGCCATGTTCCTATTTCATAGATGAGGAAACTGAGATCTAGAGAGCAGAAAGGACTAGCCTGAAATCACACAGCATACCAATGGAAACCAGAATCTTCAACTGAGCTTCCTGTCCCCAGTTCCCATTGTGTATGTGTGATTTGGGGCAGGGGATGGGGTGGGGAAAATCAGTGGACCAGAGAGCCTAAATATCTGGGCTCTAGATTTTATCAAACGACAAACTGTGTGATTTAGGGCAAGCCACTTCTCCTTGCTTCACCTTGCCTATCCATTAAGTAACGGGGTTTGGCCTGAATGACCTATAAGGTGCCTCCCAGTTCCAAAGTTGTATACTATGATTTCAGCACATGCTAATAATAAATAAACAAACAAATAAAAATATATGGAGTATATACTTTATGCCAGACACTGTGCTAAATATTTTTTTTCCACACAATATCTCATTTAGTCTTTATAACCCTGTAAAATAGGCATGTTTATTACTGCCGTCTACATAGGAGAAAGCTGGGAGTCAGGTTAAGTACCTGACTCAGAGTCACACAATTGGTGTGTGGTGACAGTAGCATTTGAACATCTACCTATCTGACTACAGGAATGGAAATGACAAGTTCAGAGAATATTCAAATATTAGTTCTGTTCAGTCCAGGGACTGAGACCTCACACCCATCTGCACAGAAATCACCCCCGCTTGGGACACTGGGGGTGTCTGACAAAAACTATCTCTGTAAATTGTACCCATTGATCCAATGATGCTTCTTCAAGACCACCAAGAAGTCTAACACTTATTTTATAAAACAGTTCTTTAGATAAGAGAGAATTGTATTTATGACCCTTATTTTGAGCATCTTCTCTTTTGTAAATTAAGATTTCTAATCACTTCACTGGTTTTTTGTTTGGACCTACTTTCAGCTCCCTTACTACCCCAGCAGAATGCCTCTGTCCACACTCAACATATCTCACACTTTCAACTTAGAGTATTATTACTGATTAAATCCCTAGTGTTTGCAAAAAGGGTGGTAGCAGACATGATGAGTTCAGAGCAAATTTGAATAGAGGATCTTTGGAGCCATGACGGAGTCACAGGACTTAGTCACCCTCCCATCTTAAACAACATTTTTTTTTAAAGGGCAAAATGAGCCAAAGAAAAGAAATAATAAAGATCAAAGTGAAAGCATATGAAATAGAAGACAGAATAATAATAGAGATATCAATGATTTGAGAAAGTGCTAAAATTGGTAAACCTCTAGCCATACTGATCTGGAAAAAGAAGGAAGGATTGGATGAAAGAAGGAAGGAAGGAAAGAGGGAAGGAAGGAAGGAAGGAAGACCATAGTATAGATTTTATTGATATTAAAAGGATACAAAGTAAATATTATAAACAACCATATGCCAGTAAATTCTACACATTATTTGAAATGGACAAATGCCTTAAAAAACACAACCTACCAAAGTTCACTAAAAAAAAAAAAAGATAAACCAAATATGCTCATGTTCATTAAAGAAATTTAATAAATAATTAATAACCATACAAAAAAAATCACCATGCCCAGATGGTTTCACTGGTGGACTCTACCAAGCATTAAAAGAAAAAATGATGATAATTCTCCATAGTATCTTCCAGAAAATAAAAGTGGAGAGAACACTTCCTAACTCATTCCATGAAGTTGGCATTGTCCTTGATACCCAAACTAGACAAAGATATTACATTAAAAAAAAAAAAAAACTACAAACCAACATCCTTCCTGACACAGAAATTCTTAACAAAATCTTAGCAAATTCAATTTAGCAGTATAGAAAGAGGTTAACACATCATGATTAAGTGAGGTTTATCACAGAAATACAGGTTTCCTTTAACATTTGAAAATCAATCAGTGGAATTTACCATATTAAGAGACTGAAAAAGAAAACCCACATGATTATCTCAATAGACACAGAAAAAGCATTCAATGGAATTCAATGTCTTTTCATGACTAAAAACTCCTAGCAACCTAGAAATAGAAGAAACTTGTTCAAACTGATAAAGAGCCTTTATAAAAAGCTTTTGACTAATATCATATTTATTTATTTATCTATAATTTTTTTAAAAATATTTTATTTATTTGACAGAGAGAGACACACACAGAGAGAGGGGGAACACAAGCAGGGAGAATGGGAGAGGGAGAAGCAGGCTTCCTGCTGAGCGGGGAGCCCAATGCGGGGCTCGATCCCAGACCCTGGGATCATGACCTGAGCTGAAGGCAGATGCTTAACAACTGAGCCACCCAGGAGCCCTGACTAATATCATATTTAACAGTGAAGATTGAATCTTAAGATTGGAGAAAAAAAGGCAAGAACACCTGTTCTCAATGCTTTTCTTCAGTATTGTACTAGAAGTCCCAGCCAGTGCAATAAAGCAAGAAAAATTTCCATACAAAATGGAAAAGAAGAATAAAATTATCGTTATTAGAAGATGGTATACTGTATTTGTAGAAGATCTTAAGGAATCTCTAAAACAGCTATAAGAACTAGTAAGTGAATTTATCAAGTTTGCAGAATACATGTTGAATAAATGAAAATTAATTGCTTAGAAGCAATAAAAATTAATTGTATATAAACAATAAACAATCATAAAATAGAATTAAAAACAACAACTTATAATATCATCAAAATATGAAGTAATTAGGGGTGCCTGGGTGGCTTAGTCGGTTAAGCATCTGCCTTTAGCTCCGGTCATGATCCCAGAGTCCCAGGATGGAGCCCTGCATCAGGCTTCCTGCTCAGTGGGGAGTCTGCTTCTCCCTCTGCCCCTCACTCCACTCATGCTCTCTCTCTCAAATAAATAAATAAAATCTTTAAAAAATATATGAAGTAATTAGTGATAAATTTGACAAAAGATGTGCAAAGCTTATACACTGAAAACTACAAAACATTAATGAGACATATGAAAGAATACCTAAAGAAATGAGATATGCCACACACATGGACTGGTAGGCTCAATGTTTTTAAGAAGTTAATTCTTTCTAAACTAATCTGTAGATTCAATGAAATTCCAGCTAAAAATCCAGCAGGCATTTTTTAACACAAATACAAATTTTCAAGATATTTCAAAATTTATATGACAATTCAAAGGACTTACTATGGCCAAAACAACTTTGAAAAACAAGAACAAAATTGCAGTCCTCATACTACCTGATTTCAAAACTTATAAATCTATAATAATCAAGACAGTACAGATTTGGCATAAAGTTAGAGAAACCCTTTAATTCAACAGAATAGAGTATAGAATTAGACCCACATGTACATATTTGGTCAATTTATTTTTCACAAAGATGTAAAGGGAATTAAATAAGGGAAAGGATACATTTTCAACACACTGTGCTGGTACAATTTGATAGCCATTTGTAAAATGAATCAACCTCAACTCTTCTCACAATATTAAAAAAAAGTAACACATGAAACATAGACTTAATTGTGAGATAAAACTATACAACAGTTGGAAGGGAAAAGTCTTAGTGACCTTAAGTTGGCAATGACTTCTTAAGTAAGACCCTGAAAGCCTAAGGTATGAAAGAGAAACATAGGTATATTGAATTTCATCAAAATTGCTCTTCAAAGGATATTGTTAAGAAAATAAAAGTGAAGTCACAGATCAAGAGATAACATTTGCATAATATATAACCAACAAAAGGCTTTTATCCAGGAAATAGAAAGCACTGTTACAATTCAAGAATGAGAAGACAACCTAATTTTTTAAAAAATGGGCAAGTAATTTCAACTGGCACTTCACAAAAGAAGATATATAGATGGCATATAAGCCTATGGAAAAAATGCCTAACTTCATTAGTGATTTATGTTTTTAAATTTTTAAAAAAGATTTTACTTATTTATTTGTGAGAGAGAAATAGAGAGTGCACGTATGCATAAGCAGGGGAGGGGGAGGCTCAGAGGCAGAGGGAGAAGCAGGCTCCCCACTGAGCAGGGAGCCCAACACGAGGCTCAGTCCTGACCTAAGTTGAAGGCAGACACTTAACTGACTGAGACACCAAAGTGCCCCACTAGTGATTTATTAAATGCAAAATAACACAATGAGTTACAATTACAGGTTGACTAGAATGGCTAAAAATTTAGAAAATAATACAAAAGAAGATAATTCCAAATATTGATATAGATGTGGGGCAACTAGAACTCTCATATACTGCTGGTGGGAATATAAAATGGTAACCACTATGCAAAACAGTCACAATTTCTTAAAAAGTTAAATGTACACCTACCATAAACCCAATCATTCCACTCTTAAGTATTTACTCAAGAGAAATGAAAGTATATGTTCAAAATAAGAGTTGTACATGAATATTCATAACAGTGCTATTCGTATTAGCCAAAAATTGGGCTCCACCTGAATGTCTATTGTCAAGGTAATGCAAACAATTTGTGGCAAATCCAAACAATGGGACAGTATTCAGCAATAAAAGGGAACAGACTATTGATACATGTCACACCATGGATAAGTTTCAAAATAATTATACTGAGTACAAGAAGCCAGACAAAAGAGGAGTACATAGTGCATGATTCCATTTGTATAAAAAAAAAATTTTAATAGAGGGAGGGGGAGAGGGGGAGGGGGTGAGGGAGAGAGAGAATCTTAAGCAGGCACCACATGCAGCGTGGAGCCTGACACAGGGCTTGATCCCACAACCCCGAGATCATGACTGGAGCTGAAATTAAGAGTTGACCACTTAACCAATTGAGCCACCCAGGCACCACCATTTGTAAAAAATTCTTAAAAAATGCAAACTAATCTACAGAAAACAAATTAGAGCCTTCCTGCAAATAAGAATAGAGAGAAGGATATGGCATGAGGAAAATTGTTGGAATAATGGAAATATTTGTAATCTTAATTTTGGTATGGTTATAGGATATATCCATATGTCAAACCTGTCCAATTGTACACATTAAATGTGTACAATACACATTAAATGTGTACAATTTATTGTACATCTATTATACCTCAATAAAGTGACAATTTTTTAAAGAAGAGAGGCAAGGAAGGAAGACTTAAAATTTTGTAACCGTGACCTTGACAGAATCCTCAATGAGAAAAGCATATAAGAGGGAAAGACATTGAGAAATTGGTGGGAAGAAAATTCAAGACAAAGTCATGATATATTAAGCACAGAGCTTTGAATCCACAGCATTCTATCAACCATATTTTCAGTCTCAGGTTGGTTCAGATTGGTTTGATGGAAGAGATCATCTGAGAAGAAGCTGAAGCAGTGGTTTTAGAGTGCAGGCTGCAATATGATGCATGACACTTGAGCAGAGTATAAGAAAGAATATGAAATCATGGGCTTAAAAGTGTCACTATCACACACTCCACCTCCAAGCAGAGTTTATGCCAGAGATATCTGGAGAAGAAAGCTGTACCCCAACCATTTCTCTAAACTGTGATCATAATATTAGGGAATGTTTAGCCACCCATCAAGGAGGTTTGGATTCATTGACTCCCCTCTCCTTTCACCTCTTGTGGTAGCCATGGAAGAGACCCTTCTAAATCTCCCCTAAGAGACAGCCTACTACAAAGAGTATGGTTCCTGACAGCATCCATCTGCAGTGCCTTTAGATCCGTCTGAGCATTTGAACTGAGCCCCTTTTCTGGCAGTCTGTGGTCAATGAATGAGCGTCACCATTTCTGCCCAAGTGGGATTCCTCAGAGGACAATCCTGGGATCAGAGCTATCCGATGGGTTGGTCAAAATGTTCTTAGAGCTTCACCAAAATCTGAGGTTCTTCCTATGTAATCATCCTTCCTTCCTCCTCTCCTTTCACAGATGTCAGTCCTGCAGTCTGGTCAGAGGCTTTCCCTACCCGCTTTTTCTCCCTCTCTTCCTTGTGTTTCACAGAAATTACCGTCATTGTATCTCTCGCACTTCTAACTCTGTCTTGACATCTGCTTCCTGGAGGACCTGAACTGACACACACAACCTGTCACTCCTTTCCATCAGCTAAGTCCCCAAGTTCACCAACTTTACTGTCATTGCCTTTGGTCAGGCTGCCTTGGTTCTCCTGCCCAGGAACTTACCCTGAAATGGTCAGCCATTGGACTTGAATTCCAATGCTGATGTTATTCTGGGAACAGAGTGGTTGCTGGCATGGTCTGAATATCTGAAGAAGAAGCCTACCCTTCCCTGAGAACAAGATATGATTTGGAATGGGGCTATGAAGCCTGACTGCAAAGCCCTGCTCTGATAATTAATTGGCATCTAATGTTCCATGTTCCAAAGTTACCTTACTTCTTTTCCATCTAAAACAAGAACAGTGTAACCACAGTCTCTGCTTTTCTTTGCAAAGAAGCAGGGAGGCTGGTGAAAATCTTTTTTTTTTTTTTTTTTTAAGATTTTATTTATTCATTTGAGACACAGAGATACAGAGAGAGAGCATGAGCAGGGAGAGAGGCAGAGGCAGAAGGAGAAGCAGGCTCCCCGCTGAGCCAGGAGCCCGATGTGGCGCTCGATCCCAGGACTCTGGGATCATGACCTGAGCCGAAGGCAGATGCTTAACCATCTGAGCTACCTAGGCGCCCCGAGGCTGGTGAAAATCTTGTTGGTAAAGTGCTGTGAACTCCTTAGAAGCTCTGATAATCTTCTATCTATGGATGAAAGTGCTGACCTGCCACTATTCCCATATATGCCTTTCATTTTGGCTCCAAATAAGGCCTGGCTGCCTTTGTCTGGGGCTTATAATTCTTTAATCTTGTCTTTCAGTACCTTTCTCCTCCTACGTATGTTCCAGCCAAATGGAGCCACTCGCTTATCCCCAAGCGCAGTAGGCACTCTCTTGCTTCACTAACCTCACTCATTCTCTCTCCTCTGTCTGCAATCTCCTCGCCTCTCACTCCCAAAGCTGCCTGTCCAAATTCCAGCCATCATTTAAAGTCTATCTGAAACATGATATCCCCTAAGAATCCTGAGTTACCCTCTCCCGCTGCTACAATTCCACAGTAATTTTTTTGTATATTTCTCATAACATTCATTGCTTTCCATCTTGTCTTGTGTTTATCAGGCACATGTCTTAGGCCCCCTACTAGGATATAAGCTCCTTGCCCATCTCTCTGATGCCCATACTTCCTCAGCACCTGACACCTAAGGGGCTGCTCAGTCCCTTGGCTCTAAATGGGTGCATTGTTTTCAAAAGTGGTGATGGCTTCCCTTGTACATTTCCGGAAAGTGCCTCTTTGAGACCCAAGGTCAACACCTAGCAGGGCTGCTAGAGAGGGTTAGGCAGATTTGCCAGGAAATCAAGTGTTTTCCTGGGCAAGGCCTATTGTGCAAGTATGAGTCCTGCATCATTAGCACATTTCTCTGGTCAAACTGGCTAAGAGCGTAAAAAAGCAGAAGGTCTCCAAGCTTCACATGATATGAATGACCATCACTGTTAAAACAGATCACCTTACCCCCAGGGTCTGAGGAAAGGGTTTCAGGAGTTGTTGCAGGTTGCGGGGTGGGGGGGGGATGGGGACATCAATAATAGTAATGTCCATCCCATCCCTGAGACCCACTTCATTCTGTGTTTTCTCATTCTATTCTCCAGTCACCATCAGGCCTGACCTCCAGGTATCTACTACTTACTCTATAAAGTCACAGTCAAAACATAGGTGGAGTTCCAATGCATTTTTCTAAGAGCCTTGCAGTGCTCCTGGTCTTGCCAAGGGGTTCTCTCTCTCTGCATTTTATCCAAAACCAGCTTCCATGAACATGTTTCCAGCTCAGTAAACATTCAACAGGCAACATATGTCGAGGCCTATTGTGCGTCAGTAACAGGTTTGGGCATACACAGATAAACAGGACCCAGATCTTGCAGGCCAGAAACACTCAGTGAGCTAGAACAACCACTGATCTTATGAAATGTATTTTTTTTCTGGTTCAGATTTTTATGACCTCCTTGGATGTTCCTACTCTGTCAATTCTCATTTTAAGGTTCAGTTCTAGAATAGTTTTTAACAGAGCAAAAATAACCTCCTTGATTCAGGCGATCAACTCAGCCAACCACATCTATCTAGTGCAGTGAGGCTCCAAACCATTACCCAAAGAAGTAATTTTATAAAAGCTCTGGGGTAGGTCATCAGCATACTACAGTACAATAATCCTGATGTGTGAGTTAACACACACACAAAAAGAGGAAAGCTGTTCTCTTACATCTTAGTCTTCCATGCAGTGTAGATGTTTTTTGAGTTTTTGAGGTAATAAAGACAGCTAAGAATAAAAAGTTCTGGAAGGCACTTCACAGAGACCTCGGGTAGATCATACTCTTGGAGGGCAATTTTCTCAGGTGTGGATAATTAGCTCTAGCTTAAAAGGCAAGAGTATTTCCCCCAGCAGAGCAGGAACAAACCTGGTGTTTGTCTTAATTTGCAAAAGGTTTCTAACAGTAGTGTTTTTTTTAAATGGTGTTTTTCTTTTTTTTAAAATTTATTTGACAGAGAGAGACACAGCAAGAGAGGGAACACAAGCAGGGGGAGTGGGAGACAGACAAGCAGGCTTCCCGTGGAGCAGGGAGCCTGATGTGGGGCTTGATCCCAGGACACTGGGATCATGACCTGAGCTGAAGGCAGATGCTTAATGACTGAGCCACCCAGGCATCCCTCTAACAGTAGCATTTTTACTCGACAGACCAAATATCCAACAGCTGCTACTAGCCCAGGTCCTGAGGATGGAATGCAGCCTATTAATTTCCTGAAAGCCCAGCAAAACAAAGTTGGATGCCAGATTCTCAAGAAAAGTCTCCTCTTGGAATAACATCTTCCTCCAGCTTTTTAAACTCTTCCCAAGGTCTCAGCCAAGATAAAAGAAACATAAAAGTGTCACCTTGGATCCTATCTCACCACTGCTGAACCACCTGAGAAACCTATCATGCTTGCCAGCAGAGATCGGGCTTCATCTTGTCAACAGCTTGGCTGCCCTGGGATTTTCTGTTCTTCACATCTGTCATTATAAAGACATGCAGACATCTGTCAGTGCGCTGCGCCTGTTAAAGAGTTGCTCCTGAGACATGCTTCAAAACTTGGAAGCCTGGCTGTGTGGAATGAGCTCTGGGCCAGCATGGTGGACTTTTACCTCCCTGTATCCTTGAGAAAGCTATTCTTTTTGAAACTGCGTATACTTACCCGAAGTCCAGGGAAATAGCACCCATCTTGCCTAGAGGATGTCTGTAATGCTCAAATGAGGTAATATATATGAATATGAGAGCAGAAGACCCCAATGATTAGACAGTAACCACTGACAGACAAGATGGGCGCCCTATGTCAAGGGAGAGTAACTGAAATTTTTAATCAGGCCAAATGACCAAGAGGAACAAAAAAGGTCAGCAAAGCCTGAGATGATGAGCTTGCACAAAATTCAGCAAAATTTGCAAAAAGAACCCTGCAACACATTCTGTTATGCTCTCCAGCGGTTGTTACATCCTGAAACTGCTACTGGAAATAGTGAGCTGTATCCTGCTTGCCACTCTGCTCCTGAAACTTGCAGTTTGGGACTTGTGCTGACGAGTCTCCGTAAAGGGCATAGAATTTGTGTTTTTGGCTTATTTAACTCTGAGCTTAATCCTTCCCCTTCAGAGCATACTTCTGGTTTGCTATGGGAAGCTTTGTCTCTATTATTTGCAAACTGCTTGGCAATAAAGCTTTTCCTTGCCTCTGACCAAATCTTTGCATTCCAGGAATTTTAATTGACAAATACATTTGATAAAAGGAAAAAAAAATCACTGTATAAGTCTAAAGAAATGATAGAGTTGATGGTAATCTGTTTTTTTCTAAAGATTTTATTTATTTATTTGAGAGAGAGAGCAGAAGTCAGAGAGAGAGAGAGAATACAAGCTGTGGGAGGTGGGGGGCAGAGGGAGAGAGAGAAGCAGACTCCCACTGAGCAGAGAGCTCAACAAGGGGCTACATCCCAGGACCCAGGGATTACAACCTGAGCTGAAGGCAGACACCCCACCGATTGAGCCACCCAGGCGCCCCATGGTTAATCTGTTTAACTTGTATTTGTTTATATAGACCACATGGACATAAATAGTTAGAGATATGGTCTTTGTTAAATAACGAAAGAAAAAAATTATGTTAGGGTTAAGAATTAACATACCTGCAGCCTGGACCATATTTGAGTTTTAGCACGCCGTTAGGTACATGGTAAAATAAATTTGCATTGAATAAAACCTGTGTGCATGAGTGATGGGATGCAATCCAGCTATCAGCTCAAACTCCATCTGTGCTTTAGCCTGTAGCAGGCATCTGTCTCAGGCACCTCCATGCTCCTGGGGGCTGTTGCTAACCCTGGGCATTACTATTAAGGAGGCTTGTGCCAGGACATGGAGCTCAACAGGTCCAGACATGTTTAAGAAGTTTAGTTGTGTATCATTCTGCTTAAAAGTGTTGAGAAAATATAATTAAAAACAAAATCTCTTCCCAGCCCAGAAAACCTCTCCACAAAGGAGGTAGAGAAAGAAGACACTTTAACCATTGAATAACCATTAAGCCACGTGATGAGCATCACAGGGACTCTGGCTAAGTGATTGCAAAGACAGAAAAGACTCTCTCAGCCCCTTATATAGCCAAGTAGGTACATTAGACACGTGTTCTCAAGATAAACAATGACTGGTCCTTAAGTAAGAGGGCTTGAGAGCACCTTTTGTCACACATAGTTCATCTTAACTTTACCTTGGGAACTGGGGAGACCACCTGGGTTAAGCCAGTTGGCTTTATCTGGAAGAGAAACAAATTTTTCATATCTTTATGACAAGAGGTAGCTTTGCAAATTGGAGCAAGGTACTCATTCAAATTAGCCTCTTACCCTCCTATGGGAACCGGGAAATAGAGAGCTATCTCCCTTGATGTTTGCATTTCAAAAAGATAGTTCCCAGGCTCAAGAGAAAGACACTCCTGGGTCATAAAACTGACAATAGATCTATCTAGTCTTCAATGGGGTGCATGTCAAAGAGATGAAAAAGTACTTACAACTACAAGTTTTCTAAGGTAAATGCTCTAAGCAAAAGGAAGGGAGGGAAATCTTTTATTTTCAACAGGGAAAACAGCCTCTTATTTTTAATTTGTATTTGCCCTTACAACAGCCCATAGCTTTTTAAGGAGAGAAATTACATGTGAGAGAACAGAGGGAAGGTATGAATGGTGAATTTTCTGGTGATAGAAAATCTGGATAACTATCTTTCATGGTTGGTTTTGGAGCCCAAAAGAAGCCCCAAATTCCTACTTTTCCTGTGGCAGGTCTCAGACCTTCTCTGATCATAGGATATTTTAGTAACTTAAGGGGGGATGTCAACTCTCACATATTAGTCCTCTGCTAGGGGCCTGCCTGCTGTTCCTCTGGATATTCCTGCTCTGAATGCTGCCCTCTACATGATCTCGGCTATCATCTGTCTGGTGGGCCGGCCTCCTTGCTCAGCACCTCTGCAACTCTGACCTCTCTGGGTCACGAAGCGTTCCTGCTGGTCTGCAGACCAGGGGCTGGAGAGCCGCACCCCTGTCGGTCGCCTGTTGTGGAGCTCAACAGGTCCAGACATGTTTAAGAAGTTTAGTTGTGTATCATTCTGCTTAAAAGTGTTGAGAAAATATAATTAAAAACAAAATCTCAGGACTGTATCAAGTCCTGATGCTGCTCAGGCTTCCCAAAATATTGCCACAGATCATCCCTTAGTGACAAATAATGCTTGAGGAAGCCGCTCCCTTCATCACCACCACCTGCTTATCTTCTTACCTTCCCTGCTTACCTTCCACATCCCAAACTCTCTTCTACAAATAGGGGTACACTTTCTCCTTCCTGTGTCCCACTTGGACCCCCAGCAATAGAATTCTTGATGTTTTCACATGTAGTCTTCTCTCATCTAGTGCATAGGTGCCCTGAAGAAACTAGTTGGGACAGTTGAACATAGTGCCTCTAGGTCAATCAGACTCTCTGCTTCCCAAGACAGTCTGATTTTAGCACTGAAATTCCCCCAAATCAGTCCAGAGCAAATTAGGACAGTTGGTTACCCTATGACAGCATCTCGAACTTTAATGAACATGCAGATTCCCTGGGGATTTTGTATACATGAAGACCCTTATACAGTAGGTCTGGGGTGTGGCCATATTTTGAGTAGCAAGGGTTTAAAGTGGTTTTTCGTTTGTTTGTTTTCTGTTTTTTGTTTTTTTGAGATATCTAATTCCTTCCCCTTCAAGCTTGCTACTGAAGGTGAGCACCCATATTAGCCTCTATTTAGCAGTGATTTTTCTGTGCTCCATGATCCCATTGTTCTCATTGCAATCTGGCTTTTGCCAGAGGCTCCTCTGATCTACCTGATAGGCTAGTTGCAATCCTGGTAGTAAACATTATTGATCTCCTACTCAACAACCATCCCTCATATTTTCCTTCCTATAGGAACTGAGAAATGAGTAAAAATGGATCTAACAGGATTTAGCAATCATGTTTTCTAGCTCTTATGCCTGTAAATTACTTAAAAGCAGAGACTATTGATTACTCATTCCTGGTCCTTTAAACACAAAGCTTGATTCCTTGCTAAGAGTAGCTTTCCATAAATGCTTGTTGGTTCCCTCTCTAGGCCTGTATCTCATTCTCCAGGACCTAATCAACATTCAGAATCTTCTAGCAAATAGAAAAATGGTAGTAGCAGAGGCATCTTGAGTTGTAAGGACATAGAATTTAGAACTGGATTTAAGAATGGCTGTGGGGGGGCACCTGGGTGGCTCAGTTGGTTAAGCGACTGCCTTCGGCTCAGGTCATGATCCCAGGGTCCTGGGATCGAGCCCCACATCGGGCTCCCTGCTTGGCTGGAAGCCTGCTTCTCCCTCTCCCACTCCCCCTACTTGTGTTCCCTCTCTCGCTGTCTCTCTCTCTGTCAATTAATAAAATAAAATCTTTAAAAAAAAAAAAAAGAATGGCTGTGGGGGCGCCTGGGTGGCTCAGTCGTTGGGCGTCTGCCTTTGGCTCAGGTCGTGATCCCAGGGTCCTGGGATCGAGCCCCGCATCGGGCTCCCTGCTCGGCCAGGAGCCTGCTTCTCCCTCTCCCACTCCGCCTGCTTGTGTTCCCTCTCTAGCTGTCTCTCTCTCTCTCTGTCAAATAAATAAAAAAATAAAATCTTTAAAAAAAAAAAAAAGAATGGCTGTGTATATCTCCAGGCTTCACATTTACCATAAAATGCTCTTGTTTTTCTTTAACAGTGATGGGGCTCAGGGAAGGCCACCCCAAAATAGGCCAAAGTGGCATATACATTATTTTGAATTAAAGTTAAGAGATAGCAGGTATAAGAAGACACTCTGATTCTCCTCCCTATTTCCTTGAAAGTGGAAATAAATGTCCCATGTGAAAGCTATTCTCCCTATACCAGGATGTAGAGAGACATTCTTACTGCCAGAGATCGAGAAATTAGGGCCAAGAAAGCTATGTAAGCAAACTCTGATTAGTTACTTCACTAATTAGTACCCAAGCCTAAATTTCTTTGTCAGCTCTTCATAAATTTATTGTTTCTTTGTCTAAAAGGTACATAAACAGCCTACTTTGGTCAATTGTTAGGTCCCATATATATGACACCTCTATACATATGAAATTAAATTTGTGGCGTTTTTTTCTCTTGTTAATCTGTCTTGTGTCAATTTAACTATTGGACCAGCCGAAAGAACCACGAGGGATAAGTGGAAAATTTCCCCTTCCTGACAATAGCCAATGCCTTTTAGGTAAATGGCATTACACTATGAACTCACTTACTGAGGTTAAGCAAAGAAAATAGTTTGCAGGGTAAACACATGTGGACCCTCAAAAAATAGTGTTAGCCTAGGATGGGACATCAACTTAAAAACATCTATAAAGTAGATAATTTCTGTCCAACAAATGGCAAACAAAATAATAGTGTTCTAATAAACACAATTTATTTAATATTTTGTTTTTCCTTTACAGTGGCTTTGTTTGCAGAGAGACAAAAGGAGAAGGCTTAAGGAAAAGTTTGAGCAGAAAGATGATAAAAGAGAGGCTTAGATAAACCTCTCATTATATAACCAATCTAAAATATAAAAATCATATATTTTGTCAATGCATAGATGAGCTGTGGGGAAAGTTAAGAAACCAGGCAGAAAAGAAAGTATGGCTCCCTGGGGATAGTTTGCTCTTGCAGGAGCTCTGATCTGGGGTGGCCTAATGTCTGGCTTCTAACTGGAGACAAAGTCTGAGCTTGGGTAGAGTGGGGATGCATTACAGACTACCACACAGAACTGGATTCCCCTAAGAAGAAAGTCCCACAACTCACAGAGGAAGAAAATGGACAAATATTTTATTTTACTTTGACTCTGGGTGGAGGAGAAAAAGGAAAGGAAAGGAAAGGAGGAAGGAAGGAAGGGAGAAGGGAGATTGAAAGAACAGAAGAAAGAGGGAAGGAGGGAGGAAGGAAGGGAAAAAAATGAAAGTTTCCTCTGAGAATTCCTAAACCTGTATAGTGTTTATGAATTTTAATCCAAAATTTGCCCTACTTCTATGTCATCAAAAAAACCCAAGCTAAAAATTAAGTTCAAAGTGGTCTTGGGGTGCAATGTCTCTTGATGACTGGAAGGAGCAAATACCATTCTTCTCGGGAGAAAGACACTGTAAAACTCAGACCTCAAAGGATTTCTGCACAGAACATTCAAGGAATAGTAACTCATATACAAAAACCTCTATTCACCAGAGTTAACCTGTGTATGAGAGTCAGCAAAAACCTCGAACTACTGAGTCTCACCCATGAGGATGGCTGATATTGGAATTGCTAGAAATGGAATAGAAAATAAATATAAGTAAAATACCTGAAGTAATAAAAGGGAGCATGGAAATAAGACAAACGAAGATTTTAAAATTTGACCGGGCAGAGTTCAAGGAGAACCCAACTATAGAATTTTTATATATTAAAAGTATAAGTTGGCATTAGAAGATTGTTGGATGGCTTAAACAGTATATTAGGCACAGCAGAAGAGTTATTGAGCTCTAAGATAAATGTGAAGAAATTATATAGAAAATAGAATAGAGAGACAAAAAATGGACATAATAGAAGTTTAGATACAGAGATAATAGAGTATAAGTCTCTAATGTACTCATCAGAATTTCCGAAGGAACGAGAGAAAATACTTGAGGAGGTAATGGCTGAGATTTTCTAGAATTTATGGAAGACACCAGCTCTCAGATTCAGAATGGCTGGTGAACCCCAAGCAGAATAAATGAAAAGAAATTCACACTGAGACACATTGTGGAAACATTACAGCAGTCTGAACACCAAAAAAAAGCCTAGAAGTATCAAGAAAAAAGATTACCTACACAACTGATAATTTACTTCTCAACTGCAATACTCGAAACTAGAAGACATTCTTAAAGTGCTAAAAGAAAATAATTGTCAAAGTAGCACTGTATATGCTGTGAGGTCATCTGTCAAAACAATAGAGAAATAGAGACATTTTCAGACCAACCAAAACTGAGTTTACTTCTGAAAACTCTCACTAAAAAAAAGTGTCAGGGTGAGGTTCTTCAGAAAAGGGAAAGGATTCCAGAAGAACGATCCAAGAAATGAAAGGCTACCAAACAAAGAACAGTGTAGACTTGGGGGTAAAACCAAACTGATAGTGATTGTAAAAGAAATTAACAATATAGTTCAACTTGTGGTGTTGTAAAATTCGAGACAAAATTCATATCCTGAATTAGAAAGATTATTTGACTATTCACAATCTCCCCTTCACAGAGGAAGCAGACGACCAAAATTTCTCTCAGGCCCTCTTACAAATTATCAGTGGAAGGCCAATGTTCGGAGCCTAATAGAAGCCAAGGTTGAACTGTGTAACCAGAAAGAAGGCTTTTGTTAAAATGTTTTATACAGTTATATAAGAAGGGGTTCAGGACAGGACCCCTCAGAATGTGCCACTTTGGCATGTGGATTATTTTGAGCTAAAGGTACTTGAGACCCTGTGGGATCATATATCCCTCCTTTAACCACACAGAAAAATTGGGACACCTGGGTGGCTCTGTCGGTTAAGCGTCTGTCTTCAGCTCAGGTCCTGATCTCAGAGTCCCAGGGTCAAACCCTGGATCTGGCTCCTTGCTCATCAGGGAGCCTGCTTCTCCCTCTGCCCCTCCCCCTGCTCATGCTCTCTGTCTCTCTCTCTCTCTCAAATAAATAAATAAATAAAATCTTTAAAAAAAAATTTCATATCCTGGATAACAATGGCACGTGGGATGAAGAAACTGATTACCTCAAGTCATTTGAATTTCCTTCTGTTGTTCAGGAGGGAGATAAATACTTTGGACTTTAGATTTACTTTGGACTTTGAGTTAAATGAGCATGTTAACATTATTAGGGTAGCCAGAAAAGTGGGATGTAAAACTTCTAAACTGGTGGAGGAAAAGAAGATGAATGAGGTAGGAGTAGGGGGCAGAGTCAATCCAATGGATGGAAAAAATGGAATTAAAAAGAAACATTTAAAAAGCAGAACAATGGAAAGTATGAAATAAGATGAAAGAAAAGAATTCAAATATGCCATTTATCTCAGTCAACATGGGTGAGCTGAACTCCAGTTGGAAGACAGGGATTTTTAGATGGAATTTAAAACAAAATCAGCTATGTGGTACATACAAAAGAAACAATGAAACCATAAAGGCATAGGGATTTTTAAATAAGCAGATGGAAAAAGAAATTCTAGGCAAAAGTCAAACATGGTAGACTCTATGTTAAAAATATTACTAGCTGTAAAGAGGTTTATTAAATATTAATAAAATCTTCAATTCTCTATGAAGATAATTCTAAACTTGTAATCACCTGAAACATATATACAGTATCCAGCAATGGGAGAGTGTGCATCATTTTTAAGCCCACACAGAATCTTTGCAGAAATACAGCTTCATGTTAGACCAGAGAAGTCCCAATAAAATTTAAGGAGTTTGAGACTACATTGTCTGATCACAGCACCAATAAGTTAGAAATCAATTTTTTTTTAAAAAAAGATGAAAATAGATCACTGGAAGCAGGAATACTTTCAATGACAATTTTATCTCAGATCTTTCACTTAGGCTTTGCTGATTGACAATTTTGATAAATCCATACCTTGTCATTTTCTAGAAACCACTGTTTTACTTTTTCTTTAATGTACAAAATATTGGGTTGAAGTATGACCAGTTTGTAAATTGGTTCTCTGGTCACGCAGCACACACACAAGCATGTAAATGTACATGCTCACTCTTTGGTTGGTTGACCTAATTTAATTTTAAAAACAAGCTGAATTTCAAAAATTCAGTTTTCCATGTTAGCGCAGCCATTCAATACTCTATCAGTAATTGAAATTTATTTATTTATTTTTTTAAAAAAACCTCTTTGGTATAATTAAGTTTTAAAGATCAGTGGTGCAAATATTGATTATAGTTGCACTATAAATTAAAAAAAATTCAGTTGTCAATCTTTATGACAGAGTTCTTTTTCATCTGGGCTTGAGATACCCCAAGAGGTTTCAAATGGTTCCAAGTGCATAAATTTCATTTAATTTTATTTTTTATTTAATTTTATTTTTTTATTTTTTTTAAGATTTTATTAATTTATTTGATATAGAGAGAAAGATAGCGAGAGCAGGAACACAAGCAGGGGGAGTGGGAGAGGGAGAAGCAGGCTTCCCGCCGAGCAGGGAGCCCAATGCGGGGCTCGATCCCAGGACCCCGGGATCATGACTTGAGCCGAAGGCAGACACTTAAAGACTGAGCCACCCAGGCGCCCCAAATTTCATTTAATTTTAAAGAATGTTAATACAAATAACAATATATAGAATTAGTTTGGTAAAGATAGTATCCATGAAACTGATTATGATAAAAATGTATTCAATTATAAACTCCATAAAAGCAAGAACCAAGTCATTTTTCCTCACCATTTTATCTTTAGTGCTTAACATCATATCCAACACATAGTAGATATTCACAATTTTTTTAATAGAAAAAAAGATATTGTAAATGTAGGGTGGTAAGTGGTTGAAGGCCAGAAATAAAAGGACCACATCTAATATGAAGGGAAAAGCAATTATAGTCATTAATTATTTTATTTCTTTCAGCCAATCTCTACTGAGTGGCTTCTCTGTACCAGGATCCACTCTAGGTGTTGTTATGTGATGTGTTGATGAATGATAGGCATGGTTCCTTAGCCAGGGTAGAACTTACAGTCTGGGGAGATACAATTTTTGGAAATATATAGGGTGGTCACAAGAATCAAGTTCTGAGCTTTTGAACAGTGTGGTTAAAGAGTGGGAGAACTCAATTCATCACCTGCTATGCGCATCTTACAATGGAATTTTTATTTTACCCAGAATTTGGCCATTTATGATAATTCTTTAATATTCACAGTTGACACAATACTTTAATATTCATTATCTCATTTGAAGCAGAAAGAGTATTATGACTAATTTACAGATGAGGAAAATAAAGTGGAAATGCAGGTAAATCTCAAGGTTGGAATCCAGATTTCCAGGATCCAAATTATTGGAGATAAAGGCAATGCCACATTTTAAAGATTGGGTTTTGGTTTTGGTGTTTGTTTGCTTTTAGCAAATATTTGAATAAAAAACATAGTCTCCTTTTTGCACTTTTCAAAATATCAAGCTATTTGGCTTTGGCAAATTTCGTTTCTGGATGATTGCCAGAACTTTTCACTTTCTGTCTGAGGATGAGTTATTAGCTATAGAGACACAGTCAGAAAGTCCTCGGTTATATGAGCAGGAGTCCCTGGAAGCAAGGTTGGTTGGATCAGGCATTAGTCTACTGTGAATTTCTTGAGATGAGACAACTGGATCATGCATCTCTGTGTTCCCAGTGTACCCTATTTGTATGGCTGGCCAAATGAAGATGGGTCAGCAGTGAAGCATGTCACTCCTCCATGCCATTCTGGTGGCCACTGCCAGACCCAGGCCCTTGTGACACTGCAGCTCAAATTATCTTCCCAAATAGCTCTGTTGCACCTTTGCTCAGAAGCCTTAGGTGGCTCTCTCTTGCCTGCTAAATATGTCAGTTTGTCATCCAAAGTTCTCCGTAGTCTTTTTGAGGTTTATTGTGTTCCACTCATTCAACACCTCCTCTCCTTGCACCATTGACATCCTGGTCTCCAGCCACATGGATGTACTCACTGTTGCCACAGAACATCTGATTTTGTACAAGTCTGTGTCTTGGCTCAAGCTGTTTCTTCTGTCTAGAGCATTCTCTGCACACACACGTATATATGAAAGTCTAACACATCCTTAACAATCTCTCCTTCTCCTTGGATCCTTGACTCGTAAGGAATCGCCTTTCCCCATGCTCCCACCATGAGCCCTGAGTTTCTTTGCCTCCATGACCCTTATCCCATTCTACCTTGCATCAGTTACTGAGCTACATGGCAAGAGTTTAGGAGTTAGGTTTGTGTGCAGCACCAATGTTTCATTCACGCTGACTCTGGCTCAGGTTCTGTCACATATTTGATGTTTTAGAAATGTTTCCTGAATTCCCAAAATTAGTCAATTATACCACATAAGGCAACCAGAAATGCCAAACTCACCTCTATAGAGTCAACTTGACCCTGACAGTTTCCTCCTCTCAAAAATGAACCCAGTGACACAGAGGAGGGGCAACATAGTCACACTTGTAAAGAAAGTGACAAATATAACATGTTATCTGACATCTATTTTTAAAAAATGAAGAATACTTAGAAACTCAAGATGGGCACTGGAAATTAAGACTGTCTGTTCAGTATTGCCAGAATGTTACTAATGCAGATTGTCTAGTGATCTCAGAAATTGACACAGCCAAGGAGAAGTTTTCTCACTTCTATGCTTGTTTTCCACATATTACAAAGTTAATTTGTATATAGCTCTTCTAAACTTTTATCTTGCTGACTTTCAGTCTCCCAAATTCAAAAAAATATTGAATTGCTCCTGACATCTAGCTGGCTTGATCTGGAGTGCATGCATAATTTAAGCTGATTGAATATTTTGCCACATTAGAGTGGAAAATATCTGAATCCCCCAAACAGTAAAAGAAAATGACAGGCTCAAATGCCACTTGGCATCACCTTCCGTGACTTCCGCCAGGTAATTAGGGCAGTCTAGGCGGCTGAAATGGAAATTTGCCTTTAGCTACACGATTCACTCATGAGCACTCAAGGCCTAGAAACAGATGACTCTTGTCTTTAGCTGATGCAAAGTCTTCTTTCCTTCCTTGGAAGCAAGATAAAATAAAAACATTCCTTAGATTATGGGCTTTATTTTTCTTTTTTAAAGATGTCTTTTTTGAAGTGACTTTCTTTTTAACCAAACAAAATGGGGTTTGGAAGATGCTTTCATTAGTAGAATTTACTTGACTTTGAAATATACAAAAAAAAAAAAAAAAAAAGACATTCCTAAAGCCCTCCAGGTTTGTCAGAAAAAACAACTAACGAAGCACTGAATCACTCAGGGTTATAGCTACTCTTGGTTTCCCCTCCTCACCTGGGCCTCTGCCTCCTCTAACCCTGTGTCACTCTCCTATCCACATGGCACAAAAGTGCTTGTTCTTCTTTTGATCCTCTCCTGAGAGTATGAAGATGCAGAGCCCCCCACAGTCCCAGTCCCAGCTGTGACTGTAGAGTTGACAGTGCCAAGGAGAAAATCCCCCAGGAGAAGGGATGTGGCATTCTGAAGACGTTGGGTGGAGAGGCTGATGAGCCTCCTGTGTAGCTGTTGCTGGGGGAGAGGGGGGCAGTAGCGGGGGTGTGAGGGGCGGGGAGAGAAGCCCAGGATCTGGGAGCAGACAAGTGCTCTTTGTTGTAGAGCAGGGGCATCTCATCAGGCCTCACCCAGCTAGGGTTTACCTTAGGGCTCTCCATTTCTTTTTGTTTTCTTTCCATGCTCATCAATAACAATTCTGATCTTACTTCTGAGAGACCTTGACACTGAGAATGGGTGGAGGACATGAGTATTCTGGTCCCTGGGAAAAGATGGCTCCAGTCAAAAACATGCACTTACTGGTGTGCTTTATTCAGCAAATTTGTGGAACATTTACCAAGTGCCCTGTACTGGCTGAGTTCTGGGGATTGAGTGAGAGACTAAGAAAGGCCATGCCCTCATGGAGTTTATATTCTAGAAGAGGAAGATGGGCAATAAACATATGAACAAGCAAAATAAACCAGATCAATATATATAATAATGATTGTTATAGAGAAAAGTTTACAGGGTGGAAACACAGTGAATATAGGAGTAAACAGTAAAAGGTGGGGTAGGACAAGTTCAAACCTGATTGCCTCTACAGACACTAAGAAAACAGAGTTTGGGAATCTAGAAATGAGGAACCAACCAGACCTCTGACCAAAGATGTTTCCTCTAAGAATTTTTTGCACCAGCCAGTCCTAGACAACAATTCCTCATTCATTATCTTTCTTTTAAAGATGTGAGAACACTCCAGTTCTCTGAACTTCCAAGGCAATTCTCCTAACACATCCTGTTAGTTTATGCCTAGAGTATCTTTCCTCCAGTCTCTGCCTAAAGAAATCTCAAGCCCATCCTTCCAAATTCAACTAAAATATCCTCTCTCCTGTACCTATCCCAAACAAAGGTGAATACTTCCACAGAAGTTTGTATAACTCTATTATAACATATTTCCAATTGTGTTTTGTTGTCTCCCTATTACTGGGCAATTAGGGAAGGGAGAAGAAGGTGACAAACATTCTTTCCTTGACCAAACTCTGATCAGACTTCCCTGAATTCTCCTTTCTACTAGGCTTCTGTGCTCATATTTACATGGTCCAATTTTATCAAGAATCCCATTAAGTTGGTTTAGCCAGAATCCCCTATCCCCCATATCTGACTGCCCTTCATATTTGATTAGCTACTTCCCCCTTCCGCATCCACAGGGTGATCCCCTGGCCTGCCATCAGAGTCCCTCCTACCCCTGATGTTTTCTCTAAGTAATTTTCCATTACTCACCCCAACCTTGCTTCTTGGCTATAAATTCCCACTTTTCCTTGTATTCAGAGTTGAGCCCCATTGCAGTGGTCCCTACAACTATTGTGATAGTTTCCCCTCTTGAATAAAGTCTGCCTTATTGTCTTTAACAAGTGTCATGAAGGGACACGTGGGTGGCTCAGTCGTTAAGCGCCTGCCTTCGGCTCAGGTCATGATCCCAGGGTCCTGGGGTCGAGCCCCGCTCGATCGAGGAGGGCTCCCTGCTTGGCGGGAAACCTGCTTCTCCCTCTCCCACTCCCTCTACTTGTGTTCCTTCTCTTGCTGTCTCTCTCTCTCAAATAAATAAATAAATAAATAAATAAATAAATAAATAAAATCTTTTAAAAAAAAGTGTCATGAATAATTTTTTCTTTAACAGAGGAAGGAAGGAGGAAGGGGAGAGGAAGGGAGAAACAGGGAAAGGAGGGAGCTCAAGTACAAGAGATGGAAGGAAGGATGGAAGAATTTAAACTTCAAAATAAAGTAAGTAGTTCATTTCTGGAATATATGTAGCAAAAAAAAAAAAAAAGGAATCTAAATGCACCACAAAAGATATATATATTTTTTTAAGATTTTATTTATTTATTTGACAGAGAGAGACACAGCGAGAGAGGGAATACAAGCAGGGGGAATGGGAGAGGGAGAAGCAGGCTTCCCGCGGAGCAAGGAGCCCGATGTGGGGCTCGATCCCAGGACCCTGGGATCATGACCTGAGCCGAAGGCAGACGCTTAACGACTGAGCCACCCAGGCGCCCCAAAGATATTTTTGTAATAAAATAAAAGTTATACTTTATCTGGGAAATTCTTCTTCTGCCCTGCTAAGACCACCAAGGAATATAAAATCCCTCCCACACTTCTTTTCAAAGGTATTTGCGTATGAGTCATAATTCCTGCCAATCCCAAATTACATAGATCTGCATGCAAGCAATTAGGTGTTTGAAGAGCTAGAGGGGAAGAACAGCAGCTGCTAAACTGCAGTGGAAACAGAAAACCTCTGGTTAGTAATGAAGGGATTGGGAACCTACTAAGCTCTTTCCGGAAGCAATCTTTCCAGTGTGGATCATTAGGGACAAAGAAAAGGACAATGCAGAAATGAGATGATTAAATAAAGGTGAAGCACCCCAGACTTAGAATGGAGGATACTCCTAACTCTGAGGTTTCTTTGGTGCTGAGAGAGGTAGCAGAAGTGGGAAAGGGGCCAAGACAGGGGACATCTGGTCCAGAGGGTTCCACGAGTTCAAACAGCCCCTGAGCGATGGCATTGTTGTCTATCACAGCGATTCTCAACCTTGGCAGCCCATTAACAATTATATGGGATCTTATAAAAACTACAACGCCTGGACCCCAGACCATTTGAATAGGGATTTCTGCAGATGGGGCCATAGCATCAGGACTTTTAGAAAGCTCTCCAAGCAATTCCGTCGGACACAGATGGTTAAAATTCCTTTCCTCTGCATCATTTGCAAAGCTCTTTCAATGCCTTGGCTTATTGAATCTGGTTTATACAGAGAAGTAAAACCAAAGCTCAGAGACAGAAGGGAACTTGCCCCAGGTCATACAACTAGTGGCAAGGGCCTTCAGACTTCAAGTTCAATATGCACACGGTAGGTCAGGCTGGTTTAGGGAGCAGCTTCTGGGGAATGTCTTGAGGGAGACAAATAGGGCTTGAGTGATTCTTCTCTCCCTTTTGACACCCCTTCTTGATTAACATTTCTTTTTTTCTCCCAAGCATTTCCTCCTCCGCCCCTCTCATCCGCAGGTGCCCATTCCTCCTCTCTAGCCTGCTGGGATGCCCTGAGCAGTGACTAACCACTCAGCAGGAATAAGGCTTGGGGGCAGTCTCCCTGCAGGAAAATGTTCTCTTTAAAAGAACATTGGCAAATGAGGTAAAATGCAAACAGTCGATGCATTGGGGTGAACAGTATATGAGAATTTCTTGTACTATTCTTGAAACTTTCCCATAAGTTGAAAATATCAAGATAAAAAGTTACTAGAAGATGAGAAGAGGAGGAGGAGGAAGGAGGGGGGAGAAAGGAGAGGAAGACACTGAGAGCATTTAGTATAGATTCAATGGCCTTGAAGAACCATGGCCTGGAGGTCTGAAGGGCTATCTTTTCTGCTCTGAGACCTTGGCCAAGCCACCCTCTGTCCTAGGATTTTATTTTCCTATTGAGATAATGAGGGGGTTGGAGTAGACTTTCCCTGTTCTGCTTATTCATTGCTATGTAACAAACCACGCCAAATCTTAGTGGCTTAAAACAAAAATTTATTACTACATTTCATGGTTCTTTGGACTGACTAGGCTCATTTGGGTGATTCTCAATGGGGGGACTTTCACAGGGTTACAGATAGAAGTTAGGTTTGGCATTACCTGGCTTGAATGGGCTGGTATCCCAGGTGGTTCACTCACATGGCTTGCTGTTGATCTTGGCTGTTGGCTAGGAACCCAGAGGGGGCTGTTGACCCCAAAAGCCTATATTTTAGCTGTCTTGTTAAATAGAAACAATGATGTTCCTCTCAATTATGGCAGACTTTTTTTTTCTAAGGATGTGAGTTTTTCATAAACTAGAAGTTCTACACTCATGTGAATAGTTGTCATTGCTGTTATTTACATTCTGCTGACTACTGGTTGTCCCAGCCTTGCTAACTGCCATCTGGTTGCATGTCTGGATGCTTCTCCTGAGTAGTCCCTGTCTATGGGTAATCTTTGGTTCCCATCCATTCACCAGAGATGCAGCTATCTAGGAATCCCAGCATAAACAGTAAGGAAAAAATACTCAGAAAAATTGTGTGGGGTTTGCATTTGTAAAAACTGTGATTATTCTTGAACACTGGTCGCTGTAACAGGTTGGTGAGGCAATTTCATTCCCAAACACATTGTCTCTCACATTGTCCCCATGGTGGGTGAGGAAAATACACTGTGTCTTAGCGTGCCCAGAAATCTTTTAGAATCAGAGAAATCCACAGGCAGAGAGCTCATGGCTTATTTGAGAAGCTTTGCTTCTGCTTTTTAGTATGCTTGTGCACTTGTTTTAATCAAAATTACACATTTACATTTAGAGTCGATGATCTCACAAGATTTGTTTCAGAGAGGAATAGTCCCCTTGTTGCCTGCCCTCTAGAGTCTCCTCCCCAGAGGCAACCACTTTCAACTATTTCAGCTAGGTTTGTTTTTTGTTTTGTTTTATTTTATTCCAGATATTTCTACTTCTTGATTTTTCAGTTCCCCCCAATCTTCCATAATTACATATACACATCCACCCAGCCCACTCAAGTCTTCTCATGGCAGTTACATCTGATTTGGGCCAGGCCAGTGTTCTGGGTTTGTTATTACAACTACACACGGTTCCCAGCTGAATCCTGCAGTATTCACCGATCACTTTTCCTTTCTAAATAACGGTTTTCCTTTTTTGCATTTTTCCTTTTTAAGATTTAGTTATTTATCTGAGAGAGAAAGAGAGAGAGGCAGAGGAAGAGGGAGAGAGAATTTCAAGCAGACTCCACACTGAGCAAGGAGCCCAATGCAGAGCTCAAACTCATGACCTTGAGGTTATGACCTGAGCAGAAACCAAGAGTTGGACACTCAACCAACTGAGCCTCCCAGATGCCCCCACTTTTTATTTTCTTTAGAGCTAATAATGGTCTTGTATTTTTTTTAAATTTGCTTATTCTTCTATGTAGGTAACACCAATTCATCCAAATCTCTGCCAAGCATTCCACTCTCATCTCAAAATGTTTAGAAACATCAGTTATTCCATCAATTATATCTTTTTGAAGAATTCCTTCTTAGGCCTTCTGTTGTGCTCCAATCTGCTAATTTTGACCTTTTGACTGAAGGCATAGTAGCACCTTAGGATCTGCCTTTTCAGTCATCATTAAGACTCCTTTCCCACCTTTTGCATGTTGGATCTTCTGTTTCTGTATCCGGATCTTCTATTTTGTTTGTTTTCTTCCTTATTTAAAGGAAGTGCATCCTTATGGTGAGCACCGTGAATTGTGTAAGACTGATGAATCACAGACCTGTACCTCTGAAACAAATAATACATTATATGTTAGAAAAAAAAAAAAAAGAAGAAGAAGATAGTAGGAAGGGAAAAATGAACGGGGGGAATCGGAGGGGGAGACGAACCATGAAAGATTATGGACTCTGAGAAACAAATTGAGGGTTTTGGGGGGGGGGGATGTGTTAGCCCGGTGGTGGGTATTAAGGAGGGCACGTATTGAATGGAGCATTCCATTATACTTTGTACATTATTGCAATTTTTCCTCCCTCTCCTCTCCTCCCCTCCCTTCTCTTCCTTTTCTTCCTTCCTCTTCTTCCTTTCTCTCTATCTCCTTCCCTCCTTTCCTCCCTCTCCCTCTCTTATAATATTTTTATCCGTTGCACTGGGTATTTGGCAGGTCCTCACAATCTAGAAGCTGATGTCATTCAGTTCTGGGAATTTTTCTTGACCTATTTAGTTGGTATTTTTTTCCTCCCATTTCCTCTCTTCTCTTCCTTTGGAAACCCTATTGTTTAGACATTGGACCTCAAGGACTGATCCTTTTATTTTTCACCTTTCCTTCCTATTTTTCTATTTGTCATTTTCTTCTATTTTATAGTACACATCTTCATCCTTAACTTTTGTTTCTTCTATTAAATTTTTATATATCTGTTGTCATATTTTTAATTTCCAAGTTCTCCTTTGTCTCTTAGTATGCTTTCTTTTTTAAGATTTTATTTATTTATTTGAGAGAGACCAAAAGAGGACTAGCAGGGGGAGGGGCAGAGGGAGAGGGAGAAGCAGACTCCCTGCTGAGCAAGGAGCCTGATGCAGGACTCAATCCCAGGACCCCAGGATTATGACCTGAGCCAAAGGCAGATGCTTAACTGACTGAGTCACTCAGGCGTCCCTATTGTGTGTGTTTTATTCTTTGTATTTCAAGTTAGAGATGGATGGTCATTCTTTGGGCACCATACAAATGAACTAGTCTAGGTCACAAGAAAATTTTTTTAGACGCCTTGGACTCATGGGTGTGACTTGTTGCCTGAAGGCTTTAATAGTAAGTTTGAGCCATTTTGTATCAGTATCTGTAAGTTTTTCCTCTTAGGCTGATCATGTTTTGGGGGAAGAATCTTCAGTTTTACACAGAAGGACACAGTGTTTTCTTGGAGCTGGCATTCTTAGAGCTCTGCTGGCAGAGCGGGCTGGAGATGTCACCATCTAGGATATATATATTTTCTTACTATCCCTGATTTCAGAATGGTACCTATTCTCAACTGTGCATAGTATTCTCTAGTCTAGGGTGCATCTGTTGTATCCTATCCAGAGAATACATTTCCAGGTTTCTACCAAAATGGGGGTGGGTATTTGCCTGGCTATAAGGTGTGGGGGAGGGGATCTAGAGATCTATCTGAGTCATAAACAGACTTTTTAAGCAAGACTGTTCACTCCCGAGTCCTGAGGTACTTGATGTGAATTCATACATTTTTGAGAGGTTCTTCATATAAACAGATTATTTTTCAACTTTTACTAGTGTTGGTTTAAGGCTTAGCTTTTCCTGGGCTACTAAATTAGTACCCATTCATTTGCATTTCACTTTCTAAAATTTTGCTGCTTGCAACTTTGTCTCTTTTCACTTTTTCCACTCTTTGAATGTTTGCCTTTTAAAACATACCACTTTACTGTTGTTTAAATGGGTTTTGAGAATAGAGCAAAACAACACATACATTTCCAACCCACCATTTTTACCCAAGGTCCTTTGAGGAAGGTATCTTGAATCGGGAAGATCAGGGGCAAGAACAGAAAGATTCAGATCATAGTATTTCCTCAGACTGAATTTTGAGATCAAATCCACATTTCAGTTTGCTTTCCCAGTTTGTAAACCTTGCAAAAATATCAAGGACACCACATTATTATCACCGCTGCCCCTGTCAAGATGACAATAACTACTATTCACTGAGTGATCACTCCATGCTACTGCCGAGCCAAGCACTTTATAAATGTTATCTCATTTAATCCTCATACCAACTGCATACGGAAGGTAAGTTTTATTATTTGCATTTTAAAGGTGTGGAAAATAATGTTTGGAGAAATTAAATAACTTGCCCAAAGTCATAAAGACATAAATTGAAGGCAACAGAATTCAAACACAGGTCTGGCCAGTGTATAGTTGTTGTATTACGCTGCTTCTGCTGGTCACAGGCTTCTGCTGCCCTGGTTGATACAGCCTCCTGCTACCACGTGACACTCCCCCACCCCCCCCACCCCCGCCCTAGCGTTGTTGCTGCATGCCCCCCACAACATCAATTTCACAGAATGCATTTAATAAGTGTATGAGTATATAAATTTCAGAATGTTGATGCATGGAGATCATTACGTTTAAGACAGCTTTCTAAAATTTTAAGAGGTATACAAGGGCAGGGGAGATAGCTTCGTGGGGAACATAGTCTATTTTTCTATCTCTACTGGAGTAGAATTTCATAAATCATAATTTCTAGAAAACTATTTCATCAGAGTTTTCAAATGTTTCTGCATAGATTTATGAATTAACAGCTTAAAAATATCTTGTTTTTTAAAATTATTTTTAAGGGGCACCTGGGTAGCTCAGTCGTTAAGTGTCTGCCTTTGGCTCAGGTCATGATCCCAGGGTCTTGGGATCGAGCCCCTCATCGGGCTCCCTGCTCCGCGGGAAGCCTGCTTCTCCCTCTCCCCCACCCCTTACTTGTGTTCCTGTTCTCGCTATCTCTCTCTCTCTGTCAAATAAATAAAATCTTCTTTAAAAAAATTATTTTTAAATCAATTCTAATTTTATATATTTATAATTTACTCTTTTATGAAACATTGGCTTAGCTAGTGGTTTAAACATCTTGTTGATTTTTTTTTCACAGAGCCAGATTTTACCTTTATTTATTACTTTTACTGGTTTTCCATTTACTGTCAGTGATTTCTGCTTTGACCCGTATTACTTTTTCTTTTGGCTTACTTTCTTATTCTTTTTCTAAACTCTTATTTAATTCATTTCTTTCATTAGTTTCTTTTTTTTAAAGATTTTATTTATTTATTTAACAGAGAGAGAGACGCAGCGAGACAGGGAACACAAGCCCGGGGAGTGGGAGAGGGAGAAGCAGGCTTCCCGCTGAGCAGGGAGCCGGATGTGGGGCTCGATCCCAGGACCCTGGACCATGAGCCTAAGGCAGACGCTTAACCACTGAGCCACCCAGGCGCCCCTGTTTCTTTCATTAGTTTTTATTTAAATGGGCACTTAACATTATAAAAATTCCCTTGGTAGCTGCTTCACCTGTTTTTCAGAGATTCTGATTTGTGATGTGGTCATTTCAGTTCTTTCTCAAGGAATTCTGCAATTTTGTTTTGTATCTTTTCTTTGAACCAGTAATTATTTAATAGCATATTTTTAAAATTCTAGGTAGAAGAGTCTTTTTTTTTATTTAATTTTTATTTTTAATGTACTGTGGCTAGAGAATATTGTTTATATTTTTTTCTCGCCTTTGAAATTTACTGAGGATTTCTTTGTAACCTAAGATAGAATCAACGCTCCTGATTTTCCTCCATGCTCTTTATTTACTATATTTACAGACTAAAGACTTGGTACGTTTTCTTCTTTTCTTGTAGCTGATTTTGATTATTAGGTTACCATTTTCCTTTGTTTTGTGAATGTGTCTTTTTGACATAACTTCATTGCCTAAAGCAGGGGTTGGTAAAGTATGGCCAGTAGGCCAAATCCAGCCCCCACCTGTTTTTGTAAAAGTTTTAGTAAAACAGCCACGCCTCTCTTTTGACTTACTGTCTGTGGCTGATTTTGTTCTATACTGGCAGCATTGAATACTTGTATCAGAGATTAGATGGCACATGAAACCAAAATTTTTAAGATCTATGTAAAATATTTATTATCTGTTTTAGGTGGCTATCTTTAGGCAATAAGTTTCTCAATCCTTTTTTTTCTGTAAGTATATTATTTTGCTTATTCTCTTTTATCTTATAGTAACTTTGAGTGGGATTTGACTACATTCATTCTGGTGACTTATGCTACATCTTAGATGGCCAGCACTGTCCAAGATAATTTTGCAGTGATGGAAATGTCCTGCACTGTGTAATATAGTAACCACAAGTGACTAGTAAGAACTTGGAATATGGCCAGCATGACAGAGAGTTAAATTTTAATTTTATTTAATTTTCATTAGTTAAAAATAAAATAGCCAGATGCAGTTAATGGCTACTGAATTGGAAATCATAGTACCATACTGTTAGAAAGAAAAAGAGGTCAGGAGGGTCTTCTTAGCTTCCTAGCTCCAGAGCACCTTTTTCTTTTGTTTTTAAGAAATGGGAAGTTTGGGTAGAAAATTGCTTCATATTTTCTAAGATCTGCTGACTTCCCGCCCCCTTTCCATTCTATCCAAGGTTCTCATTTCTTTGTCCTCATTGTTCCTGTCCTGCTGGATGTGGATTCTACCCTCAGCAGTTTCTTCTCTATTCTGGGCTTTTTCCTAGAAGGAGTATTTGGTTGGTTAGTTTCAGTAGCTTATAGGTCCCAGACTACTCTGGTATATTTGAGCTTCCCATGAGCTCCCTGTTTTTACTCGTAAATCTGAGCCCACAAAACACCCTCCCAGTTTCAACCACTGTTCTCAAACAACAAGTCAAGCTTTCAGTGAGTGGTTATTGGCTATCTGGAACTCCTCTGGCTCTCCAGGTGTTTACAAGTTCCTTTCTTTTCCCTTCCTGTTGTCCCACAGTTTTTAATATATTCTGCCTGTATTTGGGGCTTGTGGGGATTGTATGTGATTTCTGTGAGATTTCAGTTTTGTAGTATTAGTCATTTGCTTTATCTCCCTTATGAGGGGTTTTAACAAAACTGTAAAACTGTACCATCTTCCTCAAATTCCCTTTTATGATTCTTATATGTGATATATTTTATCTACCTCTCCAGCTGAGTCACTGACCTAGTCCCACCCTCTTAATTGATAAGAGGGAGAAATTGTAGCTTAGAGAGGAAATGTGGCTTGCCTCAGGTCACAGAGCCAGCAAATATTAAAGCCAAAGCCAAAACACATATTACAGCTTTTCAGTCTAGTATTTTTCTCTTATATCCTACAAGTAGAAGTTTTTGTGGGCAAAATCATCAGACAGCCTATCTCTGAATATGGCCCAATATTTAGTTCTCTGTTCTGATAACTGCACCCTCTCCATTCTCTCCCTGGCTTGGTACTGCCTCTCATTTGGGAAATATTTGTTTCTAAGAGTTTCAAGGTTGCTAGTGGAGATGAGGGAGAGGCAGGCAGAGAGATGACTAACTAGGGCCAGTTCTGCACTTGGGGATCATGGAAAAGAGATGACTTTAAGAGCTTATGGGAATATTCTGGTCTTTTCCCCCTACTGGCCACTTAACTGTTGGAAGAATGATTCCTTCTAGTACTTGGCAAGGAAGATGGATATGAAAGTGCCTAGGATAGTGCTTGGCTCATAGGTATTGTCCGATGACCATTACCTCCTCTTCTTTTTGATTTCCCCAGCTCCTCCAGTGTGAACACAAGACAGGGTGTTTGCAAAGCTGCTCTACTCCATAATAAAGATTGGACAAAAAGCTTGAATTTACCTCATGGCGTATCTGCTGGAATTTTGAGATTGGCAAACTGGAGATGTCAGGACAATCAGAAGGGTGAGGAAACCCAATATCCCCTTTTCCCCAGTTTTCAATTCCAACATTTGGGTCAGGGGCTCTAGCTGGGTCTTTCTTACTTGTACAAGAAATAAAAGCCCCGGTGGCCCCCAGGCTTGGTTACCTAGACAACATTCCCCTTAGTGGCCTCTGTGCCTTCAAGGCCTCCTGGATATGAGGAGGCAGCATCACCACTAGTCCCTGGAATATGGTCAAGTCCTTAAAAGTAATATTCTTGGAAAAGGAAATGGAAATCAGGAAAAATCATGGTTGTACAGAGAAGATGCAATATGGCATAAGCACAGGAAACTCTGTCCATATCGAATTTTTTCTCCCTGAAGTACACTCTCAATTATTTCTATAGTGTACACAACAAATTGATATTTGGCTCTGTGCAGACAGATGCTTCAACTGGGGGTATGCATCCTACTTGGGAAGTCAGCTATTACTATGACAACAAGCTTCTTTTTTTTCTGAATGAATGTTATAATTAACTGTCACATGAAATCAGACACAGCAACTGACATCTTTGTCAGACACTCTAACCCCAGCCATTTAAGATTTCTTGGTGGCAGGAAGCTCCAATGGGAGCTTTGGCAAAGCGGGTTTCTTCAAATCAGGGCAGGCAACTCAAGGATGAGAGTTTTAATGAGAAGCAACTTCTCATTAAGGCAACCTGTTTCTAATTAGATGCTGCCTCACTTCCACACATGTAAGAGAAATCAGGCTCTGCTTACTGAGAGGTGGCTGACTCAGGAAAATATAGTTGGTTTATTTCTCTAGGCATGAGGAACCATCAAAAGTCAGGCACTACACATTTATATAGGACAAGTTTGGTATAAGGATGGGTATGTTGTTTCAGAGGTACAGGTCTGTGATTCAACAGTCTTGCACAATTCACAGCGCTTACCATAGCACCTCACCCCGATATCTATCACCCAGCCACCCCATCCCTCCCACCCCCCACCACTCCAGCAACTCTCAGTTTGTTTCCTGAGATTAAGAATTCCTCATATCAGTGAAATCATATGGTACCTCTGAAACAAATAATACATTATATGTTAAAAAAAAAGAAGAAGATTGCAGGAAGGGAAAAATGAAGGGGGAGGAAATCGGAGGGGGAGACGAACCATGAGAGACTATGGACTCTGAGAAACAAACTGAGGGTTCTAGAGGGGAGGGGGGTGGGGGGATGGGTTAGCCTGGTGATGGGATTAAAGAGGGCATGTACTGAAGGGAGCACTGGGTGTTATACACAAACAATGAATCATGGAACACTACATCAAAAACTAATGATGTAATGTATGGTGATTAACATAACATAATAAAAAAGAAAAAAAAAAATAAAGGATGGGTATGTTGGTTTTTACTTGGTCTGCAACTCACTCCAGAAGAGCAAAAGTAAGGTTGGGAAAGTAACTTCCTACACTCTCTATATTGTGCCAGGCATTCAGTTCAACACTGTTGCAAATGCACTGCCCATTGAAACCTCACCTATAATTTTTTTTTTTGGTTTTTTATTGTTATGTTAATCACCGTACATTACATCATTAGTTTTTGATGTAGTGTTCCATGATTCATTGTTTGTGCATAACACCCAGTGCTCCATGCAGAACGTGCCCTCCTTAATACCCATCACCGGGCTAACCCATCCTCCCACCCCCCTCCCCTCTAGAACTCTCAGTTTGTTTTTCTTTTATTTTTTTTGTAGTTTTTAATTTTATTATATTATGTTAGTCACCATACAATACATCATTAGTTTTTGATGTAGTGATCCACGATCCATTGTTTTCATATAACACCCAGTGCTCCATGCAGTACGTGCCCTCCTTAATACCCATCACCGGGCTAACCAATCCCCCCTCCCCCCTCCCCTCTAGAACCCTGTTTGTTTCTCAGGTCCATAGTCTCTCATGGTTCATCTCTCAGTTTGTTTTTCAGAGTCCATCGTCTCTCATGGTTCGTCTCCCCCTCCGATTTCCCCCCCTTCACTCTTCCCCTCCTGCTATCTTCTTCTTTTTTTTTTCTTAACATATATTGCATTGTTGAATCACAGATCTGTACCTCTGAAACCTCACCTATAATTTAAGGTGAGGCAAAAGAAGCCTGCAATGAAGACTGAGAAGTACATACTATGAATCCCATTTCAAAGGTGGTGAAACTGTGGTTCACTAAAGAACAGGATTGCTCTTCAGCTAGCAACATACTCTCAATATCCATAACAATACCAAAAGGAGTGGAGAGAAATAAATAAGAATAATTAGGATTTTCCTGATTTATATAATTTCCACAAATCTACTACCATCTCCTGGTCATCCAGTGGTCTACACAGCAGTGGTGATAGTGGGAGAAATTTGGAAATCCAGGAGAGAAGGAACCAGAGACAGGTCAGTCTAATGCAATGATAAGATCACTGGTCACCCTGAGATCCACAGCAATAGTAATGCTGATGAAACATAGAGGTCAGGTGCTCCCACTCTTCATTTTCTAGAAGAAAAAAGAACACTGCTGGTTGTGTTGCAATAGTCATAGAACAAGTTATCAGCAGAGGGAGAAAGCAGACCTCAAAAGCTGGAATGCTTTTCCTCACAACCTTCTGGGGCCGTTATATTAGGATTTCCCATGTAAACTCTGCTCAAAAGAATGTTTGACTGGATTCCCTCATAGTGAATTTCAAACAATGTTTTAGGTATTTATGAGAAGTATTTATTTGGAGATGCCTTCACTGTCCCTTTCCAACAATATGAGATAAACAGCCACTTAATCCATCTAAACAAAATAATCTGTCTAACTTGACTGTGAAAACATAAACATTCTATATCTTAATCAGGAGACAAAGTCACGATCATCATCCATTTCATCCTTTTTCCAGTCTGTGCACTGATTATAGATCCTGTGATAGTATATCAATTTTCCTTGTCAACTCTCAGGCCCATCAAATGCCTGCAGATAAACATTTGATCATACAAGAACTGTAATTTGCCTCTTCTCAAAATTCACTTCACTTTGATAAACTTCACAGATATTCACTGGAAATGAATGTTCTTTTGTTTCCATAGTGTTAGGCTCCTTTGCTCCTTTCCTTTTCTTTTACTTTTTACTGGGAAAATGTATAACAAAGACATTAAATTATTTTTCTTTAAATAAATCTGATAAAGGGAAGCCTGAACAGAGAGTAAGGAAGTTGCATATTATTCTTTCCCTATTCTTAGACTTTTGTATATTCTTCAACTGGAAATAGAAGCTGAACTGGGAAATCATTATTGACATTAATTTGACCCTGAGAAAGCCATTTAAAATTATGGAGTCTTACTTTTCTAATCTTTTAGTTGAGGATAATGAAACATACTTCATGGTGGGAAGGTTGATAGGATTAAATTAAATCACATTTACAAAAGGGCATTGCAATATGTCAGATACATAGTAAATATAAATGTCTGCTTAATGTAGTGAAATGTGCTGAGTAACTAATATGTGTCAGGCACTATGACAGGTGTAGTGGGGTTAGAAGAATTAATAATGACATTAAATCAATAATTAATAGCTACCATTTAGCCAACAAATCTCTTGGAGCACCCAACAATGCATCAGGTACTGCACCAGGCAACGGACAGTTCCTGCCCTCAAGTTGCTCACAATCTCATTTGAGGAGGCAGAAGTAAGCAAGCAATTATAACTTAGTGTGATTAGTACTACCAAAGGCTTAGGAACGGGGGGTAGTACCTAATCCAGGCTTGAGATGTTGGAAGGGCTTCATTAAGGAGGTGATGACAGATGACGTGGAAGAAGAGGGACAGCATTTGAGGAAGACAGAACAATCTCAACAAAGTCCTGAAAGCAAAAGAGAACATGGAGCATTCAAGGACTGTCAGTTGTTTAATGGGTGAAATAAAAGTTGCAAGCAGCAAATGATGAAAGATGGTGCTACAGCAATAGGCAAAACTGGATTATTAAAGATCATAGGAAGCGTAAGAGGCTTAGACTTTAAAAGAATGAAAAGACATTAAGCAGGGGAGTGGCATTATCAGATTTGAGCTTCAGATATTCACTCTGGCTTCAGTGTGAACAATGGATTGAGAGAACCCGGAAAAGGGAACCATATGAGGACAGAGGAGTAACCTGTCTATGAGAAAGAGCTAAACAAGTTGACATTGAGGATGGCCTCTGGAGGGTTACATGTATCTGCAGGACTTTAAAGGCAAAACTACCCAGATGCAAGTTATTAATCTTTATTATATTTATTTATATTTATAAACTTTACTTGTTTTTAACCAACCTGACCTTAGGTTAAGTGGCTAGGTCTACAATATATCCTATATTTCATGGCAGAAATAAAATGGAACCATTAAAATAAGACATAGATCAGTGGATCCAGTAGAGGAAACTACAAAATCATACAAATGGAGAAGTGATCCAGGTTGAAGGAGTCATTTTTCGTTTACCTTAATGATTTCTTTAACATTTCTTGTGGTGTGGTCCTGCTGGTGACACAACTTCTCAGCTTCCATTATTCTGAAAATGTTTTTATTTTGTTTTCATTTCTGGGTATAGAAGTCTAGGTTGACCATTTCCCTCCATTCCATTGATTCCTGGCTTGCGTCATTCCCAAAAAGAAGTCTGTCATTCTTATCCTCGTTCTTCTCAGTATAATGTGTCTTTATTCTCTAATTACTAAGATTTTTTTTCTTTTTCTCTAGTATTTACCAATTTGATAATGGTTTGCTGTTGTGTGTGTGTGCATGTGCATGTGTGTGTGTGTTCATGCATGTGTATGTTCAATATTTATTCTGCTTGGAGTTTATCAAATCTCTTGGATCTGTGGGTTTATAGTTTTCATCATATTTGGAAAAATTCTTTTGCTATTCTTTCTTCAAATCTTTTTATTTGTCTTCATCTTTCTCTTCTCTCTCTGAAAGTCCAATTTATGTATGTTAGACAATTTGATATTGTCCCACACTCACTAAGGCACTGTTCACTTGTTTCGGTCTTTTTTTCTATGTGCTATTCATTTTGGATAACATCTATTGCTATGTTTTCAAGTTCACCATTTGTTTTCTTCTGCACTCTCTGATCTTCATAAATCTCATTTAGTATATTTTTAATTTTTGATATATTTTTCATCTCCACAAGTTCCATTTAGGTATTTTTTAATGCCTTCCATTTTTTTCCTTATCATATTTGTGTTTCACTTTACATCTTTGTGAATATTTATAATATCCATTTCAAGTTCCTTATCTATCTCTTTCATAGCTGTCATTTCTGAGTATGTTTCTAGTAGTTTATTTTTTTCCTTATTATGGATCTTATTTTCATATTTCTTTGCATGCCTGGAAAATTTTCATAGGATACCCGATGTTATGTATTGATTCGTTGTTGTATTTAGTTGAATTCATTTAAAGAGTGTTGTGGCATATAGTTAAGTTACTTGCAGATTGATTTATTTTGAGGCTTACTTTTAAGCTTTGTTATAATTAGTCCAGCACAGCCTTTACTGTGGGGCTAATTTAGCCCTGCTACTAGGGCATGACTTTTTTGAAGGTCCTATGAATACTCAATATATTTCAGAGTATCTCCAATGGTTGATGGCAATGCAAAAAAAAAAAAAAAATCCCAGCTCTATGTGAACCTTTATAGTTTATGGAAGCTCTTTCTCAAACTTTAAGTGAGTTTTCCTTACATGTTAATAAAAATAATAATGAAAATAGGGAAATGTAAGTCCTGAAAAAGTTAGGGGCAGTACTGTAAAAGTCTTGATTTGGCAGAATGAGAAGTTTATACTTGATCCATAGGAAATAGAGAAATTTTAAAGGATTTCAGGTGAGTATCATTGTTCTCAATGAAATCAACTTCCCCTAATGGGAAAGGAAAATAGGAAAGATCATCTTTATTTTATTTATTTATTTATTTATTTATTTATTTATTTGAGAGAGACAGAGAGTGCACAAGTAGGCAGAGCAGCAGGCAGAGGGAGAAGCAGACTCTCCCCACTGAGTAGGGAGCTTGATGTGGGGCTCGATCCCAGGAGCCTGGGAGCATGACCTGAGTTGAAGGCAGATGCTGAAAAGGATGCCAAAAGATTATCTGAACAAACTTTTTCTTTTTCTTTCTTTCCTTTCCTTTCCTGTCCTTTTCTTTCTTTCTTTTTTTTTTTTTAAAGATTTCATTTATTTATTTGACAGAGAGAGACAGCGAGAGAGGGAACACAAGCAGGGGGAGTGGGAGAGGGAGAATCAGGGTTCCTGCCAAGCAGGGAGTCTGATGCGGGGTTTGATTCCAGGACCCCAGGATCAAGATCCGAGCCGAAGGCAGACGCTTAATGACTGAGCCACCCAGCTGCCCGTCTTTTTTTCTTTTAAACTTTTTTTATATTAAAGAGCTTAATATAGTATTTTGAGGATTTCAAATAAAATTTTAAAACTTGGATTTGAAGTTAAGAGCATGGTAAAAATTGAAAACAATATAATAAATGAACCTATTCTGTATCTATTGATGACATAATTGTAGAGACAGACATTATTTCAAATTACTGTAAAACATAAATTTGACTGTACATCCCCAGTGAGGATATAATCTAAGGATAAAAGTAACTGTATAAAATGTTTCAAACTCCTTTCAATAATCATATTATTGGTAGTACTACTGGTATTGTGATTCTAATAGTGCTTTCTTTGTAATGTGGGATAAGGCAAATGAGTCATTATTTGATATTTTAATACTATCATCTTTGGTATCCTTGAGCAGTAAAATTCTCCTTGTGGAGTAAAGAAGATATAGATGTAAGCTTGAAAAAGTTAAGTAAGCTATCCTGTAGGGCAGAATCTGAATTAGAACTATTATTCTGGATCTTTGAGGTGTTTTATCTTTTTTGAAAAAACATATTTCTGTCCACTTAAAAGGCCTACAAACCATGACCAAACCAGTAACAACAAACATCTCTGGGTCCTGGGGTGCTATCTCCAGGTTTGAGACAAGAAATATAAAGATGAGTCTGGAACAACATGCCATAACAGCAAAAAAGATATCAACCTACGAAGGTTGTTTTAAAGGACTCATGTACCAATGTACCTGATCATGCTTCCCTTGGTCAAAAGTGGGACAATTTGACATCAATGAGAATAATAACTGAAATGGGTTGAAACATATCAAATATGCTTAAATCCATACATTCATAGTACTACCAAAAAGGAAAATTCGTTTTTTGTTTTGTTTTTTGTTTTTTTACCATTGGAGGATGCTAGGGAACAAATTCATTATTTTGAAAACTAGTAATGGGAAAATGCAAACATTTGCCTTGTCTTTTCTAAATAACCGTTTCCGCTAGGTAACCAAAGACTAGTTTCTCTTTATAGCAGCATTGCAGATAATAAATAAAGAAGGAATAATAGAGTATTATCATTTTGTAACTGCTAACAAGTTAA